>NC_062968.1:23712903-23826707 GCF_023119035.1 Salvia hispanica | reverse complement strand
TTTTCCAAAGTTCCAAATTCGGTTCCCCAGATGAGACCCCCAAAAGGGAAAGGCGCAACATTTGATTTTAGCCATCTTGACAAACTCAAAATATTGATATGCAAACGTTTTCCCCTGGGGGTAGACCCCCCACGGTTCCCCTTATTTTCCTTTATTTAAAATTTTCCCCGGTCATATGAAAAACTAGTTTTTGGGATGCGGTTGGTTTGATTTCCCGAGTGTCGACGACTCAGGGCCCCCGCAAAGCTCCCCGATCGAAGTTTTTTTTTTTACGGAAAGTAAAGAAGAAGGGGTGGGGGTTTTGTTCCCTTTGCTTTTTTATCTCTTGGAATTTTTTTTGGCCCCGAAATTTTGAGACCAACCCCCCTGATTTTCCCCCTTTTAAATTAAAAGCAAAACAACCGAAGGAAATCCCTAGAAAAGATTGGAGAAATCCCAACACTCCAATAATGGGTTTACAAGATTGCCCGGGAATTTTGGTGGCATGGGGAAAAGATTGTGGAGGAGCAATGGGGGAATATGGCCCTACGATCTAAAATATCCCCCACATTTCCCAAAAAGGTTTCCAACCATTTAAAACTTGAATTTTTATGAATACTCTTGAACAACATGTGGAGTATTAAACTTTTTTTGGTTTAATATCCTATTTTTTTTTAAAAAGCTGAAGGATTCGGATCACAAAGTTTTTATCCCCGGGAAGGAGTGGGGGAGACTATGGAACAAAACCGGGCCAAAACCCCTTTAAAAAGGTAACCTTTTCAGAAGAAATGTTGAATTCAAGGTATTTACCAAGTGTTAAAAGACCAGCAACTTTAAAATTGAAGTCTCAACATTCTTTTTTTCAAATGTTTGTGAAAGGGGTTCGGATCCCTGGGCGCGGGGAGACTATGGAACAAAGGAAGGGGCGCTAACCCGTCTTTTTTGGGCAAGACTTTTAACTTTTGCATCTTTAAAGGCTCCTCAACACCCACCCCCCGGACACAACCAAAAGGGGGTGATGAGGGCCTCCCCAAAAAACTTTAACCCCACCTCGTTGACTAAAAAGAGCTCCCACCTTTTTTGGGTTAGTTATTTAAAAATTATTTTAGTTATTTCATATCTTTGTACTAATATAGTAAGGAGTCGGGGGTTTTTGAGCTCCCGGGCCCTTTGTGGTTTTTTTCCCGAAGATAGTAGGTAAATTTTTAAAAAAATTTGGGGTGGAACTTTTGATAAATGATAATTATTTCCCACCATTTCGTTTTCTTTTCCCCGAACGTCCCCGTCGACCCCTTTTCTCCGATATGATCAAGTCGTACCGCCTTCAACTTTTTTTTCCCGAACTTGTTTTAAAATCTTTGGTCTCTTGTTTTGGTTTTTAAACTCCCTTTTGTTAGATATTTTAGTGAAATTTGGTTTAAATTTAAAATTATGGGTTATTGTTAAAAGGGAAAATCTTTTAAAAGTATGGGGGTGCGGAATGCATGCTTTTTTGGGTTGCTTAAAATATTAAAATAAGTTTTTTTGGGGAAAAGATAAAGGGGGCCCCGGGGCCCCCCTTTCTACCCCCCGGGGGGCCCCCGGGGCGAGCCCGGCCCGGGGGAGTCAGACGGGAAATTCACCGAAAATATTTTTCCAAACAAGGGGACAAATTGCAATTTTGGAAACCTTTGAAATTCGGTTATTTTCGGTTTCTCCCCCAACCCCAAGGGTTGAAAATGAATGTTTCTTTTAACCGTTTCATCTTCTTCTTCTCGATCTTTTTTCGGTTCAATATTATCGAAAAAACACAAACATATGATCTTCAATACTCAAATTTTTTCCCGATCAAACTTTTTGGTTAAACCCCCCAAAATTGATTTGTTTAAAAGTGATAAACCGTTTTTGGAATATCCTTTTTGTTTCTTTTTTTTTATATCTCCTAACAAAAAACAAATCAAAATGTCGAACAAAGCGGAAGGAAGGAAAAAAGATTTCAAAGTTAGAAATTTTTTGGCCGGGGACTTTGGGCCCCTGGCAAAAAAAATCTTTTCCCCCGACAAATCTAAAGGGGCCCGAGTACTCCCATGCCCGGGGCCCTTTTGGATAATGAAACTGGGGGAAAAGGGAAGGGGGGCGGTAAAGTGGGGAAAAACGATGATACATTTTCGTGGTCACTTTTTAAAACGGTATGTTGATTCCCTTTTTTTTTATCAAAATGTAAATTCCGCTGGGGAATTGCGGGGTTTTCCCCGGCCCAAATATGGCGAAGATGCCTCTGAAGAAATTTCTTTTTGGTAACTTTATCAACAAAAAAATGGGATTCGGGGCCCCTTTTTCATGGAACAATAAAAGAATTGTTGAGGATATTGGGACTTTTTCCCAAAAATGATATGAAAATGGATGAATCTTTTTTGTTTCTAGTATTTAAAATTGCCACCTTCTTGGAAGGTTTTTAAAAAAATAATCCGAAAACAAAAGGAAAATAAATTTGGTCGAATTTGGAAGTGTTTTTCCAAATTGAACTTTAAAAATACGTGATAGGGAAAAAGATTTTTGGTGGTAACACAAAATTGGTTAGTTTTTTTGAATTTTGGTGGAAGAGGGTGAACCCCAAAGGGTGGAAAAAAACCCCGTAAGTTTCAAGGGAAACGGAAGTTTCAAGATTATAACAAAAGGAGGGGGAATGAACCCCAAAACCGATTTGGGCCGGAAGTGTGGCAAATCCGGGCACTTCAAGAAGGATTGTAAGTCCGGAAAGGGTGGGGGAAAAGGGGGAAAACCCCCAGGAGGGGTAAAAGGACCCAAAGGGGGACCCAAAAAATAAAGTTCGTTTTTTGTCCTAATGATCATTCGGTTGAGAATTATTATGCATCAATAATCTCCAAAGCATTTTATGTGCGGGATGATGATATCTTATTGATTAAGGAAAATTTAAACTTTTTTTGTTGAAAAGGATCCAATTTTCCCCAAGATTTTAAACCCAATTGAAGATGGATTTTCCCCTTGAAGAGGGCAATTTTGCAAACCAATAACCCAAAATAAAAGGGATTTTTGGGGGCCAAAAGTTTTTTCCCTTTCCGATTCGTTTATTGTTAAAAAAATTTTTGTATGTACCGGAATTCGAAAAATTTATTTGGTTTTGTATTGAAAAAGGTTTGGCTATAAACAAGTATTAAAAGTGATAAATACATTTTGGCCAAGGCATGGAAATTTTTATTGGCTTTGGTTATCTTTGTAGCATGTTTAGGTTGAATCAAAAGATGTCTTTTTTTGTGAAAAATTTTAATTGCATGACCTCTTCCAAGTTTTTGGTAATCATTTTAAAAGTAAATCAATTTGGGGCTTTGTTTTAATTTTTGGACATGTTCATTATAAGAGATTAAAGATATGTCAAAATTTTAGTTTGATACCCCCATTGAATAAAAAGGTGAAAAAACTTGTGTTAACTAAAAATAACTAGACAACCTTTCAATAAGAATGAAAATTAAAGAAACTAAAAGGGAACTTATACATATGACTTGTGTTTTTCTTTCCCGTCCATTTTTTTGGTAAAAAAAAGTATGTAGTTACTTTTATTGATGATGCTACTAGTTTTTTTGCCATGTCTATCTATGTCATTCAAAAGATGAAGCTCTTGATAAATTTAAATCTTTAAGGAAATTTAGTTTTTTTATCATGGTTAAGTTTAAAATCCCGCGATGGGGGAAAGGTTAAAAGATTTGACCCGGGGCCGTTTTTTGAATCGGGGGGTATTTCATAAAACGACCCCATATACACCACAACAAAATGGTGTAGCTGAAAGAAAGAATAAAACTTGAAAGAAATGATTAATTAAATTTGTTATTCCGTCAAATTTAAAGGGGGTTTTTGGGGGTGGGCTATTTTTGAAATTATTTTTTAATAAAAGTTCCTAAAAAAAAGGAACAAGATTCCCTTATGAACTTTGGCATAAGAAACCCCCAAAAATTATTATTTAATTTGGGGGTTGTCGAGAAAGGGGTAAGACTAACTGACCCTAAAAGGGCATGGGTCAAAGAGGCATAGAATGTTTTTTGGGTATTCAAAAAATTTTTGTTTGTTATAGGTTCTATGTCTTAAACCTAATGACTATTTTTCGGGCACTCTATTTTGAGTCAAGGGATCTGATTTTGGCAATGAGGATAGATTCACATCATACCTAAACCAGGCATGATTGCAAGGTTTTAAAAACTTTGATGATGTTCCCGGGAAAAGGGGATAGATACACCTCCCCGGGTGGGAAAATAAAAGCAAGAAAAAATAAGTCCTTTGGAAAAATTTCCAATTGTACTTACTTGAAGGATCAAAAAAATGAAATTAATTTTCAATATAAAATTTTTGCTTTACTATTGGTGATGATCCAAAAGGTTTCAAAGGCTTGGGGCCCAAAAGATTCCCCTTTTTTGGGGAAAAAGGGGGAATCCAAGGGGAATGGGTTCTATAATCCAAAAAGGTACTTTTGGATCCCACCGATTTACCACCCGGTTGTGAAGTTTTAAAAAAAAGGCCAAAAAGAAGATAAAAAAGGGGGTGGAAGCATAGACAAATATAAAGCGATTGGTTATCCAGGAAGGGAAAGGAAGGGAAATTTATTATTTTGGGCAACCATGCCCCGTGGCTAGGGTTTCCCAATTAGATTATTGTTAGCACTAGCTGCTATACATAATCTTGTAATTCACCAAATGGATGTCAAAGCCCTTTAATGGGGAATTAAATGAAGAGATTTATATCAAACAACCAAAAGGGTTTTTTCATGCCCGGTAAAAGAACATAAGGTTTGTAAATTGGGGAAAAACTCTTTAGGGGCTAAAACAAGCCCCCAAACAATGGCATCGAAGTTTGATGACGTAAATATTGTCTAATGGTTTTTTATTAAAAAACCCAAACGGAAAGTGTGTATATAGCAAATTTGATGCTACCGGGAAAGGGGTTATCATTTTTCCCATATGTGGATAATGTTGATCTTCTAATTTACCAAGATCAAGTTGATAAAACAAAGACATTTTTTTCATCTAAGTTTGAGATGAAAGACATGGGGAAGGCTGATGTGATTATTGGAATTAAGATCACACATGGAGAACAAGGAATTTCCATTTCTCAATCACATTATATTGAAAGATTTTTGGAAAAAATTTTAAATTCAAAGGATTTTTCTCCGGTTAAGACTCCTTTTTATCCCAAAGGGAAAGCTCGTACCTAATAAAGGAGTTGTTGTAATAAAAATTTAATATTAAATTTTTTGGATCCTTTTAAAGTATCTTTTTGATTAGTACCAGACCCATATAGCCTTTGCGGTTGGGTTGAGTCGATATACTCATAATCCAAGTTTAATCCGGCAAGCCATGAATCAGTATTTAAGTACTTAAAAAGGGAAAAAGGATTAAGGTTGTCTTATTCGGGTTTCCTTTCGTTTTTTGAAGGTTATTCGGATGCAAATTGGATCACCAATAAGGAAGATCATTCTTCCCCCAAATGGTTGGGTATTGGCCCTTTGGGGGTGGTGCTTTTGTTGGGGTCAAAGAAACAAACTTGTATAACAAATTTTCCTGGAATCGGGGTTTGGGCATTAGGGGGGCAGAAATTTTTAAAGAGGGGAAGGCTAAAAATTTGATATATGAGATTCCATTGTGGCCCAAACCGAATCACCTATATTAGATGTGATAGTTTCATTTTCCCTTTAAGGCATATAGTCAAGTGTATAATGGAAAGTCAAGACACTTAAAGGGGTTTGGGAATTAAAAATGATTCGGGGGAACTTATTTTGGGTGGTTTTGATATTAAAGGAGTTTGTAAGAACTCCCTGACAACAAACCCCATCATTTAACCAAAGGGGTTTAAATAGAGACTTTTGTACAAATCGGCTATAGGGATGGGATTAAAGTCCACTACAAAAACTTCCCATATTAAAAATCCCAATTCCCCTTTAGTATTTTTACTAGATGCAAAATTCAATGTGGAAAACTTAATGTTGGAGATTGGAACACATTTTAAAATTCGTCCCAAGGTATGTGTTTAGACCTACAAGTTAAGGAGATTGAATATATAGATTCTTAATAGTTCTTTTAAAAAAAATTTCAAATATAGGGCAAGAATAAAAGGAAAAAATACCCTTTTAAGCATGAAGTTTAGCCGCTTCAAGAAGGGTGGGACTTGGGTTTTGATATGTTTATGAAGGATAAAGGGCATAGGTAGTAAAATATAGTGTCAAGATAGAACTATTCATATGTAAACTTTTTTTGTATATTATCTTCGGGATTAAAATTTAGTTCCCGGGGTTAATCCTTTTGAGAAATTGAATTTTGGAATTTTAATGTACTAATATGGGGAAATTTAATCGTTACGATATTTCATTTATGCAAAAGTTTGAATGTTTGAGATGACTTGTTTTAGTTAATCAAAGGGTTGGGACCAAAAAAGGGAGGATTGTTAGATATTTTTGTGTAATTGGATTAACTTGAATGATCGGTTATTGTTATAATGATACATCATTTAAGTATGGAGGGGGGGGAGTGCAGCTTATTTGGAACCCGGGGTTTTAATATTAGGAGCGAAGCTCCTAGATAGATGAACGGGGGTCCCGGGGGGGCGTTTTTCCTAAAAGGGTCCCGGGGGGAGCCCCTTTTGGTCATTGACGGAAAATTTATGAAAATATAAATTTTGGAAAAATGGAAGGGCTAAATTGCAATTTTGGAAACCTTTAAACCCCCTTTTTTGGGGTTTTATCTCCCCAAAGTTGCAATGTTTCATTGCCCTTTTTCTTTTTCTTCTACCCATCATTTTTTTGGGTTTAATATTATCGAAAAAAAACAAACATATGATCTTTACTTTTGAATTTTATCCCATCAAACTTTTGGTTGAAAAATTGATTTGATCTGAAAGTGATAAAAAACACTTTGGGTATCCGGTTTTTGTTTTTTCCGTTTTATATCTCCCTAACACTACTATGAGAGGATTTTCTTGAATATCGACTTTGAGCTTCCCGGTATGTATGTTCATATATAAAATTTCCCTGAAGCCCCTGTTTACTGGAGACTAAATTTGGGGAAGAGGAAGATGAGTGCATCTACAGAGTATTGCTCCTGTTTTACTACAGGCTCAGTTTTCTTACAAGAATGTGTGTGTTTGCATTCTTTTTTTTTGTGGACAAAATGTTTTAATTTTTTAAATTTTTTCATTCATTAGAAACTTCTTTAAACTAAAGCCTATTTTATACCTTTGAGATATGAGCAAAAAGATTATTATGGAGACAATGTAAAACAATACAAAAGAGTTTAAGAAAATTCATTTTATTTGATTTAAACAGCCTATGATTTAACTAAATTAACACTAGTTGATAGTTCAGTTTTATCATGTACACAATTTTGATTTGAATCTAATTATGGTTTCTCATGTATTGTAATTTTTGCAAATGAAATTAAACTAAATTTAAAAGCGTATAAACGCTACCGAAAAACTGAAAAGCGGTGGTAAACTCCCTGCGAAAGAGACCATCTAGTTCATGGAAATTCACACTCGATTTTTCCGCAAGTCGGTGCAATTTTTGCAAGTGGAGCTCGATGCCATTGAAGATATCGATGGGCGAGGAGTATATGAAAATTTTCTAATAATTTTTCATTGAATTTGGGGTTTAAAGTTCGTTGGTTGATTGATTGCCGGAGGATTATGTATGTGTGTATGTATATACGGGATCTATGATGACAGAGGTTACGTTTAGATTTAATTCTGTTCTAATTAATAGATTTAATCATTTCTGAAATTAAGAAGATGGTGAATATTTGCGATTTTGTAGGGAAACTTAATTGATTTGAGCAGTTGTTCTTACAATTTAGATTCACACCTTTGAGATATGAGCTTTTATAGATGATAATTGATGCCCTTAGTAAAATCTGCTCAAGCTCAACAATGAGCATTATTGATGAAAACAGAAGTTGAAGCTTCTTTCAAGATCATAATTGATGCCCCTAGTGAAACAATGCAAGTCTTGGACAGATTCAAGTACAACCACCGTAATAAAATTATACTATCCAACTACATAATATAATTATCGACTAAACGCTGTATTATTTGCTGAAGGTCAACTATGAGCAAGTTGAGTTTCAGCTGAGTTGTTATCTTGGACATATTCTAGGCACAGACAACAACCTTCATAAAATTATAAGCTAACTACACAATATATTAGTCAAATAACAATCTTGTTTTATTTGCACACGTCAACAATGAGCAGTTGGGTTGTTTTAGATTCAATCATCTTGTTTTTGTGTGATTGCAGTTTTGCAACAAGGTTTCCTTCCTTTGTTTTCCTAGCAAGAAGATATCTGAAAAATGGCATACAATCTTCAAACCCTCATCACCATTCTTGAAGGAATCCTTGAACCTGACCAACACGATGGGTTGTTGATGAAAGCAACCCTCAACTCAGATCTCTCCTCGATAAAGCTACTTCTCTTCAGCAGCTCGTTGATAAATCTTCTCTCACCAAAATAGACAGCCAAATCAGACAAGTAGCACATCAAGCACAAGACATCATTGAATCCCACATGGTTGATCATATGCTTTCTGGATCTGATTGTGTGAGATTCACTTTTCAGCACCAGATCTCCAGCAAGTAACACGAGATCTTGATTCTGTTATTGAGCAAGTGAAGAAGTTCGTGGAGATGGAGGATAAGAAGATGCCGCAAGAACTTTATTCTGCCATGGAACAAGTGAAGCTCGTGGAGGTGGAGGATAAGAAGATGCAGTCTAGCAGTTCATCGAGTGTTGTGGTGGGAATTGATGCTGATCTGATGCAGCTCAACGATCGGCTGACCCATATGGAGAAGAAGCTGGAGATTGTCCCCATCGTTGGTATGGGTGGAGTAGGTAAAACCACTCTTGCTCGAAAGCTTTATGAAGATCCATTGATTGTTGGTCACTTTGGTTATCGTGCTTGGACCACTATCTCTCAAAATTACAATATTCGACAAATTCTCAAAAGCCTTCTTGGTTACATAACTGGAAAAGAATATGATCAGCATAATGATGAGTTAAAAGTTACGTTGCTAAGAATTTGTTTGGTAGAAGGTACTTGGTTGTATTAGATGATATGTGGAGCACACAATTCTGGGATGAAATAAAGATGTACTTCCCAGACAACAACAAGGGGAGTCGCATTGTGATCACCACTGGGGAATCTGGTGTGGCAACCTATGTAGACTCATCGAGTTTGCAACATCAGGTGCAGTTGCTCAGTGGGTCTGAAAGTTGGGATCTGCTTCACCAACTTGTGTTTGGAGAAGAGGATTGCCCTCATGTATTGGAAGTCATTGGTCAAAAGATTGCTGGCCATTGCGGTGGACTTCCTCTAGCCATCAGTGTGATAGGAGGGCTACTATCTACGATCGAAAGATCAGAACATGAATGGAAGAAAATTGGGAACGATGTAAAAGCAGCAATTGCTAAATCGGGTGAGCAATGCTCTAGTATACTGTCTTTAAGTTATAACCACTTGCCGAATCACTTGAAACCATGTTGCTTATACATGGGGCTTACCCTGAAGACTACGAGATTAAAGGCTCTAGACTGTACATTTGTGGGTGGCGAAGGATTTGTAAAATCAAATAGAGAAACAAGTTTGGAGGAAGAGGCACGGGACTGGCTAAAATCTCTAGTAGAGAGAAATCTAATTATGCTTAGAGGAAAGAACAAGTACGGAAATTCAAAGAGTTACAGCATGCATGATATGATGAGGGATGTATGCATTAGGAAATCTGATGAAGACAAGTTTCTGCATGTGAAGAATGGTCCCAAGGTCACATTTTCTAATCCACGCCGAGTGAGTTTTGACATATCAACCTAGCATGAACAATGCTAATGTTTTAACAGAGTCCATGTCACTTACTCGATCTGTTATAGGCATTGGTGATTCTCAGAGGGATGAGATTCCACCCGCTTGCCTTTTTCTCCTCGAGATTGCTAAGGGTGTTGGACTTAATATATATAGAGTTCGTAGAGTTCCCGACTCAAATATTTGAATTTGTCAACCTACGCTCGGGTTTGATGTGCCATCCGAGCTATGGCAGCTCACGGAGTTAAGAAATCTCAAGGTGTATGCAATTAAGTTGTTAAAAGATGAGGAAATGAACTACTGTGTTCTGAAGAAGCTCCAAATAATTTCAGTCACAACTCTAACTAGAGAGGCAGAAACTTGGGATGGTTTCCTCAAAAGCATTCCAAATATCAAAAAGTTGGGGATTGATGATGGCTACAGCAGAAGATCCACGGCAATCGATCTTACTTATCTTCACAAACTTGAGATATTAAGATGCAATTATATCAGAATCATACCCTTTTGGGAGACGGTTCGGATTGTTGTTCCAGAGTTATGTTTCCCTGTAACATCAGAAAACTAGTACTCTGTGGATGTGAAATAAATTCGGGAGTGTTGGGGACTCTATGTGATCTACATAAGCTGGAAGTGCTCAAGATAAACGCATGCAGTTTTAAAAGCGAGGAGGAGACACGCGATGAAAAGTGGGAGGTAGCAGAGGGAGATGAGTTCCCCTCACTGCAGTTTCTGTATCTCGAATTTTTGATTCTTGTGAGTTGGATAGCTGATGAGACCAACTTTCCCATACTCCACCACCTCCGTATAGATAACTGCATATATCTAGAGAAAATCCCTAGCGGCATTGGAGAAATCCCAACGCTCCAATTAATAGAGTTGGATGGATGCAGCGAATCCGCAGTCGCCTCAGCAAAAAGCATTGTGGAGGAACAGCAAATTGAATATGACAACAACGATCTCGAACTTCGTATCCTAAACCCACGCTAGTGAACGCCACTTCCAAAAGGTAACCATTTCTTCTACTTGAAGATTTTGAATGCACTGTGGTTTCAACAACAGGTGGGGCTAAGTAGGATTGGCAACTTCATTTATTTTCATTTATATTTAATATCAGAAAGTGTTACACTGTATCTTATTTATCTTTTCTTCTTTATCAAATCTTCTTCAAGTGTAAGGAGTTGGATGCAACGCAGCCTTGTGTCCTCATATGGAGCTAGTGCGAGAATGAGCCAGCGACCTTCTTCAGTCAACGAGTTCCGTTTTCTGACTCGATGAACATCATTTGTGCAAGTTTTTATATTGTAATATCGTTAAAGATTCAAGAAAATTTCTATAAAATTCACCTACTTTTGTACTAATACATACTAGTATATTTCATAATTACTGGGTTTTCGGAGTACTCTTTTCCTCGCAGCTTAATTTCCATTGTTTTTTTAGTTCGTCTATTTGGATTTCAGATTTTCAGTTATACTTTTACTTCACATTTTAGTTTTTTTTTTAAGAATTCATATTTCAGTTCTTGAATTCAATAATTATCAACTATGCCAGAGATTCAACACAACGTCACAAAATATCATAAACCAAAATTGATTTTTGTGTATTTAAGATCACATATTGCTAATTTAGTATAAAAAGATATCAAAAGAAAAATGTATGTTTCATCCCCACTTAGAAGAAATGTAAAAAAACAAAATAATCAAGGGCAGGTAGAAATCATGCATTAAACAGCATCTATTCAAACAGAACCTTAAGGATCAAAAAACATCACTCTTGATAAGGAGTACAAGTCTTACAAAGCACAAGAGAAACGAGACGTATCGCGTAAAAGCTACAACGCTATGGGTTCAAGACTATTCTAGGATACACACAAACCATATACACAAGAGAAGAGTATTGGGATTACTGGTGTCATTAATACGCCTTGTTTCCAGCTATTTGCTGTAATGAGGTATGAATTGCTCGGTCAAATGGTGGAGATGATCGTTTTCCCCTCGAGGAGGGATAACGCCTGCAACAACCAGTTAAACAGCGTCATAACTCATCGAACTGACTCTAAAATGTTTCTTCAGTAGGTAATTGATTAATTGATTTGCTATAAAACTGTCATAGAAGGCATAGAATGCATAAACTGATTGTGGCATGAGATTAAATACTAAGTACCTCTACCATTGACGTCGCATCTCAGGTTCAGTTTGAATACATGCATATGCAGTTCTAGCCATGTAGTAGAGTTCACATGTGGTACATGGCTCCTCAAGACGGGATCGGAAAGTTCCTTAAATGAAAGAGCCTCAATAAGAGGAAATGCCTGAAAGGAATTGAATGATATCAACAGCAGACATACGATAAGTACTTTGAAAATAGTTCTAGCAAGTTTAACTCGGAATTGGATGTGTCGTGTAAGTTTCTGATAACTGATGTCGGCTTATCAGAAAACAAATACAAATATGCCTTGCAATAACAAACAAAGAGAGTCCAACACGACGACCCACTGCCTGAGAGGAACTTGTTGGCCATCTCTATCCAAATCTATCGACCTGCGTCCAGAAATCAATTGTATCAAGATGACACCAAATGCATAAACATCTGTCCGTATAGAGACAATGCCGTCCTCAGCATACTCTGGCGCAAGGTATCTGCAAAACACAAGAAACCACAAGTTCAACTCATCTATAAAATTTTTGAAGGTAACATGACATGAAGGACCAACGGTAGACATAATATACTCACCCAAGGAGCCAAGAATTCTCGTCTGTACGTCATCCCCATCCATCTTCCACTTTGCAAACCCAAAGTCCCCAAGCTGTTTGCGGAGAACAAAAATTATGGGGAGAATAAAGTTAGCTGCTAGAACATTAGTAGATGAAAATAATTGAAGCAAAGACTCAAAATCAATTTGACAATCCTCCAAATGAAGGACGACTAAATGAATACAGAAGGTTTAAGGATCACCATAGGAACAAAGTCATGCGTGAGCATTATATTGCCTGGCCGAACATCCCGATGGATGATTGGACTTCCACGGCACTCCTCATGCAGGAAGCGCAGCCCTTTGGCAATTCCAATGGCAATAGTATACCTCTGGTGCCATTCAAGAACACGCTCTGTATTTTCTGTCAAAATTCGATAAACTGGTTGAGGCAGCTGGTAGCAATAGAAGATGTAAAGACTTCATAATTGTAATTACCGAATAAATGCCAGTTGAGTGATTTATTGCAAATGTACTCATAAACCAAGATGTTACGGTCTTCTTTGAAACAATGACCAAGCAGCATCACAATATTCTTATGATGCGCAAAGCTTAGGATGTACACTCGGAATTAAATTCTGAAAGCCCGACTGTACTCGCTTCCCTTTGCACCTTTGCCGCAATACGCTGGCCATCTTTCAGCCTGCCTAGATATACAGGACCATATCCTCCTTCTCCTAGCAAATTGTCAGATGAAAAATCATCTGTTGCGAGCTGTATATCCACGTAACTATATCTCGTAGATATGAGCTCCGTGCACAGACCACAAGTCACGCACATAGCAGGTCCGTTGGGGAATTCTGTGAAGTGCGATGTAACTGCTGTGGTATCACCAGCGGAGGAAAGTTGTATTCATTGTTGCCATTATCAGAGCCACCTACAGACATTCCTCATTACAATTAAACGTATGTAAGATGGGAACATCAATATAATAGTCAATGCATAAAAGATGCACAAGCACTCTGACCTGATTTCTCTAGCTTAGGATTCGAGTTTGTCTCAAAATCATATCTTGAGGAAGAGCTATGCTTCTTCGGCGTGGATGGAATTGAAGGCACCCCATTCTTTGCCATCTCTGAGCTTTCTATCGAATACATAGATCCACGGTAGCTGAAAGGTATGGTGGGCTGCTCGTTGTTTTCATTACCATGAATCGGTAGAACTGGCACATGCTTGGATAGAGTAGAAGAGCTTATCTTCAACATATTCGATTTTTTGTTAGAGGAATGCGATCTCAGAACTTCCACTGTGAGTTATCAAGAATCAGAGCAACCTTGCAAGGTATGTGTCTTTGGTAAAACCTCAAATCCCTTCTTAGGTGCCTGTTATTGTAGATATTGGATCAATACCACATATATCTGATACGCAACTGAAGAATAACATATACTAGTTGATTTTTCACATCTCTTTGTATGAACAAAATAAAGGTATCGAAATTTCACACGTAAAGGTATACCACACTTTCTTGATTTAAGGAACTATGCGGTGGGAAAAGGCCAAAAAGGTATATGTCCAGAATATGGATTATGATTGAAGAATATAGAAGTGATGTTTCTTGAACTGATGGAAGAAAGATGCTTATCCTCAATCGATCTAATCAACTTCGGTTTCACAAATTTTATTATTATCCACCTCCAATATATGGTATAATTCTCTATTCAACCCAAGCATAGCGAATTGACAAAGGTTTTTGTGGCATCGGAAATTAAAGGCTTGTCATTGTGTAACCGAATACATCCAAGCAATGCCATCATCATGATCACTGTAGCATAGAAGTATGAAGTCTCAAACATTACCTATCAAGTATAACCCATGTTGGTTCAGAAGTTGCAACTTCTTGCATAACAACCTTCCTCATGGGAGTTCCAGCAGTAACTTTAACTTCTATATCTACCTGCACGATGATAAGAACTATGAAACAATTCCGCTTCCTGAAGATAAAGTTGCCACTCAAAAGAATACGAATAGTCTAAAAAGACAAAACATGTTTCCAGATAAGCTTATGCTACAACATAACATGATTAAACTGAATGTTCACTATCCTAGGCAAAAATGAATCTTGATTATGAAGGCATGATACTATCAAGCACTGCATCATGTTGAAACTATCACTTAGGGGCTCACTAATAGGCATCAATGATGATCAAACAGCTCCGAAGACAACAGCAAGCAACAAACTTATAATGAAGTGAAAATCCAAGCACACATACTCGTTACAAAGTCTCGATTTTATATTAAAGACAGCATTCCCCATCTCCACATAAGAAACAGGACTTCATTCAGTACCAATAGAAATGAGAAATTTACCCCTTCTGCTTCACATTCTTCGGCACTCTTCTGGAGCATGTTGACATACAAATCAACCATTTTAGAAACATGTTCTTCTTGCGTGTATGTGTTGTTCCGAAGAAATTATCAGGAACCACCTCCACGGAATAACCCTGCGCAGAAATAGTAACCAATAAACAGAGTTTCAGAAGATAGATATAAAGCAAAACAATAGGCAGCCGACATGATGTATGATCTGATTCCTAAATTTAGCAGACCCACAGAATGTTACCAACGAGCAAAGGAAAAGCCTTACAAATTAAAACGCCTAAATTACAACCTTTCCAATCCCATGATCTTTCGATACACAACAATAGAGAGTGGAATCTATCTATATTTCAATAAATTTGCAGCTGAAATAAGATGCATAAAATTTTACATGATTGCTAATCTTGAACAATCACAATAAGACCCCCAATTTCACTCAAATCCATCTCCATACACAGAAAAAGGAAAACACTGCAACTTCCTCTTACACCTGAACTTTAATCACAATTCACAATGCAAAAACTTACTAGGATGCAAGATCCTATGCAACGCCCCAAAAACCACAATCGTATCCCCTGAATTCACGATACCGGCCTGCATCAGAACATTATGAATCGAATGCCTAAACTCATGACTGCCGTGATACTTGGTGGCATCACACACAAACAAAATCCGCGTTGAGCGACCACCCCTATAACTATCACTCCTACTCCCCATAACTGATGGAATGAAGAATTTTTTTTTTAAGAAAAACCCCAAAATTAAAAACCTTTTTTCCCCTAAAAGAAGAGCATGAATCAGGAGGAAATATAAGGGAAATCATGAATTAGGCCAAAAAACTCGCAGCGCGAGTGAAGTGAGTTTATCAATCAGATTCCATCAACGAATCAGAAAATTTAAATTTTCCTCGGTTTAAGGAAGTAGAGCAAACCCGATGAATATGCGGCGGATATTCGAAGTACAGAGCGGGGGGAAGGGAGGCCTCCAATGATGAGAGAAAAAATAGATCCGTTGAAGAATTTCACCTTTTTTGGAGGGTTTGTGAGCTTCAAAAAGCCAAAATTGGTCTTGGTTTCTCAGAAGTCGGTCGAGTCCCCGTTCCTACCTTCTGAATTTAGATCGATTTTCTTCCAGGTTTTAAGGACTTTGATTACAGGGGGGGAAAATATGCTATGAAAAAGAAAAGAATAGAAATAAAATAGTTTTTTATTTTATTTTATTAAAAGGGGTGCTATAGTTATTTAAATTACAAAATACTAGTATATCTTTTCTGTCTTACTGTAAAAAGGGGAAGTCTTTTGGTGATCCTTGCTTCATTCTAAGAAAAAAGAATTTTAATGAAACCATCTTTTTTTGCATAACATCATTTTTAATAATTTGACAAAATTCAACCTGTAGTATAAAGGCTGATTAATAATACGTGATTTTCTTGTAAATGTGTGAATTTTCATTTAGGGTTTAAACACTTTTTTAGATCTAAACACATTAACTTGTTTTCCATTGGAATTTTTTTTTCCCCAAAATTAAAGCGTGTATGTCGGAAGTGTCATACAACCGTCGACCATGAAAAATGATTGTTTTTAAAAAAAAGAAGGTGATTTCTTGTAAATAGGTTCCGATTATTCTTTTTTTAAAATTTTTTTAGTTTTTTAGAGTTTCCCAACTTTTGGATTTTATAATTTTTCGATAGATGTTTCCATCAATTAGTTATTACTACCATTCAAATTCTTTTAAAAATTTATGTGAATATTACAAGCTGTTTTTTCCCGTATGAATATAAAAGTTCATATATCTCTGTGGTAAGATAAGTTGCATATTCAAATCTTGCAAGGAGTTCTGTGATTGTATTTAATCTAAGCATTTGTGCCTAAAAACATGACTATGTTACAATGAATCATAAAAAAAACCAAAACCCAAAATTTAATTTGATTGTTGACGCCAATGCAATTCATAAACAGTTCCTGTCTGCGAAAAAAGGCGAACCAATAAATTTACAAAAAGCCCAAAATAGGCAATATAATTCACAAAAAAATTGATTGAAATAGTACGTCACGAAATTTTTTTCTCGAAAGTCTTGTATTATATTCAAAAGAAAAGTTCAGGAAAAAATCGTATATTTATGTGCAAACCCGATTGTCGTGACACATTTCGCCAGTTGCCACATAGATGATAATATGACATTTGTTGTCCATTTGCTTTAATTTGATCAGAATTGCTCGTATATAAAAAATCTATACTACTTAAAAGTGGCAGTGGCAGTTTATTAAATTTACTATTATCCTTTTTTGGGGGGAAAATGGTAAAACCATCTATACTACTTAAAATGGCGGCCTTTATTAAATTTACTATAATACCCTTTTTTTGGGGGGAAAATGGTAAAACCAGATGTATTTACTTTTTTTTTATGTTAAAAGTGGCGTTTATTAAAGATATAATACCCTTTTTTGGAGGAAAATTAAACGATTATTTACTTTTTTTTTATGTTATTCTTATGAACTATAGTGTTATTGTTATTCTTATTTTTTGTTTGCATTTATGAATAGTTATGCTTTGTTAATTGAAACAAGAAATTATTTATTCTTAAATAGTTTACTTTTTTTTTTTTTGTAAAAAAAATTTTTACATTTTCTTTATTTGTATGTCTTATTATTTCTGTTCTTTTTTTCTCTTTTTTTTTCCCCCAAATCTCTCTATCTTTTTCATTTCTTACTTTATCCTTCATTTACATAACCCCTAAACACAATTTTTCTTGTTCGTGGAAAAAAAACGTTATTCTATTGAACGGGGGGAGTATCAATATCCTTTAAAAAGAAATGTTTTGGGTGGGGGGAGAGGAGTACAAATATCTTTAGTTGTTGTTTATAATATTTTCAATTATTTATAATATTACAAATACTTATTTTAATTAATTTTTATTTCTAGAAAATTTTTATACTTATATACTCTATATTCTTATTTTTAAAACTTTTATCCTTATGACGTTAACACTAGTTAAGAAAATCTCAAAGTTCCCGTATTTAGATTTTTTTGAATTGATAACATCCTTTAATACACAAAACACACATGCACTTTTTAGTTAAAATGTCACAAATCCATCCCAAAACAAGATGTACATTACATACTATATTTTGTCTACTTTCATCGACAATTTTTGATCATACTTGTGTTTGGTCCCCTAAAAAAGTTACAAAGCCGTATATTTTCGTCGAAATTGAAGGGGCACTTTGTCACCTTATCGAAGCTGCAAGCCTCTCCTCTTATTATCATGGGGTATAAATTGCTCCGACATGGGGAAGATGATGTTCTTCCCCCCGAGTATGCATACGACTACAAAAGGCTTCGTGTTATGACATAAATTGAGGGGGAAAAAACCCAATATAAAACCTCAAATTCTTTTTTGGAGTAAAAGGGGGGGGTTAGAAAATATACCAAAATAGTTCTCCCTCCATTCTATAGTAATAGTTATTTTGTCTTTTTAAAGACAAAGAGTCATTTCCCATTTTAGTAAAAGTCAACACATTTTTCCCCCTTACTTTACTCTCTCTTATTTTTCTCTCTTTATCTTTTCCCCTTTTTTCATTTTCCACTTTATTCCCCCCCTTATTTAACTCACCTAACACAATTTTTTTTTAAACTTTTGGGAAAAACGCCCCCATTACTAGGGGAAAAAGGGGGTTTTATATAGATCACTTATCGACCAAAAATTTCGGGAAAGGGAAAGTTTGCATTTCGTATCCACATTTCTAAAGACTACTAAACTTTTAAAATAAAACACACCTCCCATAGTTGGGGGGCGACGGGGGGGTCGTAGGGGACGGAGGCGGGTCGAGCCATGTTGTAGGTTCATAGGCGCAGTAGGCAGCCCCGAGGCGTGGATCAACGAGATCATCCAACGCCAGAGATTCAATTTAAGAAAAAAGCCTGTCACACAAACAAAAAAAAAAACATTTTGAACTCTACTTGTGCAACTAGACCTAATTTAGTCTAATTAATAGTAACTACTTGTGCAACTAATAAAAAAAAAACCACGCACCCATTCCCTGATCGACTGCTGCTGATCCCCGGCTGCCGAAACCCCCCGCCTTCCGCCCCAAAAAGCTGGAAACTATGCCGAACGCATACACGTCTGCCTTCACACACCCAATGCTGCCCTCTGGTGCCACATATCTGCACAAGGGCTTCTCCAAATAAGAAAAATGCAACATAGTTTCATGGATATTCCAACATATGAAACTTCACAACTCACCCAAGATTTCCCAAAAAAATTTCTCTGTTTATCAATTTCGAAGTGCTATACTTAGCAAGCCCAAAATCTCCCAGCTGTTGAGAATCAAATTAGCACAAAAATTTCGGTCGGGGTCAGCCCCTCAGCTTACAAAACAGAGTTTCAATCAAGTTGAGGCAAAAAAAAAATTTTCCATTGGAATAAGGTCTTGTGTTAGCATCACATTGGTTGGCCTAACGTTGCAGTGAACGATGGGACTCCGCAGCACTCATGTAAAAACTGCAGCCCTTTTGCAGCGCCGACAGCGATAGCGTATCGCTGGCTCCATTCAAGAACTCCAGCTGCATTATCTGTTTAAAAAAGGGTGGCATCAGTTATAGTGCTATGCTTAGGGGAGCTCGAGCCCCGATCACTTTAACTTAGCAATTTTGAAATTAAAAAAAAAAAAATCCCTTACCAAATAAATGCCACTCCAGAGACTTGTTGTGCATGTACTCATAAATCAAGATTCTAAGGTTTCCCTTGCTGCAGTAGCCAAGAAGCGGGACAATGTTCACGTGTCGAGCAGCGCTGAGAATCGAGACTTCATTAAGAAACTCAGCAGAAGTCTGTGCTCTTGTCTCCTTCTGCACCTTCACAGCCACAAGCTGCCCATCACTGAGCTTGCCCTTGTAACGATCCCTACCCTCCTTCGCCAATGAAGTTTCGAACAGAAGTCATCCCCTTGCAGTCTGCACGATCGAATAGCTGCATCCCTGTAGGTAAAGGGCCCGTTCGTCTTCTCAAAACCCACGAGGAAAAGGCTTACCCAAAACCCTGGGCATCTTGGATTTGGTCCCACTTCCCCCCCCTGCCTTGTTTTCTTCCTTGCAATCACTAAGTTTGATTGTACTCAACCTCGTGTCCGCCTTGCCAAAAATTTGTCGAGCGGGCGTCATCTGTTGCAGTCTGCCGGGAATGCTGGATCTCAGTGATTAAAGGAATGGTTCGTCTCCTCAGAATCACAAGGGAAAGGCTGATCAGAAACGTTGGAACCTTTTGGGTTTTTCATCGTCCCCCCGCCTTTTTTTTCTTCTTTGGGATCGTTATCTGCACGAGTTTTTCCCGAACTGGTCTTTGCAAGAATGTGAAGGGACAGATTGGAAATTTTTCATTAGTCCACATTTCCCTTTCCCGGGTTGAAATCGGAGGAATATTCACCTGCCTCAATCTTCATCTCCAGTGGCTCGAATCACAAACCATCTTGTTCCCCACTTTCCTGGAACCGTGTTTATCTTCTTCCTCGATCTCAATCTCTCCTGCATAAACTGCAAAAGACATAAGCCCAAAGATAAATGCATTTGAAGTGTTAAAAAAACTATTTTTTTTAAAGGACTTTGGAATTTTTTTCAATTGGTTTGAGAAAATTGTATTCTAGTTCGATTCCAAATCATTTGTTTTTATAAAATTAAATAATTGATACGAAATTAAACAGGAAGAATTAATCTCCCCACTACACACAAATGCATATACAATACAAAATTGGATGTGTGCACTTTTTGTATTGCGTAACCGGTGTTTTGTTTGTGTGTTGTTTTGTGTGTGTGTGCAGTGTCTTATGCATGTAAGTATGTGTGGGTTTTGTATAGTGTGTGTTGTGTTTTGCAGTTTTGTGTAATATTGCAACTATTTTTGGGTTTAATTTAAGGCCAAAATTCCCAAAAACCCACTCAAAATTTCCCTTTATACCAAAACCAAACATAGTCTTCGAACCTTGTGATTCTTGTAAAGGGCTCGGTACTCTCATCGTCCCAGGGGGCAGGGTTCTCCTCAGAGTTGTCCCAAAGGAGGGCCATCAAGCCGTTGTTTGGATTACAAGACCTTTCGGGAATGGAAAGGAAAGGGGCCTGGTAAGGGCATGTCCTCTCATCTTCTTGTGTAGGAGGCATTAAACTTGCCCCAACGGGAAATCAGCTTATGCTTCGTGTTTTCTGTGCCGGGGTCGATGTTTATAAGGCCTCAGTATCTCCAAACCAAAATTTTCACGCACTTTTAACCCTTTTCAAGGGAAAATTTTTAAAAAGGGGCAAGACCTTGTTTCCCTTTTTTGTTTCCCGAAATAGTGGAAACATCAGATTGACATGTGCATAATTTGAAATGTGAATTTACCTTGCGGATTCGATCAAAAAACGGGAAAAAAATTATTCAACAAGTAAGTTTTTTTCTTGTGTTTATGTACACAACTTCCCAAAATCTTTTTGAATCTGATTTGTTTCCCCATCTTTTTTTCAGCCTATTTTCTTTTGTATTGTGTTAATAAACTCAAAACGCAATATTGATAACGAATCTAGATTGTTTTTAAGGTTGCCTATCATTAGATGATGGCCGGGGAATTTTGATTGGTTTTATGTCAACTCAAATATAATTATGCATCTAGGGTTTTTTTTAGATTCGTATCAAGAATTTGGACATACCTATCAAGTATTGTCCATGTTGCACGATGATGATATTTCTTCTACAAGAACATCAAACAAAGGAGCTCCCAAATATGATTTTCAGGATTTCCCCCCCTATTCAAAAGGGTTTTTTGTGAATGCAATGTAAATTTGTTTTTTTTTTCCAAAAAAAAGATAATAGGATCTTGCTTTGAAAATATTCCCCTTACATTCAACGGCCCGCTTTTGGGTGTGTTTAAAAACTCTTGAGCTTTTTAGAAACGTCTTCCTGGACCCCACCGTGTGCTCCCACAAGGTTTATGTTCTACTTGGATCTTGAACCCCACTGTAGTAGAGATACATAAGTTGACAATGAGCATGTAATAAAATTGCAATAAATAAACAATTATATGAAACTATATGTCACTGTCAGTATCCCTTTCCAATTGCAGTATGTTGGATTTTCAAGAACATAAGTGAAACTATATGTCACGGGCGTGGGCTCCTTCCGTTCACTACGGCAGACGTCTGGTAGGACGTCGTCGGCGACGCCTATTGCGATCGTCGCCATTGAGACGCTCTTACATAAATTCTGAATCACATAGGTAAAAATCACATCTTTCTTAGCATAAGATTAGGGGAGAGCAAAGAATTGAAAATCAATTACCCAAACCAAATTTTATATTTTGGTTCGAATTTCAATTAGTTTGATTTTATTTTTAAGAAAATTAGTTTATCGGTTTGTTCAATTCAGGTGACAAAAATTTGAAAAATAAAATAGAAAACTAATTTATTTTTAAAATTATAATACTAATATACATAACACGTACACTCATAACAAAAATTAATTAGACCGTGATTTTATTTATAAGAAAACATTTTTTTTTCAGTTTGATTTGATTTTGTTAAAAATCAAACACTCACCCTCTTATCATGCAAGATTTAACACGTACTATATATTGACGCTTATGAAGACAAATTGTCAAAGTGAAAAATAGTTGTCTATTTAACTATGAGAAAATGGACTCAATAAAGCTCCTACCAACACTTTTTTCTGCGTCCGTCCCTGTTTACCAACACCTTTTATAGTAAACGAGACATAGAATTACTTACTGGGATGAAGGACTCTGTCCAGCGCTCCCAGGAACGTGATTGTTCTAACTTCTTCGAACGTCTGTTCCCTATCCAAAACATCATTAATAATCTTCTTGAACTCGTCGATGTCATGAGTTTTGTATGCGTCGAAAGCAATCACAACGCCACCAAGCATGAGAGGAGTGCACCGCCTGGTGCTGCAGCTCCAGCAACGAATGAATCCATGCGATTCAATCTAGAATGTTCTATGTAAATTCAAGAACAACACAAATCTCCTTTAAGGAAAATCTATTACATGACAGAGTTTCATTCCTTAGCAAACTTATGCACCTTTCTATTGTTTGTTTTCTGTCATTGTTTTTGTCATTTGTCAATTGTGTGAGAAAAGGATAACAATAGTGATATATATGTGTTTAATATTTGATTATATATACAAAACAGGCTGTGTAAGAGGGACAACATAGACATTATCGAAGCACAGCCGATGATGTTCTCAAGAACACTATGTTTTTGGGTATCTTGTTATCGAGGCTAAACAACACAAGTGTCGTAGGTGGCTAGCATTTTGAACCTTGTACGTGGTCGTTTTGTGCATTAATCGTGTCGCTACGTCTCACTTTTCTTGTTTGTTATTGTCTTCTCTAATAGTTATATGAGTGCGTCTGTGCGTGTTTGGTGTATATAAAACTTTCGTTAAATTCTGGTTTTGTACAACAACTTTAAATATGTACTTGAATTACTGAATTGTTGATTTATTCTGATTTTGCAACAAATCAAGATTGAATTGGTTAATCTATTATAATACGACTTTGTTTTGTAGCATACCATGTCATGTCCGATAGTGCCATGTTACATAACAAATCAATAGTTCGGTAATTTACAAACATGTTTTAACGTTGATATGTATAACCAGAATTTGCCAGAAGCCAAAAATTTCAAAAGAAATTACATGCAAATTTTCCTTGATGAATTTTATACTGAATCATTGAGTGTAACGAAGATAGGTCACAGGTAGAGTAGGATAAGTATGTCCTGGCATTGAAATATTTGTTGGCCAACTATTACGGACAATTTCGAACCTCCCAAATCATCATCTCATCAATATAAAATAAATATGAGCTCTATACATACATAATTTGTATTCCAATATACAGATAAACATACACAACAAAATACCAATGAATCAGACAAAAGACTCTACATTTACAAGAAAATGATCATTCTAGCATGAACTTGAGTAAACTATGTTGAACAATTCAGCAGAAAAAAATAGATATTTCTTGTTGAAATACTTAGTACTCTCTCCTCGTCTCTGTGGAAGTGTAACTGTCTTTGCACACTGAACGAAATCCAGCTGATCTCAGTTGCTTGAGGAAATAAGCTGCGATAAACATAGACATCAGAAGGGTTCTCAAATTTATCTGTCGGGCAGAATAAGCTTTCCACTCTGCACCAAAACAGTGAATTTTGAGATATTGTTCAGTATTTTGGCTGACCTTGGTTTCCTTCTTTCGTCTGGCAAGCAAACGGTTCTTTGAACCCTTTCGATAATCTCAGCCACAAAGATACAAGTTGTCTGCCTGCAATAAACTTTATTTACCGATGATTGGTTGGGAATCATCAGAGGATACTGATGATATTGACAAGGCAGACGCGGAATCTGGTAAAAAACATAGGAAATATCCACGCGTTAAATTCACAATGCCAAGACAAAAAAAAAGCATAAGATCGATCACGGTTATTGGAAAACAGTGAATTTTTTAAAAAAAAATGAATTTTACAAGTCTATAAAACAAACCCCCCCTTAAGACAGATTACTAGATCTACCCTACTATGCAAGCCTCGAGAATCCTTATGTTGATGTTTGGGTTTTTTTCAAGGATGAAATATATGATAGAGATCCCCATTATCTATTTTCATAGTAGTTGTTTTACTTTTCTAGTTTAGGGATATAAATGCCCTTTTGAAGAGCATTACCCAAAAATAAATGTTTAGAGGACATTTTTAACTTTAGGGTCTCTTGAGGATGGTTCTTCTTTGTTTCAGTTCAAGTTCTTCTTCCCCTTTGCTTTTTGTACTTTCCATCTTCATTCACCAATTGATATAGAGTAAAGGAGATAAACAAAGGGAACAAAAAAAACGCAAAAAAAGGGAACTTAAATTGAAAGAACAACCCTAAAGATATCAAAAATCCTCAAGAGGGGCACAGTTGATACCGCCCAAACTGTTTATTTTCCAGATATCTAGTTTTTCCCAAAGAAACTATTTAGGTTTTCTAACTCTAAACTGGGAAATAAATCAACTCAAAGAAAACAAATCTAATCATAACAAGGGATAATGGAGTTTTTAGCCTGATCTCAAAAAAACCCTTCAAGGCGGGTGAAGAGATATTTTTTTCTGTGATAATTCATACTAACATACATTTCAAAACATCTACCAAATTTTTTCCAAAAATCTAAAAACCCATTTTAAAAAATAAAAGGGGGTGTGTTTATCTTCTTTTTGTTAATTAAAGGGTTTCCCTGCCCGTGTTCTTCATAGTTCAATATCAATATATGGGGTTGCATTGAAAAGTTTTAGATACAAAATTGCAAAATATGAAATTAAACATCAAGAAGATACAAAAATTTAAAACCAAAATAGCAGAAAAAAGTACTATTCTTCTTTCCCCAATCATTCCCCTCCGCGATCTCCCCTCAGTTGATGAAACGTTATCATCTCCAGTCGAATATCCGCAAAATCCCAAAAACGACCCCATTTTCCTACTATGATGAAAACGGTTTTTCCAAAAAATATCCTTTTATCCCAAACCAACTGATTTCCATTCCTTTCTGGTCACCTTTTCCATCTTCCTCCTGCCGAAAAAAACCCCATCTACCCTCTCATAAGTGTTAGCCAAATAAATCAAGTAAGGAAGAGCGAGTGAGGTTCCAAATCCATCAATCCGTCTGCAATGGCTTCTATCAGCTCTAGATTCTCTAATCCCCCAAAAGCAAGGAAAGGATTCCCCTATACGGAATCAGGGTTCCCATTGCAACATAAAAAAATCAATTGCTTAATCAAGCCCGATTGAATCATCATATTCACTACACAAGTATAATGCTCATTTACGGAATACTCCCGCTGTGCTGCAGCATGAAGGGAAGACAGCCATGCCCCTCGAGCAATCCACCATAGCTGCAAGCTGAAAGAACCGCAGAATATGTAATCTGATCAGGATGTAAACCACTTTCAAGAAGTTTCTCAAAAAGTTCAATAGCTTCGAATAGTTTTCCATTATCAGCCAATCCCAGTATCATAGTATTCCATGCTATCAAATCTCTAGAAGCCATTTTGAGAAAATTTTCAAGGCAAACTCGACTAACCCATATTTATTATACATTTCCACAAGTGAACTCGCCACAAGCCTCCGCTTCAAACCCTGTTTTGATCAGGCGAATGAAGCTGACTACCTTGCTCTACTGGAACAAACACAGCAGCGAGTGAAGAACAGAGCTGGTGTGAAATCTGTTGGCCTAATACTTTCCTCAAAGAATAAACAAAAAGATCAAAAGCATTCTCCTCCATATTGTGATTAGCATAGCACGCGATCATAGCATTGTACATAGCTGAATCGCCCCATATGATTCCTTAAAAACACGCAACGCACTTCCCAGTCTGTTGCATTTTGAGAACAGATCAATAGCTGCACTACAAACAACCGCATTCCCAAGAAATCCCATCTTAGTAGAAAAACAAAACATCTACCCTTCTCCAAATTCCGCAAGTTGGAGCAAGCAGTAAGCACTGCAGAGACCGTATATTGTCACCCCAAACCACTACTTCTCATCACACAGAAAGATGCAAAGAAAAAAGCTCATAACCCGATTTACAGCAACCCGAAATCATAGCATTCCATGAAATCACATCCACTCTCTCCATACTCCAAAACACAGCAAGAGAATACTCGACAAGGCCAAGCTTCCCATACATATCAATCAATGAATTCCCCCCCACCAAGTTAGAATAACACCCACCATTCTTCACAATGCGACAATGCATCTCCTTAGCATGATCCCACATTTCACACAACACAACAACAATGAAAAAGTGAACTCAGTCGCCCAACCCCACGCTCCCTCATCTCCACAAAAACTTCCCACGCACTATCACGAAACCCGCTTGAAACATACCCAGATATGACCGTATTCCAACTCACAGCATCTCGTTCAGGCATTTCGTCAACCCGACGCGCCGTCGCCATGTCGAAACATTTCACCAGGACTTTCAAGTATAAGTTCCAAGAAAAGATATTTTTGCTGGCCATATCATCAAACACCTTCACAGCATCTTTCGTGACCCCGTTTTGGGAAATAGAGATCGATGCATCGATTGCCCAGGTATATATTTGAGAAATTCAAGCCAACTTTACCAACTGCGCGTGTACTAATTTCAAAGAATTTGGGGGGCTTTAAGAGAAGAACACTGATCGATGATGCAAAAAGAAAACGACACCGTGTGATGAAATCTGTGAGCTTTTGAAGCAAATTGAACATGCAAACGAAGACGACAATCATGAAGTTCTGAAGCGGTAAAATTCTACTCAATCAAAGGCTTAAACGTTAGTGGGCCTTTAACTTATTGGGCTCTAAGTAAAAGTATTAGCAAATTTGGGCTCAAATGAGAGTATCAAAGCCCAATCAGTTTCGAATTTGAGTTATGAATAAATAAACATAAATTTATAAGGTCGTTTTATCGTGGACTTGAACATGAGTTTGGGATTAACTACAACCGCTAGATCACACGTATACATTTCTTAGTATTGAACATGAAATCTTTGACGTCGGACATTAACTGCTAAACCACTAATATTTTTGTTCATAAAATTTCATCCCTAGTCCAGCTTATCACCCCTACCAAACATGCCATAAGCTTAACGCCACACACACTTATTTAATTTTTTTTATGGATAATATAAATAAAAATTTTAAAGGTTGCATCATGATGGACTTGGACATGTGACCTTAATTTGATCTCAGTAATTAATCACTCTACTATTACGCCAACACAACCCTAGTTTGTTTTTTTAATGGCTTTGTACCGCATCTAATTTGAAATCAAATAGAGATACAAATTTGGATATAATTTGAGTTTGCATTAAGTTTTCTTTTACGAATGATTGTGTTGATATCAACACTTGTATATATGCTAATATGGATTGAATTATTGAAGTAAATATAGGTAAACACTATAATTAAATTAATTAAAACACAATGCACTAACTTGAAGAAAAATCAAATATAGCACATACTATTAAATCTGTATATATATATTTCTTAATGCGACCAAGCCATAACCCAGACCTAAAAATGGTCACTTGTGAGGGAAGCAAATGAAGTGATGGGAAGAATGTTGACCAAGCCCAACTCATTATTGTGTACTTGTAATCTAGGACAAAATACATACTTGCACCCTCGTTTTCAGGAAACTAATAGAGATTAGAACATTATTGTCCACACACATGATTATTGCAATATTTATGCCATTGATATTGATATATTGTCCCTTGTCTTTGTAAAATAAAGTAGATACATTGTACTATAATCCTCATGTTTAGAACATGCGCAACACAGACGCGTTCCCGACTCCATTCTCGGGGAAAGGAAAATCGGGCAGCTGGGTTCCAGGCACGGTGGCAGCCACACAATTTCCTTAAAAAAACAAATCAATTAAATTCATTATTTTTAATAATTTATCAATATATTTTTTAATCTATAACTATTGGGTCCATCCGATTCTCATCCCACATTTCATCTCAATTATTCTTCTTATTTTAAATTGGAAATTGACCTACTCTACTAATAAAGAGTTGTATATCAAACTTTGGAGTTAAGTTGTGTATGATCTTATTGTTATTACTTAAAATTTATTAATTTAGTCTACCAAAAATGATTTACTCCATGTTGCATTCATCAGCTAAAATACAAGATCACCAACAAAAACGGGCACTCTCTTCATGTAAATAATTCAAAGGGAAATTTTTCCATTTGCAAAATATATTACTCCCCCCCTGTTAAAAAGTCTTTTTTTGTAAAGTTTAATTTTTAGAATTTTTTTTTTTCCCTTTTTTACATTTTCATAAAAAATTACAAAAATGTCATTTCTACTTAAAAAAAATCAACAATCAAAATCAAAGGGGCCTCCCAACTCCCCCATCCACCCATTTATTTCCTTCTAAATCTTTCCTTTTTAAAATTTTTACTTTTTTTTAAAAAAAACTCGGGTTATAACAATAAGAAACTAAAATGTGGAATAAAAGGGGTAATATTTACATTTCCTTATTGTATATTATGAATTCCGTGGTAAGCAAAATGTTCATTTTGTTTTTTAAACATAGGTATCCCAAAATAAAAAAAAAAGCAATATTATATTGACATTATCTTTTTTTCATTTTTGAAACATTTCCACTTTCTAATTTCCCACTTTTTTGTTTAATTTCGTCAACTAATTTTTGTATTATAGTAACTAAATGTTGTCGCATTATTAATATTTTTGTAATTTAGTGTGTTCTATAAAAAAAGCTAGCTGCTCAAACAACAAGTAGGAGTATTAAATTACACAGTGTGGGTATAATGCAGCTGGCAAATTTTTTGGTTTTTTCTGATAATAATATTCATATATATAATCCCAAAGCCCCAAGACTTAATTTGTTTTTTTAAAAAATGTTTTAATTATGGAGAAGGAAAAAAAATATTTGATTTAAAACAATGAATTTTCTAAGTCAATGTATCCAAATAAAACTAAAATAATTTACACGACGATTTGAAATTTGAAAATCAAAACAATGTAAATTGGGTAGGAATTTGATAGAAAATACTTAGTAAACCTTTGAACCAATATTAAGATGATTTTTGTCTTTTGTTGTTTTTTCTGAAGTTGTGGATCTATTGCTCGTCAACTAACGAATTGGAATTTTTTTTATAAAAACTGAAATTATTTTTTTTCTAATAGTAACACTTTCATCTGAATTTAATAAGGTAATTTTTTCGCTTTATTTTTTTTAAAATTAAAAAGTGTTATTATGCTAAAAGTATAAATCTCATCACATTTTACAAAAATTTAAAAAATTATTATGATAATAATTGTTTTCTTCTTAAATCTTAATTTTAGAATTTTAATTATTTAATTTTTTCTACTTAATTTTATCGATTCTTGATTTTATAATTAAATTAATTTTATGACCCAATCGGAATATCCCCCACTTCAATGTGGCTTTTTCATATTTTTAAAACACCCTTAAAAATATATCTATCTAATATATTTATAAATTAGAACGATTGATCCACTCACAAAAATTCGATTTTATATGGCGGCTCAACGCCAAGATGTTATTTTCTTGGTTTATAAATTAAAGGCTGAAAACCTTCCACTCATATGTATGTATATAACCTTTTCACCAAATTTGAATTGTTATTTCGTACATATCTGTATATACTAGTAGCTCGTCACAATCATTACCAATAACTTTCACTTTCATATCAATGTTTAAATTAATAATATTGGTAACGTTAATGACTGTCGTGGCATAATTTTCAATTGTCCTTTCCATCATCCCCAAAAAATTCTATTTTATTATTTTCATTGTCGTATATGTGAGTGAGCCTTCATTGTTTTTACTCATATACATATAAATTCGTTTCTTTAAAAGATTTACAAAATAGATATATTTAATTAGAGTGCTTATAGAGTAGGAGTCACAATTGTATAGTAAAAAAGAAACGATTTATTTCGAAGGAATTATGTCAATAAATTGTTTTACTCAATTTATGATACTTAATTAATCTTAAGAATCAAGAAGAGACCTCACATTCGAATTTAAATTATTACACTTTGGTTGGCCAATCTTTTTCAAAATTTAATCATTTATTGCATTATAACACGTATGCTGTTGTATTAATGATTTCAATGTAGCATATGCATTTTAATAAAATGAAGTCGGTGGGCATGATGAGACAAACATTGGTCTCTCGCAACCAATAATAATTCAATTTAATTTCGAATTGTTTTATGTTCTTAATTTTTTTATAAAAAGATGAATTATTAGAGACACATAAGTTGCTACTACGATTTAGTAGGGTAGGACATTGATTTCGAATTATATTATAAGTTCGTCAAATTTATCAGGCTATCATGTAGTAAAATAAATTTTTATTTGATTTGTAATTATATATGGATGAACTTTTCACAATCGCAACTTGTATGGAAATTACAGCAGCATGTATAGATGTTGATTAATTTGGTTATAATTATTAAGATCGAATAGTCTATGGCTCTATGCATTAATGAAATTTGACATACATACGATTTAATATTAAAAATTAAACTATATAGTTTATTTATTTACGGAAAACATATCGCAAATAAATATCCTTATAGTCCACTATATATAAACGATATAACATGCCTCATATTGTGGCATGATTAATGCTAGAGAACTACTATAAGATGGAAGAAATAAATAAGACTTGACGAGTCAAACTAGCTCTTTTCATTTAGCAAAAGAAAAATGTATCCTACATCCCTACCAAATAATAAAATGAATGTAAAAATAATTTTACTATTTTAGTAAACGTACAAAATATTACAAAAGAAAAACATAATAAGCGTCTTTATTCGTGAATCCAGAATCGTGTAATATTGAACTGTAACACATTATTTTCGTAGAATTACATAATCTTTTACTATAGATTTTCTGTAAAAGTCAAGTGTAACAAAATAGTAAATTGTTACACGATTTCATGCAGTCTAAATTTTGTAATAGTGTTATTGTTACACAAGCATAAATCGCATAATACATTCCAAATATATTGAATTTATTTTTACATAATTATATTTAATTTTTCTATAATGCTATTTTTACAAACACTTTTTATTAAAATAAGATAATTCTAAGTAGCTTATGACAAAACTCCAAAATCAATCTTTTTCCTCCACAAAACAAATTTTAATGCCACACAAAACAGACAAAACCCAGAAAAACTGGGTATAATCATCGCCCCACTAATCTAGAAACACTTGACTTTTTCATTATTATCATTTTTAACATCCCTCAACCAATAAAATAAATAATCAAAATATTTTTCAAATAAAAATTAAATTTTCAAATTAAAAAGAAAGTGACAATTGGGCCTACATCTATTGAATAACAATCCCACCACAACTACCTCTTCTTCTTCTTCCCCAAAATTCCCTCAAATTTTTCAAACTGAAAAAAATCTGCAATGAACGATCCGAGATTCGACCGTTCCAAATCCAACGGTCACAATTTCAATCCCCAAATCGAAAACCGCTGCGTCAACAGCGCATCAATCGATCACGAATTCGTCCAATTCCGGCCGAATTTCCAGACCTCCGACGACGATTCCGGCGCGTGCTCGCCGCCGCTGTGGAAGAGCAGCCCGAGCAAGCCGTCGGAGCCGCTCCTCAGCCACCACCACTACCGCAGCCTGTCGCCGGCGGCGCGGCTGCAGGCCATCGCGAGGGGGCAGAGGGAGCTGATGGAGATGGTGAGAAACATGCCGGAATCCTCCTACGAGCTGTCGCTGAAGGATCTGGTGGAGCACCACCGGATTGAGGCCCCCGCGCCGCCGCCGGGGAATCGCCGGCGAGGGTGGGGAGGCAGGAGAGCAAGAGGAGCGTGTCGAGGAGCGGGAGCTTGAAGGTTGAGAGCAGAGGGGTGTTTTTGAAGATGGTGTTGCCGTTTTCGGTGCCGGCGAAGAGGAGGAGCGGTGTTGATCGGAGTTTTAGTAGTGGGAGGGTTTTGCCGGCGAAGGGCGGTGGGGAAGGGATTGGTGGAGGAAGAAGGTTAGTCGGTCGAGTGAGAGCGATAGCAGCAGGATGAGTGTTAATAGCGGCGCCGGCGGCAGTAGCAGAAGAGCAGCGCCGGCAGCAGTAGCTGCCGGAGCTTTGGCGCCAGCAGGTATGTCGGTTTATTTCCTTTTCAGTTTCTTGATATTGGTCAATTGTCGGGAATATATTATTGATGTATTTCAACCATGTAACGGTGTTTTATAGATAACATTGTTTAACTCAGGCTCTAATGTTATGATTTTGCCAAAAAATTTGGTTTGCCGGAAACGTGCTTAGCGTTCGTAGTTTGGTATATTATGGCGAATAACAATTTAAAAAATAAGCTGAAAATAATTATGTTTATATTTCTTCAATTATCTCACTAAAGAAGCGATAGTCTCCACGAGTAATGGACTATATCGAGTATGTTCTCTATGAATTGAACAATGAAAAATCATGAAATTTAGATTCATTCGCAGATTTGTGGAATAACTACAAACAAATAAAAACTTTAAGCATGATTTTTCCTTCTTAATTTTAAAGTTGTGGATCGGATTAGAATTTGGCCAAATTTCATTATTTCTTGATAATTTGCACTTATTTTTGTCAAGATTTTTTAATAGAAAAAGATTTGTGTTTTATGTGATTGTTGAAATGCGGAGGGGTTGTCTGAAACACATGTGTATTTTGATGTAGGAAAAGGAACGATTATCAAACAGGCTGCTGGCCGTTTTTCGAGCCAAAAACAATAAATCAGCGGAGTAGAAGAGTGATGAATTTGTAGATTCATGAAAGCAGATATTATTATGTTTTGTTTGTGATCATGAATCAAGTTGTGGCAAGTGTAATAACCTGTGTTGTCAAAATTCCAAGTTGTGTAGTGCTACTGTTAATGAATCATAAATTAACAACATCACACAATATAACACTTGTTGCAAACGAAATATGTCTTAATTTTGAGGGTATTTGATCGCAATCTTTCTTGTTTCAGTGTGAGTTTCATTTATTGTTGCTTAAACTTTGATACTAGTAACGTGTGCTTGTAACCCAAGTGGGGCTATAAAGTGGTTGAATGTTGGGCCGAACTATGTGGCTGAGCTTTGAAGTGGTTGAATGTTGTTCCAAGCTGGGAGTTGGGCTGTGTGGTCTGTGCGAAGACATGGGTTTCTTGGCCCGTAGAGTGGAGGGCACTTGGCTTACTTAATAAATTATACGAGTAGGAAATTGTCAATCCCTATTTTACATCAAAAATATTAGCTTCAAATAAAGAGCAAATATGGATGGATTGATTTCTTGTTTCAGTGTGAGTCCTATTTTATACATTGATACAAAATTCTGTAGTGCTTGCATACTTTTATCTCATCTTTTATTTTTAAAAAGCAAAAAATGAAAGAGTTGTTTGTACATGAAATTCCCATCCAATATCTTTAACCTAGTTTGAAGGCGGCAAAATCATAATATTAATATCCCTCCGATACATTTCATACTTCCCCACTAATAGTATATTTTGTTATTATAAATTAATGATTAATTTATTTTTTCATTTTTTAAAAAATAATATTAATTTGGATATTAAAATCACCAATATAATGTTTACAAAGTAGTGGGGCAATCATAAATTCAAATGCAGCCCATATGCTAAACTAACCAAATTAATAGGCGGTGCGGTACTCCAATAAATAACCCAAGGCCCAAAATCATAAATTGGCGCTCGGGCAGTGTGAGGGCCACCAAGGCGACGGAATCGCCTTTTTTGCTGCAATAAATTGGCGTCGGTAATGCTGACGCGTTAGAAATGTTGTTGGAGTATTAACTGAAAAAGAAAGAAATTTCCTTAAATAAAAATAGTCTATTTTCAAAAGGAAGGAGAGAGTATTTATATATGCATAGTGTGTAAAACTTCCATATTGAGAATCCTACCATATATACATAGAAATATAGAATGAATGAACGTAAGATACATTTTCACGATCAATACTCTCTACGCTATCCTTTCCCCTAAATTCAAGATGGCAGAGGAAGACTCTGCTCATAGAGCCATGTCAGGCAGAAGATTTGCTACGGTGTATGAGCTAATAAATCAACGTCGGGTGCGTACCACTAGCAGTTCTACTAGATTTTTGGTTATTCAGTGATTTAATAGATGAGCATTGAGCTGAATGAATTTATATTTTGATTTGCAGAGATCCAACGGAGCATGTGTTGGCTGGTTGACATATGGAGTTGACATGAACACAAAAGTGCAAGAGGAGAGGGATAGAGAGTTTGACTTCAAGTATAAACGTCAACTGTAAGTTGGAGTATATAATTTTGATATAATTCTTGAGAAATTGTTATTTCCAATATTATGGTTTCATGGTTGAGTTGAATGTCAATGTTGTTGATGATGCAGAGCAGAGGACATGGATGATTACTTACCAGTTACCAGTTGTACGGAGGGATCATGAACACGAATGCCGATTAATAGAAAAATGTATTAGAGACGATGCAATCCGGAAGCAAAAATACAACAAGTTGATGCAATCCGGGAAGCACAAATATTAGATGCAGCCATACATGTGGGCCTTCTAGGACTACATTTGATGTCAAAAAGGAACCCAATTCTCAGGTTTCTGTTTACTTTTTCTGCAAATTAATTAGAATAAATAACTTGCTCAATTGATTCTCATACTGTGTTAACTTCTCTTTAGCAGTAAACATAATTAGAGCTTCAGAAAATGCTCTTGAATTGGAAAAGACAAGGCAACGGATATATGAACATTTCTCTACCAAAACCGAGCCTCTAAATCAGGTACTACTATATCATCAATTGATCACATCTATAGTAAAATAATAACACCAATTTCATTGGCATCGTTTTTTTGTTTTTTGTTTACAGGATTATGAACGATATTTGGGAAGACTAATTAGACCTATATCAGCTACCGTAGAAAATACTACTATAAGGTAAACAAACTGTGTTGTTCATTTGTGCCATTTACAATCACATATTTTAATTTTCTTATCCATGAATTCATTGGATATTTGATTCAGGACAAGGGCAGAGGAAATAGTGAAACGGATGAATGATCCACAATATCCGCAGTCCATCGGTATAAAATTATTTGCAGAAAAGGTGTTTTTTTATTTAATTTAGTGGAACTTGTTACTGATTACTACTATCTTTCTTGAGTTACTCAATACTTACATAGAAAATTATAATTTCAGATAGTCTCCATCTGCACAAATCCAAGGGACTCTAATGCCATTTTTGCTACAAGTCCTTAATATGTAGTACATGATTTTGTTTGTTTGTTTGTTTGTTGTGTATTGTTTGTTTTGACTGCACTCATATCATTTCTTGTGGTAAGATATCGGTGTACATATATTTTGATTTGAAATGATAGTCCTTAATATGTAGTAACATGATTTTGTTGCTTGCCCAGATGGCTGGACACGGGATGTACTTGTCGATACAAAATCCAATTCGAGAAGCTATTGAGTGTGATTAGGCGCGACTTTGTGAACGTTACAGGAAGGTGGTGGAGAGTTGAGGAGTGCCAAGATGAGCAAGGTTAAGATGTCGATTCAAAATTATATCGAGTCAAAGCATGACGGAAAGAATCTGAAGGATTCCAATTGAGATACCGTTTTGACTCGAATGGACTATATTGACGAATAATGAAAACAAATGTCACTGCTGTAGCCCTGATACCCATCCCCTTTGGAAATAAAATTTCATTTTGTAACAACATAAATAGTTATATATAGTTCCATGGTGTCAACTTTCTTCTAATAAAACTATCAAGCTTGAGATTTAAAAAATAAGTAGAAATATGTGGATATTAACCTTCCAAAAGGTTATATTTATAGGCCAAAAAGGAACCATAAAACTCTTCTAAAACCTTTCAAATTTCCCATTAGGATAAAAATAAAAGAATACTTCCTTAGATTTCTCAGAATTAAAGCCTATATACCTTATGATGAACGGCTGATTGCCTTCTTTTGCATCTCAAGAGTTGTTATCTCGTGGCATTAATTTGATGAATTAGTATATGAATGTATTATTCGAAACCCTCCCCTCCCCTCCCATCTCTTTAATAATATGAGTTGTGATTTTATTCATGATATGATATGTAAATTGAACGGTATAATAATTGAATGGAATTAAAATATTACTATGGAATACGTAGAGCCATCTTTACTTTTACTGTAGAATATAAATTCAATAAAAATATAAATTTAATTAAATTATAATTTCTAATTAAAAATGATATTTTTGTAAATATTTTCAAACTCCTCATTCATAATATCAGAATAAATAGGAGTCGTACGAAAATATAAATGATATTGTCACCTATTTTATTTATTCATAATATCAAAATAATTAGTGCAAAAAATATTATAAGTACCGCGTGGATGTACACTAGTTATGTATAATACACAAATCAAGATAATTTATTTTCTATCAAACAACAATGAATATAATTTATATTATATTTATAATTCCATATTTATGTTTATGTTTATTTTATATGAATATATATGAAGAGCTTAGAAGAGTGAAGTGTGTATTCAAACTCTTAGATCCGAGAATCCACTAGACCATGAAGTCTAGAACTCGAAGAATCCTCGAAATCACTGTCGTTGGGCACACAATCACCTTCTACTTTTCAAAACCCTCAACCCGTTATGCTAAAAAATATTAGTCGGGAAACAAGGATCGAATCCCACGAGATGGATGCGTAAGTAAACATGCAAAGAGATCTGGACACTGTTTTTAGCCGCCACGCATTTTTTGGGTTGAGAGTTATACTACTAGACTTGGGAATGCTCTATCCCAACATAGACCTAGGCAAAAATAACGAAAACATGCATGATGATGACCGACGAATTTAAGATAACCTTCCAACTAAAACAATTACCGACCGGGCAAATAACCTCCTAAACTAGTCTAGACGAGAGGAAAAAACGAGCGTGGGGACCATTTCCCAAAATAGCAAGGTACGTATGAAAAGCTCAGATTAACTAACTAAAGACTTAACTAACAGTGACTTCATGTTCTCAAAACCTTAATCACAAAATGCGAGGAAATATAGAGCAAAACACATAAACGAAACAGAGCAAACCTAATTAAACCGATTAACGCGATCAACTACGAAACCTAAGGATCTATTATCACTAGACGAGGTAAACAAGAAAACGAAATTAAACATCAAACCATGCATGAAATGAACAAATCTAGTTACGGGATGCTTCATCCACCCCGGGATCCAAGCCATTCACCACAAACCACAAGCAAATTCCATCTCCGATCAGTTATTACCGAGTTCGGCCAATTAACAACGATCTCCACGTAACTTCAACTCAACACATCAGATTCATCGCATAAATATCAAAGCAAACAGAAAACAAAGAAATAACATGAAACCAAACCATAACAGTGAATTCCATAGCAAAAGGGTGCAAGATTCAATGGAAATATAACAAAATACGACCGAGCTTCGAACAACGAAGACTCGGAAATTCAGAAATGTAAATTGAAAGTAGGAAATAGATTGTATCTTCGCTCCCGTGGAGACGGTGTTACACAACGACGATGAATTTCTGAACCAAAAACCCCTAATTCGATTTCCCAAGTGCGTGTGTGCGAGAACATGAGAAGAGCATGAGCTAAACTAAGAGCTAAAAGAAGATGATTTGTGGATGCCCTCGGCTTGTTGTGTGCTCTTTTTTATAGAAGTGGAGTTGAGCTTCTAGATCCTTCTTTGAATTCTCTATTCGCCCTTCGTCTAGAATCCTCCTCCTTGGTGATTTTCTTCTTCCTTTTGCTCACTTTCTCTGCGACTCCTTCTCCGGATGATCCTCTCCTTCTTCCTGGATCTGGCAATTTCTCTACACATCGGCTTATAAAACCTTGTTAGACCCAGGAAATCACAAATTTATCCTCATAACCAATGCATGAAATTAGCCTTATCAATATACGTCGTACAAATTGAATTTTCATTTAATTAAGAGTAAAGATCAAAAATGATCGAGAACATATGATGAAATTATGATTTTGCTCCATAACATTATCTTTTCGAATATAATTAAACAAATCTAGGTTTCTTCCTTTCATTCTCACCCTCGATGTCGAAAAGCTTCTTGATGGCTGACTTGTATTCATTGATGGCAAGAGGCATGAGAGCCAAAATATCGCTCTCGATGTGTGGACAATGAACGGTTGTCGTATATCAAAGATAGATCAAATTGACATAAATCGGCAATTACAACAGGAGAGGAACTTGGAAGCTGACATACAATACCAACATGATGCAAGTTTAATAGATTTTCTATGAAAGTGCAGGAGAAAGTATAGAAAGATAGATTTAATTTCTCACATTTTTTTTTTCCTTGCTCTTTGTTGCCTTGTAACTTAATTCTTGGTGTGACAAGTAGATCTTGGTAGTGACAAGTAGAGTATACATTTATTAATCACGTGTAAGTGTTACATGCTGTAGGAATGCAACATATGTAGGAGACATTCTCGTATTGCTCATCCTTGAGGGAAATGAATGTTACTTGGTAAATGTGAGTTTTTGGATGTATATGTGAATATAAGTGCGATGAATGATACTTTGAAAGATGATATATTGTACTCAATAAATAGGCCACAAACCTATATAATAGAGTGTGCTAGATAATTTTATAAAGAACTGAGAATGAAAATATAATAGAGTTTGCTAGATAGTTATAATAGTGTGCTAGATAATTTTATAAAGAACTCGAGAATGAAAATATAATAGAGTTTGCTAGATAATTATAATAGAGTGTGCAAGATAATTTTATAAAGTACTAAGAGAATGATATATAGGTCTCAAAAAAATTTACTCTGTCTGGGAGATGTTGTTTTCATCACATCACTTGAAATTCTTGCCAAAAATGAGAGGAAAAAGTTTTTCTATAATGTGAGGTTGCTATTTATTGATTAATGTTGAAATAAAGTGTATTGCTTTCAGTTATATGGGCTTGTCTACCATATTTTTATAAATGATTATTGAAATATATGTCTTTTATCAACTACTTAATTAACTTTTATATATTTCAAAACTAGTATATTTTTGTTATAATTTTATTCTATTTATAATCAATATTTCATCCGATCATTTTCAAGTTAGTAATCTATTTAGTTTTTCCACATCAATACACTAAAATAAATAAAGCATGAAACAGAAAATAAACTATATAGTACTATTATCTTCTCCAGTCCCCTCGCCCCTTGTTGTGGCTGCTCCTTCTACCCCTCGCCTCTGCCGCCCTTCTTCCCCCCCTCTACGCCTTGAGATGTCTAATCTCCACTCTTCATTAATGCTCCCCTTCTCAACCGCCGGTTGTTGTCGGTTTCATCTGCCGAAATCTACTAAGACGCTGCCTTTGTATGCAAGCTCCCATGTTACAAAAAAAAATTAGTGTTTCATAGATTTGTATTTTACAATGTTTTGAATTTGAGGTTTCAATTCACACAAAACTTCGATGCGTGTTCATTTTTGTTCATGATTGTTTTTGGTATTAAAAAATCCACACTACCCACTTGAACAAACGCACACCACTTACTACACACATGATACACTACTCACATACACACTCCCCCCCTCTCACTGCTACAACACACATTGCATAAACATACAATACACACAACACACTCACAACACACTCACAACACATAATATTCACACTCCACACTCACCTCACATTGTACACCATAGGACACACATTGTATACATACAACACATACTACATAATACCCAACACTCCTTACAATACACCACTTACACACATTGCACACACACAATACACCACCCACTCATTCCACACACATAATGTTAGGGAGATTTAGAATATTGAACAAACGGATTCAAAAGTCATGATGAAATCACTTCGATCTAATCAATTAGGTGGTTACCAAAATTTTGATCGGATATTCGGAGAAATCGGAACTTTTTATATGTTGATGTTAGAGAAAAAATTATAGAACCAAAAAGAATCGATCAGATTTAACAAGATGAACCAGTGCATACTAGATAAACCCGATCTCATTGGGGGAAAACGAAAATAAGCTTTTTCAAAAGGTTTCGAAATTGCAAACTAGTCCTTTGACTTCCGAAATTACATTTTCGGATGAATTTCTTCAAACCGTTGAAAATAAAAAATTTCCCCGCCGGGCTCTGCCCTTGGACCCTCCGGAGCGCGCCTCGGACCCGTCCATCATAATGAATTCAAATAAGCGTGCACTCGCACTTCCATCTTATATGATGTATCATTATGATAATGCGATCAATCAAGTTAACCCATTACCTAAAATATCCAACTTTCCCTCCCTATTTTAGTGCAATCCTGATTAACTAAAACAAGTCATCTCAAACATTCAAACTTTTGCATAAATGAAATATCGTAACGATTGAATTCCACCTTAGTACATTACTTTCCCAAATACTCGAATACGGGTGTCTCTAAGGATTGAACCCAGGAACTAAATTAATACACGAAGATAATGTACACAAAAGTTTACATACGAATATGTTCATCTTGACACTATTTTTTCTGCCTATGTCCTTATCCCTTCATAATATGTGAAACCAAGTCCCGACTTCTTAAGCGCTAAACTTCATGTTTATATAGGTAGCTCCTTTATTCTTGCACCTACATTTGCAATTTTTCAAAAGAACTATTAAGAATATATACATTCAACCTTCTTAACTTTCGCCCGAACACATACCTTGGGACGATTTTCAAATGTGTTCCAATCCCCAATATTAAGTCTTCCACATTGAATTATGCATCTAGTGTCATACTAAATGGGGGGTATCTTAATATCGGAGATTTGTAGTGGACTTTAATCCCATCCCTATAGCCGATTTATGCACAAGATCTCTATTAACCCTTGGTTAAATGATCGGCTAAGTTATCATGAGTTCTCACAAACTCCACGATATCACACCATCCAAAATAAGTACACGAATCATGCTATGTCCTAACAGCTAAGTGTCTTGACTTTCCATTATACACTTGACTATATGCCTTACCCAAAGGTAGTTGCACTATCACTACGATAGATATAGGTGATATCGGTTTAGGCCACAATGGAATTTCATATATTAGATTTCTTAGCCATTCAGCCTCTTTCCCAGCTGCTCCCAAATGCCACAAACTCCGATCCCATTGTTGAATTCGTGATACAAGTTTGTTTCTTTGATGTCCAACATATAGCACCACCCCCAAGACGGAATACCCAACCTTGTGGAAGAATGATCTTTCTTATTGGTGACCCAACTTGCATCCGAATAACCTTGAAGAACAAGGAAATCGAGAATAAAGTCAACCTATAATCCAGGGTTTCCCTTTTTAAGTATTTAAATACTCGATTCATTGCTTGCCAATGGATTAACTTGGATTATGAGTATATCGACTCAATTTTCCAAACCGGAGGCTATATCGGGTCTAGTACTAATCATAGCATACATTAGTGATCCAATAGCTTTGAATATTCAAGCGTTTCCCGATAACTCCTTTATTTGGCACGAGTTTTCACTAGGATAAAAAGGAGTCTTAAGCTGAAAAAATCTTTGAAGTTAAATTTTTCCCAACACTTTCTCAATATAATGTGATTGAAAATGAAATTCCTTGTTCTCCATGTGTGATCTTAATTCCAAGAATCACATCGGTCTTCCCATGTCTTTTATCTCAAACTTAGATGACAAAAATTCCTTTATTTTATCAACTTGATCTTGGTCAATGCCAAAGATAAACATGTCATCCACATATAAGCAAATGATAACCCCTTTCCCGGTAGCATCAAATTTGCTATATACACTTTATCGCTTGGTTTAATACAAAACCATTCGACAACACCACTCATCAAACTTGATGCCATTACTGGGGGCTTGCTTTAGTCCATAAAGAGATTTTACTAACTTACAGATCTTATGTTCATTACCGGGCATGACAAAGCCTTCGGTTGTTTGATATAAATCTCTTCATTTAATTCACTATTCAAGAAAGCGATCTTAACATTCATTTGGTGAATTACAAGATTATGTATAGCGCAAGTGCTAACAATAATCTAATTGTGGAAACCCTAGCAACATGAGCATAGGTGTCAAAATAATCAATTCCTTCCTTTTGTCTAAAGCCTTGAATAACCAATGGCTTTACATTTGTCTATGCTTCCATCTACCTTCATCTTCGTTTGAAGATCCATTTACTATTCAAAGCTTCACGCCCGGTGGTAAATCGATCGTTTCCAAGTACCATTTTGGATTATAGAATCCATCTCCTCTTGGATTGCCTCTTTCCAAAATGCAGAATCCCTTGAAGCCATAGCACCTTGGACCCTTGGATCATCCCCAAAAGTAAAGCAATATTGGTATTGAAAATTAATTTCATTTCTTGATCCTTCTAATAAGTACAATTGGAAATCATTTCCAAAAGACTTAGCTTTTCTTGCTCTACCACTTCCCCTAGCATTAGGAGGTGTATCAATCACTTTTTCGTTACACGAGTTACTAGACCTTGCAATCATGTCTCCGGGTTTAGATATAAACGTGAATCTATCCTTATTCCAAATCCCCCATCCCTTGACTCCCAAAAATAATTTCCGGATACATAATCATTGGGTTCTATGACATAGAACCTATAACAAGCAATTTTGAATAGCCGAAACACACAATCTATACCTCTTTGACCTATGGTTTTCATTTCTGTCGTTAGTCTTACCACATCTGACAACCCCAAACTCGAGATAACTCGTTTGGTGGTTTTATCCAAAGTTCATAAGGGGGTTTTCTTGTTCCTTTTATTAGGAACTCTAATCAACAAATAACAAATTTGTTAACATAGCCTCCCCAAAAACCTTCAAAAGCGAATAGCACAACATTGAATTAATCATTTCTTTCAACGTTCATTCTTTCTTTCACTCACCATTTTGTTGTGGTGTACATGGAGCGATCGTCGATGTATTATACCTAGATTCAAAAAATCTTGGATCATAATACTACCTTCCCTATCGGTCCCAAGAACTTTAATCTTCACACCATGATGAAGCTCTACACTTTTTTAAAGATTTTAAATTTATTAAGAGCTCATCTTTTGTATGCATAAATAGACACAGCAAAATCTAGTAGCATAATCAATAAAAGTAACTACATACTTTTTATTACCAAGTGATGGAGTCGAATGAAAATCACAAAATCCTGTGATAAATTCTAATACCTTAGTAACTTTATTGACATTCTTATTGAAAAAGGGTTTTCTAGTTATTTTAGTTAACATGCAAGTTTTACACTTTTCATTGTTCAACTCAAATGTTGGTATTAAACTCATTTTGACATATCTTCAATTTCTTGTAAATGTACATGTCCAAATCTAGCATGCCACAATTGATTTTCTAGCATGATTACTAAAACTAGTAAAATCATGCCAAAGGAATTAATAACAAAAAACATCTAGATTCAACTTAAACATACCACATAGATAACCGAATCCAATAAAATTATCATGCCTTTGAGAAAGTATTTGTTACTTTTTAACACTTGTTTATAACCCAATTATTCAACCATGAAAACTAAATTCTTACGAATACTAGGTACATATACAACATTATCTAACAAGGGAAATTTTCCCCAAATAAATACTAGGCTAACAGATCTTATTCCTTTGATTGGTTCGTTTACACGTTGCCCTCTTCAATGAAGATCCATCTTCAATTGGTTTAAAATCCTTGAACCATTGACGATCCTTGCTACATGACATGTTGCACCCCATCAATCCACCATGAAAGATCATCATCTTGCACATAAAATCTTGATTATTGATGCTAATAATTCTCAACGAAATGATCATTAGGTAGAAACGAACGATTGCTTTCGGGATCCTTGGATCCACTTGAACCAGCCTCGTTTTTCCCCTTTTCCTCCACCCCTTTCCGGACTTACAATCCTTCTTGAAGTGCTCGGATTTGCCACACTTCCAGCAAGTCGGTTTAGGCCTTATTCCATCCTTACTTTATTCCCTTGAAACTTTCGTTTCCCTTGAAACATACGTTTCTCTTTACCACCTTTGAGGATTCACCCCCCTTCCACCATGTTCACGAAGAACCAACCATGTTTCTAGCATTACCAACATAGCCCTTTTCCATATCACGTATGGTTTTCAATTGGAAATCACTTCCAAGTTCGACCAAATTCAACTCCCCATTTCTATGTTTCGATTATTTTTAAAATCCTTCCAAGAGGGTGACGTTTACCAATAATACTAGAGACATAAATAATTCATCCATTTTCATATCATATTTGAAACTTCCCAATACCCTCAACAATTCGTTGTATTGTTCCATGCGACCTCGAATCAACCATTTTATAGTTAATAAAGTTACCAACAAGAAATTTCTTGCTAGAGGGATCTTACGCCATATATTTGGCTTCGAGGAATCCCACAATTCCTTAGGACTCAACATTTTGATACACATCAAATAGAGAATCGGACATACCGTTTAAGATGTGACCACGACTATGTAGTCATCGTTCTCCCCTTCATCCGCCTCCTCGTCTTCCGAGTTTCATTTTCAACCCTCGGGCATGGGAGTACTCGAACGTACACGACCTTGGATTGTCGGCATGAAATGCATCTTCTTTGCACGTACAAATCTTGGCTAGCAAATTTATCCAACTTGCGAAACCTTTCGTTCCCTTTCCCTTTACCGTTTCCTTGTTCGACATTTTGATTTATTTGATCTTTGTTAGGGAGATTTAGAATATTGAACAAAAACGGATAATCCGAAAGTCGTGATGAAATCACTTTGGATCAAATCAATTTCGTGGTTCTATCAAAATATTTGATCGGATCATTGGAAAAAATCGAACTTTTTATATGTTGATGTTAGAGAAAGAATTTATAGAACCAAAAAGAATTGATCAGATTTAACAAGATGAACAGTGCATCTATTGAGGGGGAAAATCGAAAATAAGCTTTTCAAAAGGTTTCGAAATTGCAAACTAGTCCTTTGACTTTGAAATTATATTTTCGGATGAATTTCTTCCCACAAGACTTGGAAATAAAAATTTCCCAAAGGGCTCTCCCCTTGGACCCATAATGAATTCAAATAGCGTGCACTCTGTGACCATCTTATATGATGTATCATTATGAAAATCTGATCAATCAAGTTAACCCAATTACACTAAAATATCCAACACACAATACACTACACTCACACAATTGAACACACATACCACACATTGCATACATATAAAGTATAACACATACTACACACTTCACACTCACTTACAATACACCACTTGCACACACATTACAAGCATTGCACATGCACAATACACCACACCACACCACACATCGTGGCGGATCCAAAATTTTAAACATGGGTGTGCGAATTGTTTTTCGACGACTTAGATTTTCAATATTCAAATAAATTTTTTGTTCTTTTGTTATATTTTCACAATTATAATCTTTTCCTTCATTTTTTTATGGTTAGTTGACTTTATGAATGCAAGATTTTCCAAAATGATTAATTCATCCATTATATAGGATAGATTCTGTATTAAGATTTTAATTTATTTAGTTTAATTTTTTTACAAGTATGAAAAAGTCGTAGTACTATGTACATATCTGTTTAAAACAGAGTAATGAAACCAAATATTAATGAAAACCAAATTAAAGATATTTCATACAGTATCTTTTAAATTTCAGCTATATGAATATTAATCAAAGAAAACAAAATCAAATGAGTAATGAAACCAAATATTAATGAAAACCAAATTAATACAGTATCTTTTAAATTTCAGCTATATGAATATTAATCAAAGAAAACAAAATCAAATTGAAAAGACAAATGAAGTCAGAGTACAAATGAAAACGAAACATAAATTGAAAGAACAAGTCAAATTAGTGTATCGATGAAACAAATTTATTAAAAATAATGAAATTAAATGTCAGTGAAAATATAACTAAAATTAGAAAGAAAAATTGGGTATCAATAAAATAGGCTGATAAGTGAAAAATCCCCAATGAATTCTCTAAAAAATTTAAAATGGACCAATAAGGCTCGAACCGTGGTCTTTCTAAGAAAAACTGTCTTTCTACCAATAGGCTATTTGACAATTTTTTACACCTGGAGTTTTTGGGGTTAATCCCCTTGTTACAGTGTGCGCCCCGCCGCTGCAACACATTCCACGTACAATACACTACACCACACCACCCACACCAAAATATTCCACACACAATACACTACCCCAAAGACCCCCCACATACGCAATACACTACACCACTCCCACACACACAACACACAACCCCACAACACACATTGCACACAACTTACACCTTGCATACATACAAGTACAAAAATACTATACACACAAAAATCACCACACGAAATATAATTTTTTATATTTCATTAAAGCTATTATTTGTATTTTTTAAGCATAAAGGAATTAAGGGATAACAATTCCATTCCATTTGTATTCTTTTAATTTGCACTTGAAATATAAGAATGGAATTAAATATCCATTCAACTTCATTATTTAAGAAGCCTCTAAATTTTTTTTTCTCTCTTACCCAAAATCACCCCCAAACAAAACCTCCACCAATACCTATCGCCTACCGGCCAAAAAGCCCCCCTGCCTTCATTCAAATATGTCTATACCGTCTAGTGCAAACCCCCTTTTTAGAGGTCTTTTCCTTTTATAGCAAAAATAGTTCATTTCTTCTTCTTTAATTTATTCTCTTACCTAATTTAGTCTCTATTCATATCTATTTTTTTGGGATGGGTAGTATGTTTTTCCCCTAGGTTGCAATTTTCTTCACTTAGTCTTTGCTGAGAGTTGTATATTAAATTTGTGCCCCCTTCCCACACAATAACTTGATATATTGAATATGAGTGTATTACTTGCTTGAATATTGAAAATGAGTGTATATGTACTTCCCACTTTTCCCTTTTTTGCCAGAAGCTTATTAAAGTCAAAAAAATGAGTTTATTTTTTTCTTTTATATGTTTTCCTTGACAACATTTATATGCTTTAGGATGGTGAAAAATGGGCTGACCACAAGCCATTGAAGGCCTTTATTGTTGCTGGTAAGGGGTGCGATACAAAGGGAAGGGAAAAATTAATTAAAAATTTCCAAAAAAAAAATTAAAAGTTTGTTTTTATTTTCCTTCTCAAAAAGTAATAATTATTCTCAAAAAAAAATTGGGTTCCCGGAAAAAAGGTTAATTAAAAAGGCAAAAAAAAAAACTTTTAGTTTTTTCCTTTTGTACCAAAAAATAAAGATGCATTCTCAAACCACTTTTGTACTAATATTTGTCATTGTTTGTTTTTAAAATTTTTCTATATGATGAGTTCATTGATTTATACTCCCCATTTAAAAAAAAGGACATTGACATGGGCCCGGGAAATTTAAATTGGAAAGAAAAGAGGGGAATAAAATATTCATTTTTTTTTAACGGGTAAAAAATTGATAGTGTATATATTTTTATCGGAAGGAAACAAGTATCCTTTTCAAAGATGTTGGATTGTGGAAGGATTGTTGATCTGGTGACCTGAGATGTGGCCGCCGCTTTGGTGGTTTCCCCGGACAAAATTTGTTACATTGTTTTGTTTTATTATCTATAGAATGTAAAATGACAAAATTAAAAATTGAATATGTCACATATGTAACTATGTCCAGTTCTCAGTATCGGTAATGATTATTTCTCCTCTAGCATTATATAACTAGTATCACACCCGTGCTTTGCACGATCTATTGGAATTTTCCTCATATTTATTTTGCAGAAATAATTCTTGAAACAATTATTTTATAATATACGAAATCTAAAAGCATAAATATACTAAAAATTCATTATATAAATATAAAATCAAATAACATTTGAAATCAACAAATTTGTAAAAATATATTGCTTATAGAATTCAATAAAAATTGCCATCAATAAAATAAAATGATCAGAAATTTTTGATTGGAATCAATAAAAAAGTTTACTACTCCCTCATAGTCCCCATAGTCAAGAGTCACCTTTGCGTTTCTGCACTCGTTTTGTAAAAATAATAATAAATAGTTAAAGTCGATAAATAGTTAAATAAAATAGAAAATAAGATAGAGAAGACTTTACCATTTTTCCACTTTAACTATTTATTATCATTTTTACAAAACGAGTGCAGAAATGCAAATGTGACTCTTAATTGGGGACGGAGGGAGTACTATTTATTAAGAATTAATATGCATCGATCTTCTCTTCTATTCCAATATGCCTTCATCTTACTTCTAATCTCTCCCAACCTTTTCTATATGCTTGTCTCTATCTCCAATAGCCTCCTTTTCTGTTCATCATCTCCAACACTTTCATCGCCCTATGTCGATGTCATCTTCTCCATCATGTCGGATTGAATCCAGCTATATAAGAACTTCAAACAAAAAATAACAAAACTCGTCTTCTATAACCCTTTCATTAACACACAACAATGACAATTGATTTGTCGTCCGGCTTGGCCACCTTTTTAGAGAATGACATTTTGGGATTGATATTTATATAGGTTTTGTTAGTGTTTGGCATTCTTCTTAAATGAATGATTTTTAGTGAGTGTTATTGTCATTTATTAAAAATTAAAGCGATGATGAATGTTTCATTATTTTGCTATACTAAATCGTGTGATGACAATAGGAGCTTCTTTCCAACTAATGCGTTCTTTCCAACTAATGCGTTTTTTTTTTTCCAATTAATATGTTTTTTAATTTTTATTTTAATTTGATGGTGGAACCAATAATTATTTGTAACTGTAGGCTGTAGCATTAATTTTAGTTTGCAGCTTTTTTTTTTTTTTTCTTTAAATATAGCAATGCAATAAGATGCTAAATAATTACGACTGGCGGGTACATCAAAGAGGTCCATAACTAATAATTATTTAAAATCTTGCCTCAAATTTATATATATTTAAAATATAATCAAAATTCGCCTTTTATAATATACTAGTGTTAACCCACGTGCGATGCACGGACTAAGGTATTTTCAGACATTGATTTGAGATTATAAATTAATTTATACGGTAAAATTAATACTAACAAATTATAATGTTTCAATGTCAAATAGTAAGAATGAAATAAGAGTAAAAAATATATATTTGAATCCATTTTCTTTAAATTTTTAATAAATAATTAAAGCATACATCCACCTATAATGCTAGTACATGTGCCAATAAATCAATAATATCTTTTGAGTGTCCATACAAATAAATTAAGGACAACTAAAACTCATAACGAAAAACAAAAAATAAAAAAAGAAAGGAAAAAAATAATATACCACTACAACAAATGCATGAACGCAATCCCCATTTTCTCCATCATCTCACTCCCTTCCCTTCTATTAAAAAGAAAAGATATAACATAGATAAACAATTGCAAATATAGTTTCGGCGTGGCCTCTTTTGTTAGTCTCCAGAGCCTCCATCTTCTCAGATCACATATCCATCCTCTCCAATCTCAAGTTCTCCAACATCGATCACCGCATGTTCTCATGTTTTTGAAGGGGTTGGCAGCGGAAGCGCTCACATAAATCAATTACATAATAATTCAGATCTATTTAGCGGATTATTTAGACAAAATCTATTCGCGTAAAATTATCACATGTATCATGCTCATAACTCAAATAAAACATGCTTCAAATTAATTGAAACCTAAAACATGCTTTTCTAGGTTTAGCCATTATACCTTGAAGATTCTCCAAAGAATCGAAGATAGCTAGCTCTTTCTCCACGTGAAGATCTTTAGTACAAAATCACGGATCTTACTGTCTGGTTCTGGTGTAGACTGATATCTGGGTGGGCTGATCTCACCGGTGCACTAGGACTTAAATAGAGAAGACGAGAAATCCTTTCCCACTGAGAGGAGAAAAATTCGACCAACTACTAGGAGTAGAGGGGGCCGAAAATTTTGAGTAAAATACAAGTGTATTTTTTGTCTCCTTTATTCTCACTATTTATAATAAGTCACATATTGGGCCACAGGACAGAGATCTATGGAAGGCTTTGGATATGGGCTCCTCAATTAGCTTTTTACTAATTAAAATTAAACCCCGATTTAATATAAGCTTGAAATTGGAATATTACGAGGACCTGACATGAAGTAATATTGCACTCCCAATCAGGAAATCCGAAATTACAAGTACTTCGGGTTTCCATTACTTCTATATTTATTTTCCGTACTTAAGATAGAAACATCCATTAATTAATTATTTTCTTCTGCTACGGACTTAATTAATTAATATCTTATTTATTCCAAAGAGAGGACTCGGCGAGAAAATCTTATTTATTATTCATAGAGTAATTAAACTCCAACTAAGCTAGGTTCCGAATAATAAAACCTTATTTTCAAACTTCTCTTGAGGATGTTATCAAACGAGACTCACCTCGTTGCTACCGATTCAACATAATAGCAATCCTAGCACCGCTAGATATTAATCACCACTACCCGATATTTGAGGCTTATTGGGTTGCTCAAAACCCGCCCATTTGGTAAGTAAAGTAGTGCACCTGTAATCAATACAGTGATGCTCAATGCTCATGTACATTGATTAGAAAATAATTTTTCACTTGAGACATAAATGCTTTAGGTAGAATGGCATACAAGTCTGTGCCGTACATTTAGATCCGTCAGTCTTCTGCTATCACCACCTGACGTCATCTTTATTTCATTAAAGGCTTAAATAATCAGTTGACATTCTACGACCTTTCACGATAGGTAGTCTAGACCTGTCTATGGTTGTGAAATTATTCTTTCTGTTTAGCAAGCTGTACGGTATTGCCTTGGAAGTGAAACAGCATTGTAGGTCTACTAAACAAGAAACACCAGACTTTGTTAAGTTACTTATACATTTAAATATGCAATAAACATCCATTAAATGTAAAACATAACAACATTATGACAAAAATAATCTGTTTATTCAGTTGGAAAATAAAATAAGAGTTTTAACAGTATTCAATCACTCGAAAGGTGATTTCTAGTATACAAACTCTAACAATTTTTACATTAAAACACAACCCAATATATTTATAAGCCAAAAAAAGTGATTAGGATCATTTCCCAAAACATTACACTTCTCATTTAAAAATAGAGAAGCCTTTACAACCCGGTTATGCACATTTACACACAAATGAAAGAAAACAAATCGATCTTAATCATCTTCGGAATGATGCCGACGGTCTAGTGATGGACGAACATGGTTGTTTCCAGCTGTCGCTGCTCACTTTAGAATTCGCCACTAATTTTTTTTCTTTATCTACTTGCGCTTGTCTCTTCATTTTAATGGAGCATCCATTTATTTATACAGAGCCAAATCAGTTTGGATGGGTGCAAATTAAAAGTTTTAGCTCTAATTTCCTCAAACAATAATGCATACGTTTCATGTTCAATTGGAGCCTCTTGGCTTTCTATATTCTTGTAACTAATGGCTTTCTATATTCATATTTAATTGGGGCATTTTATCTCTAATACGTTAAATAATACTCCCTCCGTCCCGCTTTAGCAGTCCCACTGACTTTTCTGCACTCGTTTTGTAAAAATGATAATAAATAGTTAAAGTGGAGAAATAATAAAGTAAAAAAGAGAATAATATAGAGAAGAATCTTATCTACATTATTCTCTTTTTTACTTTATTATTTCTCCACTTTAACTATTTATTATCATTTTTACAAAACGAGTACAGAAAAGTCAATGGGACTGCTAAAGCGGGACGGAGGGAGTAATAATGTGTTTTATATTTATGTTCAATCGGAGCCTTTTAGTTCTAGGAGTAATAGCTAAAATAACTATGCATACGTTTAATACTTGGAGACTTTTGGTCTTTTATATTCTTATAATTAAATATTATCTTAATTAATACTGATGAAAAGTTTTTATATGAATTTAAATATAATTTCAATGGCATTCTTGTTAATTTTTCCAAAACTTCCTTTTTATATATGTATATATAGGGTCTTGTTAGGTTGAGATTTATCAACCTAATTGAGAATTGAGATGTAATCCAGTTACTCATCCAGAATATTTGTGAAATGTCAACAGCATATAGTTTATGTCAACAGAGGGGCATAATTGTAATTTTATTAATGTTTTTATTTGTTATTTATTATTATTTTTTAATTTTTTAAATTTGTTTAAATTTTTTTTTACATTTTTTATTATTTTTTAAAATTTTTTTTTTTCAACTACATATACAATTCATGTCAACTACACATCAAATGTCGACAACTTTATTCAATAAATACTATTTGACATGAATTGTACATGTAGTTGACATTATATTGTGTAGTTAACATGAATTGTATATGTAGTTGACATGGATTGTACACATAGTTGACATTATATGTGTGTAGTTGACATGTATTGTGTGTGTGGTTGACATGGATTGTACACATAGTTGACATTATATGTGTGTAGTTGACATGGATTGTATATGTAGTTGAAAAAAAATTTAAAAAAAATTAAAAAACATTAAAAAATTAAAAAAATAAAAATAATTTTAAAAATATAAAAAAATTAATAAAAAATTAATAAAAATATTTATTGAATAAAATTTACCATGATATTACCATTCTACCATTTCATAATTAATTAATCTAAAGATATTTTCCATGTGGAAAAATCTGGACCACTCATTTAATAAAAGGGAAATTGGTCTCTAAAACCATGAACTTTGCTTAAAATTTGGTATTTCCCATGAACTTTGAAATTGGTATATAATATCACGAACTTTGCATTTTGTTTGGTATTTCCCATGGCATATATTACTATATTTGACTAACTTACGAGGCTTTTATCATACTTGACACAATTAAATCAACGTGGTTTTCAACGTGACTTTTTATGCTACATGTTATGAACTTAAAAAATGGTTTCAAATATTATAAAACATATCACGGTTGCCTATGTTAAATAAGATTTTGATGAAAATATCTTATTTGAGTGAATTTGGGAAATACCAAACAAAATACAAAGTTTGTGATATTATATACCAATTTCAAAGTTCATGGGAAATACCAAATTTTGGGCAAAGTTCATGGTTTTAGAGACCAATTTCCCTTAATAAGAATGAGTGGCTGATATTGCATCTTATTTCTCAATTAGCATAAAAAATTTCAATTGATCACAATCATGTATATATATGTATAGATATGTATAGATAGATAGAATAGATAGATTAATAAATGTATCCTTCAAATTTATTAATAAACGTATGCGTTAAATTTAATTAATTTATTTCATAAACGTTGGACTCTTGAAATATTAAAATCCGTCGTGAAAATGGCATATGAGGGACAGCCCTTCGACTAGGCAACCGAATAAATAAATGTGACTTTAAAATCTGTTTTGTTATTGTTAGATATTGTATTTTGTCATCGCTACAAAGGTGTTACAAACAATAAACTTCTTTTAATAATGATGTACTATATAATTTGGATTTTGACTGTCTGGATGTGGTCATGTGGTCCTCTCAACTTGAACAACATAGACTAAATAAATTTCCTACTTTAGGAGTATTATGTAACAAATGTCTTTTTTTTAAGTAAATATTGGTTATTTAAATTATGATATTTGATTAAATTCCGGTTCATCAAGAATTGAAAGCGGAATATAATATCGTGAACATTAAATGTTTTTCAGTTGTTCGTCTATGTTCAAGAGACTTCTCTACATTATTCTCTCTCGTACTTTACTTTCTCTCCACTTTGACTATTTATTTATCATTTTTTCAAAATGAGTACAGAAAATGAAAGTGTCCTATTTTTCGTGGACGGAGGGAGTATTAAATAAAAGTAGGAAAGAGAGAAAAGTAAGAGTGAGAAAATATGTTAACTTTTACTAAAATAAAATAATTCAACTATTATGAAATGCCTAAAATGAAAAAAATGACTTTACTTCTATGAAACATAGGAGGAGGAAATTTCCAATCCCTTCTACGTCATAAAGACTATTTACATCAAAATATGTCCTAATTGAGGATTCTTGGATTGAAACAAAGAGCAAATATGGATGGAGTGATATCTCGTTTCAATGTGAGCCCCATTTAATACATGTATAATAAAATTATTATTGCTTTGATACTTTTGATACCACATTGTTATTAAATGATTAATTACCAATGTATATAATCATATGAAATAAAGATATTTTCGTCGAGCTTAGTAATGTGAGCTTGTAACCCAAGTGGGGGCCTCGAAATGGTTGGATGTTGGACCGAACTATGTGGCTGATCTTTGGAATGATGTTTCTAGCCTGCTTCTTCTTCAATGATCTAAGAGACAAGAATATGATCAAATATGTAAACATGATTGATGTTTTAGAGAACCAAGCTACCTATATGTTCACACACTCGTTTCTATGATTTCCAACATGAAATTCTATGAAAAGATTACTCCATTTTAGATCAAAATATGTCCTAATTGAGTTTGAGGCTATTGAATAGCAATCTATCTTGTTTGAGTGTGAATTTCATTTAATATACATGAATAATAAAATTATTGTTGCTATAATACCTATGATCCCATTCCCACATCGACATTTTATGAATGATTTCCAAAGTATATAATCGTATCAAATAGAGATGTTGTTGCCGAGCTCAGCAACGTGAGCTTGTAACCCAAGTGGGGGCCACAAAGTGGTTGAATGTTGGGCCTAACTAATGCGGCTGGGCTTTGAAACGCTGATTCTGACCCGTCCGTTCCAAGCTGGGAGTTGGGCCATGGTGCTTGTGCCGAAGGCACGCGCTTCTTGGCCCGTAGAGAGGTGGGTACTGCGTCAGGCTGGTTTCATGACCAAATACATTAACGTACTCTTTCTATTTTGGGATGACATGCATAATTGTTATAGTAAAAAAGAGATGGAACTAATAATTGATTAGAGAATGTGTGGTATTTTGGGATGACATGCATAATTGTTATAGTAAAAAAGAGATGGAACTAATAATTGATTAGAGAATGTGTGGTGGAAAATGAAATATACCTCATTAAAAATAATTCAAAAATAGAAGCACTAAACGAGATATGAAGCGTGACAACAAATATATTCAAAACTCAAAAATCTTGAATTTTATGAGAAAGATATAACGTAGGAGGCAAAAGATGATAGGAGAAGAGTTTCTAGGCTACCAGGGTTAACAAAAGAAACTGAATTCGAAGGTTCGTCGCTCTTGGAAGACCCGGGCCGTAGGGATCCACCTGGCTGCGCTGAGGGTGCTCCAACGGGCCCGGACACGGTCTGGTTCTCGACAACATGGACGTGGAGCTTCATCCCGCCGAGGCAATGTAGCCTGTTGCCACAGATAAAGTAGCGCTCGCCTGGGTTGGTCAAGGCGAATGTTGTGTTCCCATTGTTACTCGATTGTAGCACGTTGGTCGTGTTGCACCCCTTGTAGTTCCCCTCGGTCACCTCACTGACCGAGTGGTACTGTGAGTATTGGAACACTGCAGAGTGGTGGGTACTGCGTCAGGCTGGTTTCACTGAGCAGGGAATACTTCCCCCTCTCGGCAGTGGAAGGATAACGGGTTGGTGTGTTTCGAGTCTATTAAAGCCATATTTGTCGGCCCATTAAGACAACCATTTTTTAGTTTTTTATAGTTAGTTGTGTAGGCTTATGAAGCATGACCAAATAGATTAAGGTACTCTTTCTATTTTGGGATGACACGACACGATGCCATAATTGTTATAGTAAAAAAGAGATTGAACTAATAATTGATTAGAGAATGTGTATACCTTATTAAAAATAATTCAACAATAGAAGCACTAAATGAGATAGGAAGCGTGACAACAAGTATATACAAAACTTAAAAACCTTGAATTTTATGAGAAAAATATAATGTAGGAGGCAAAAGATGAGATTAGAGAATGTGTATACCTTATTAAAAATAATTCAACAATAGAAGCACTAAATGAGATAGGAAGCGTGACAACAAGTATATACAAAACTTAAAAACCTTGAATTTTATGAGAAAAATATAATGTAGGAGGCAAAAGATGATAGGAGAAGAGCTTCTAGGCTACCAGGGTTAACAAAAGAAACTGAATTCGAAGGTTCGTCGCTCTTGGAAGACCCGGGCCGTAGGGATCCACCTGGCTGCGCTGAGGGTGCTCCAACGGGCCCGGACACGGTCTGGTTCTCGACAACATGGACGTGGAGCTTCATCCCGCCGAGGCAATGTAGCCTGTTGCCACAGATGAAGTAGCGCTCGCCTGGGCTGGTCAAGGCGAATGTTGTGTTCCCATTGCTACTCGATTGTAGCACGTTGGTCGTGTTGCACCCCTTGTAGTTCCCCTCGGTCACCTCACTGACCGAGTGGTACTGTGAGTATTGGAACACTGCAGAGTGGTGGGTACTGCGTCAGGCTGGTTTCACTGAGCAGGGAATACTTCCCCCTCTCGGCAGTGGAAGGATAACGGGTTGGTGTGTTTCGAGTCTATTAAAGCCATATTTGTCGGCCCATTAAGACAACCATTTTTTAGTTTTTTATAGTTAGTTGTGTAGGCTTATGAAGCATGACCAAATAGATTAAGGTACTCTTTCTATTTTGGGATGACACGACACGATGCCATAATTGTTATAGTAAAAAAGAGATTGAACTAATAATTGATTAGAGAATGTGTATACCTTATTAAAAATAATTCAAAAATAGAAGCACTAAACGAGATAGGAAGCGTGACAACAAATATATTCAAAACTCAAAAATCTTGAATTTTATGAGAAAGATATAATGTAGGAGGCAAAAGATGATAGGAGAAGAGCTTCTAGGCTACCAGGGTTAACAAAAGAAACTGAATTCGAAGGTTCATCGCTCTTGGAAGACCCGGGCCGTAGGGATCCACCTGGCTGCGCCGAGGGTGCTCCAACGGGCCCGGACACGGTCTGGTTCTCGACAACATGGACGTGGAGCTTCATCCCGCCGAGGCAATGTAGCCTGTTGCCACAGATGAAGTAGCGCTCGCCTGGGCTGGTCAAGGCGAATGTTGTGTTCCCATTGCTACTCGATTGTAGCACGTTGGTCGTGTTGCACCCCTTGTAGTTCCCCTCGGTCACCTCACTGACCGAGTGGTACTGTGAGTATTGGAACACTGCATCATCGTGTTCCACTATTAATTTATTATTATAAGTATATAATATTAAGATTATATAATAAACTTTAATTAACATATTGAAATTTAAGGTAAAAATAAAATAATTGAAAACTTCAATTGCATAACAAAGTTTGGAATTCTAGAAATTAAGAGCATACTTTAATCATTATATTGTTATCTACACACTTTTAAGAAATATACTCTTCATCTATTTTTCCTACTATTTTCATATTTCTTAGTTTTTTTATTTAGAACTTCAAATTAAATTGATTTACTTTTTAATATTATTAAATTTTCATTAGTTAGAAAATTACACACTTAAAAAAATTAAATGAAATAAACAAAAAATTACATAATCAAATTATTTAAAAGAGAGATGCAGAGAAAAAAAAAATAGAAGTTACGTACATAAAGTATCACCGGTAGAGAAAGTCTTGTCGTTCGACCACGAGTCGATGTCGGTGCTGATATCCCAGCCGGAGCTGTCGCCGACGGTGTAAACAGTTGCCGAACATCTCAAGCAGTGGAGCAAGAGAAATGCTGCAGTGAATATTAGAAGAAGCAAATTATTTCCCATTTCTCAATACAGGGAAGGAAGCTTAAGGGTGGTAACGATTATAAAGGATTTAATTCATTCATTAGATTACCTAACCTGTATATATTAAAACTAGAATCAAGATTTTACCTCTGATTTAACATACCAAAGATTTGGTTTCTACCAATAAATTAAAGGAAAAATAACAAAGGAAAAAAGCAAGTTTGTTGGTAGGTAGGCAGGAAGTTGAACTCCTTCCCACCCAAACTAAACTTTTTATATTGACTTATTTAAGTAATCATAAAGCAGAATAAATTTACAGAATTCATATGCTTTCGACCACCTAATGCGATTAAACAAAATGAGTGATTTTACTAACAAAGTGTACTATATTAGTAGTTTATTTTATAATAATAATAGTGATTTTCACAATTTATGAGCCCTACTTGTGCATGTGAGAAGGAATCCCACATCGTTGCAACAACAAAATAATACAAAGGCAGCCTTTATAAATACTGAAATTCCAAAGATTATAAACCACGTAGCGCGCGTTAGCACATAGTGAACTATTTTTTTGCCTTTTACTAAAGAATACTGTGTGCTCGTCTATTCAAGCAGCATACTAATCTTTTTGAAGGGTTATTTCATTATTGAAAAAACCCCACTAGTTCAAGTTTAATTTTATAAAATTTTTTATTTTTTATTTTTTTATTGCACTTGCTAAAATTATAATTTCCTAAAATATTCCACAACCAAACAATGTTAAGCTGCATTTATAAATTCTAAAATTCTCAACGAACTACTCTTTCATCATTTACTAAATGAAATCATGTGTGCGTCGCTATTCTTTCATCTCTTACTAAATAATATCGTCTGTGCGTCGCTATCGCCTTTTTTTTTTGAAAAAACCCAATAATTCTATTTTAATTTCATAACTATTCGTATTAGAGCAATAAAGATGGACCCAAATTGGTATGTTGCGAATGCTCTACAATCCTCGCTATATAACCCATTGATGTTAATAAGTTGACATCTAATGCTAGGTGAAAACATATACATCCCACATTGAAAGCCTAATAGTTCAAGAATTGGAATAGCACAAACATAAAGCAAAGAAAGAAATTGTAGAAACATACTTACCTGGACGGGGTCAATGGGAGATCCATAAGACCCATGGCCTAGTTTGGTGACCTCCATTGCACTTTGGAGGGGCGCTCAACTAAGGTCGGCCCAAGTGGTCGAGCCTGTGTCATAATTTGTGTTAATGGGGGCCTGCGTTCGCGCGGCCCCTATCCATTGTTAGTCTAATTCCAAAAATTATTTTTTAAAATACTCCCTCCGTCCCATAAAAGTTGAGACAACTTTTGGGCACGGAGATTAAGAATTTATATTAAATAAATAGGAAAGATAAGAGAGAGTAAAGTAAATGATGGAATAAAGTAAGAATGATTAGATATTTTGTCTTTTGTTGAAAAAGGAAATGACTCAATTTTATTGGGACGGACTAAAAAGGAATACGACTCAACTTTTATGGGACGGAGGGAGTATTAATATTAATTCTCTAATCCTCTTTATTCAGACTATAAACAACAAGCTTATTGAAAGGTGAGATTAAACAAGAGTAACTTTCTTTCTGATTACAACGGCTGCAGTTCCAGTCGTCGATCATTAAAAATCGTGTCATCAACGTTGGTGCAGGTGCGGGAAGACCACTTTGATGCCACTTCCGGGTAGAAGAGATGAGATAACATAGATGTGCGGTGTAAAAAATACCAAGATATAGAAGAGAAGCTGATATGCAAAAGCCAATACTAGCCTGAATCCCACATCGTAGAGAGACGAAACAAGATTTGCCACAGTGTAAATAAATAGAGGAATTTGCGATAAAACAAAATAAGCAGCTGCGCTTTGAGCACATAGCGAACTATTCTTTCGCCTTTTACTAAAGAATACCGTGTGCTCGTGGCAATTCAAGCAGCATATGCCTCTTTTTGGAAGGTTTTTCAAACCTAGCAATTCATAATATTAAACTTTTTACATAGTGCCGGGTTATATATTTATCACAAGCCATCCTTGTGGGAAAATATCAAAATTCTTGTTTTGACAACTTTACACAAAATAGTAAAATATAATTTGACTATCTTGCTAAAAGACTACACAATCATTTCTATCTAAGTCCTATTTCTCACACTGTTATAGTGATATTCTGGAACATGAATTCTCAAATCCTCCATGTAAAAACAAGAAGGCTTGAACTAAAAATGAAGAATTGAATCCTCATAATGATTAAAGATTACAAAATTATCCCACGTCGAAAGCTTAATAGTTGAAGTATTGGAATAGCACACACATAAAGGAAAGAAAGAAATAGAAGAAACATACTTACTGGACGGGGTCAATGGGCGATCCATAAGACCCATGGCCTAGTTTGGCGACCTCCATTGCACTTTGGAGGGGCGCCTGACTAAGGTCGGCCAAGTGGTCGAGCCTGCATCATAATTTGTGTTAGTGGGGGCCTGCGTTTGCGCGGCCCCTATCCATTTCAAGTCTAATTTCATTATCTTTATATTTTTTTAACAATGCATTTGCTCAACAATCTTCAATTAGAGAATAGAAAATGCTAACAATTTTCAAGAACTATTCAACCATCTTTTTGGAGGATTTTTTAAAGAACATCGTGTGCTTGTCGCTATTTAAGCAGCACACTCATCTTTTTGGAGGAATTTTTCTTAATTGGAAAAACCTAACAATTCAAGTCTAATTTAATTCCACTTATATTTTAGTTACAAAAATAAATCCCACTAGTCCTAGTTTAATTTCATTCTAATCATGGCTCCAAACCATGTCATGAGTATGTTGCAAACTATTCTTTTGCAATATTATATCCTTGAACCAGTAATTCAGTTTTGGAGGGTTTTCTCCTTATTGGATAAACTCCAATAATTTAATTTTAGTTTCATATTATTTGTATCATGTAGTAGTAATTAAAGATATGGAGTCAAGTCTTCTTTAAGCTAAGGTTGAAATTCTGCAGTGTTGCGTTTCAAAATTTAACATCTAGTGTTAAAGAAAAACATATATATCCCACATCGAAATCCTAATAGTTCAAGCATTAAAATAGCACAAAGATAAATCAAAGAAAGAAATATATGAAACATACTTACCTGGATGGGGTCAATGGGTGATCCATAAGGCCCATGGCCTAGTTTGGCAACCACCATTGCACTTCGGAGGGGTGCTTGACTAAGGTCGGCCCAAGTGGTCGAACCTGCGTCATAATTTGTGTCAGTGGGGGCTTGCGTTCGCGCAGCCCCTATCCATTGCAAGTCTAATTTTTAATACTTATTTGATTTGATTTGATATAACCTTATAAATAAATGAAAAATAGAGTAAACTAGCTGGCTGATATTAGCTTCTTTTATTTTAAATATAACCTAATAAATAAACTTATCGATTATGAACTTGTTTATTCAAATAATAAGATACAGCTCTTATGATATAAGCAAAGAAGCAGCAAATTTTGTACTAGGACAGTAGTATGCTTTTGTTATTTAGGTGATGATATTAATAACAATCTTTGCTTAAAGTTAAAGACTACACAATGGTTTCTTAGTCCTATCTCTCACACTTTCCCAATGAAATTCTTGAATCTGAATTCTCAAATCCTCCATGCACAACAAGAAGGCTTGAACTATTATACCACATCTGATATGAGAATAAAGTTGTTTTCGAAAATCAAGTTTAAAAGAAGGGGCACGTTTGTATAAAAATTCATACTTTTCTCGGCCTTTGGCTAAGATCAAGTGTAGTATCTGTTCTTATTAGTTTAATATCTGATACGTGGGCTTTTAGCCCATATGATATTAAATTTATTTCTTGAGGAGAGGGCCCATCATGGTAGCTCGCTACTAATGTCTTCAAGTGTCGTCCATGCGTTGCACTATTCCACGGGCCTGGCACAACCCACCAATTCTAGTCTAATTTTATTTTACTTTCAATTTTCAATTTTCAATTGCTTTTGGAGTAATTTGATTTTATTCCATTTGTGTTTTCAATGCTTTGCATTGCATTACATGGGCCTAGCACAACCCTACCTAATTCCTAACATTTTTTATTTGCTAATTCTTTTATAATAATAATAATAATAATAATAATAATAATAATAATAATAATAATAATAATTCAAGGATTTCGTTGAACCTTCTCAATATGATCCCAAAAGTCAGCAAACACATAAATTAAATCATCCTCTTCAAATTGGATTTTCTAGAGGTTTTGTCTCTCGTTCAATTATAAAATGAAGTCTACTTTATTGTTAAGGTTCAAATTTGAAGTGTTACATGCGAATGCTCTAAAATTCTTGCCACAAGATCTAAAGACGTTAATAAAGTGACATCTAGTGCTAGTGAAAAAATTGTCTAAAATGAAACAAGTAATCGTCATAAAGATTAAAGAAAACATATATATCCCGCATCGAAAGCTTAATAGTTGAAGTATTGGAATAGCACACACATAAAGGAAAGAAAGAAATGGAAGAAACATACTTACCTGGACGGGGTCAATGGGCGATCCATAAGACCCATGGCCTAGTTTGGCGACCTCCATTGCACTTTGGAGTGCGCCCAACTAAGGTCGGCCCAAGTGGTCGAGCCTGCGTCATAATTTGTGTCAGTGGGTGCCTGCGTTCGCGCGGCCCCTATCCCATTTAAGTCAAATTTCGTTATTTGTTGTTTTCCAAAAAACTGATAATTAGAGCATAGAAATTCTAACATCCAAGAACCACGTAGAAACAGCACAATCTTGCATTGTTTTTTTGTATAATGTGGTTTCTCAAATCCTCCATCTTTTGACTAAAAACCACAAGCCTAATCACAGAGGAGATTAGCCCATCAATTCTAGTTCTATTTTGTTATTTTCCAAAACAAAGTTGATAAATAGAGAATCGAGATAATAGATTTTGGATCAATTTTGTAATTGTTACAAATCCCACATCGTAGAAACAACAAAACAAATTTCAAATTCACAATGGCCTATTTGGTCTAGGTGAAGATGACTTGGCTTTAGCGAATTCAACCAAGTCTCGAAAAAGCGCGTCATCGGCTTTTTCCTGCTCGGTGGCAGCAGCCGGTGGTGATCTGAGCGACAGATTCCTGGCCGGCCCAACCAGGCTCTCCAAGGAGGAACCTGAAGACTGGCTACTTGCCCCGCCATTCGTCTGCTTTTGCTTGAAAAACTGCTGCCTCTGGTTATACCTGATTGGTGGAGGAGGAAGACGGGTAGCAGGCGGCGGCAATGCATCCGCAGAGTCGCTCGTTGCATCTGCTCCGCTGAGTGGTGGTGGTGGCGGTGGTGGATAGATGACATCGTCATCAGAAGATGATGACGAATGTGTTGGACTTGGCGGAGGGAAGGAGTTTCGGCTGCTTGAGTGAGGCGGAACAGCACTACTTGTGGAACCTAATGCTCTGGACGAACGATCTGTCTCATAGACGTCGTCACTGAGATCGGTCTTTTGTGCTAGCCCTTTCGATGCATCCCTCGATGATCTGCAAATTTTAACAACACATTTGCTAAATTTCCTTATATTGTTGGCTATAGAAGGGAAGAAAGAGATAAACAGCGGAAAAACATGTCTACGAGTTTTAATGCAAAATTGATAAAATCGGATGGAGATAGAGACAAAAGTGGTTGGGCAATTGTTAGTGGAAAATGGAGGCTCTCTCTTAGAGAAATAAACTTACCAAAAATGAAATTAGGCTAATTTTTATGGACAGACCAAAAATGGTAAAACGGGACTATTGGTCTAGGTTTCGGACGGAGGTAGAATAAACTTCGAAAAAGTGGTACGCATTATGTAAAAGAATTTATTTTACACCTGCGCGTCAGCTGAGAAAAATCATCTTCTGATTCTTCATCTTCGTGATCCACATTCATAAGAGGCGCAACTGGAGCTTCTGTTTTCGCCACTGGAACTGGAGGAGTTCCATGAGCAATAATATCATCGTGGCGACGAAGAACTCGCTGCAAACTGTCATTCAATGCTAATCCTCTACATAGAAGGTTCTCGTCTCTGCAGAAGGCGGGAAAATATGTGATACGCCATAAAAATGAGCCAACATATACAGAGAACGAAGAATAAACTAGCATACACATACGTGGTCTCGTTCACAAGAACTGTGACACGTTTTTGGTATGACCGGCACTGATCCAGCAAGTCAACAATGATCTCGTCCTTAACACACAATGGCAAGAAGAAACTGATTTAGTATAGTCACAAACACGTGAGAACCGATTTCAATAAAGGGGCAATGTAATTCAACCTGAGAATTATTTGGATCCAAGGCAGTCAGCATTTCCATAAGAACGTCAGCGAGTCCCTCAGCAGTCTGAATCTCCTCCGGGCTGAAAGACAGATACCAAAAAGACGAAAATTCATGTTTGAATTCAAAGACATCTCAAGCACACAAAATGCCAAAAACCAAAACATTACACATGTACCTGAGTCCAGAGGCATCAGATTCCAATGTTGCTTCAATGTCTGCGTCCTCGTACGGGAAAGTAGTCTCAGCTATGGTATGGGTTTGGGGTGGATCGAACAATGTTAAACTAGTTTCCTCTCGAGGTGGAAATTCAACACCATCAGACTGCATATTTTGAAAATAAACATATAACTCCATGAATTATGGTTCCTTACTAGAGATTAAAGAAGGAAAAATCACGAGATAACTTGTTCCCGCGAGTTTGCAAGTAAAGACACCATGCCACCTAACTAGTCCCTCACTTCTCTTATACATCCGATTAACTTAATTATCATGTTCAAATTTGGCAATTATCAGCTCCGCTGCTTGACTTAAGTCAAGCATCAACGTTAAACAGAAATGGGGAATATAAGAGAGCTCATTCATTTCCTCACTAAGCAGATTTCTAACTTACATTTCGTTATATTGTAAAACAAAACGTCCTCAAAATAACACGGTACAGCTCTAGAGTAAGATATGCAAAGTAAAAACTGGGAGATTTTAGTCACCTTCAGTTCATTGTAAGCAGCGGAATATTCGGGAAATATTTCGCCTAAAGCTTCTTGCCAAGTATCAATCAGCACAAGTATCTTCTCCCTCACATCCAAATCGGGCTGAAAGACACATTACAAGCAAATGCAAAAGATGCATACAAGAAAATTTCCGAGTAAAAGAGGTGCAACAGCGATACCTTCTTTTTTACAGTTTTGACCATCTCACTTAGAATATCCCGCTCAACAATCATCGGAAATATAAGCTCCCCGCAGTTTTTGCTCAGCGTATCGAGCACCTAAATTGTAAGTATTAGATGGAAACATTTTTCAGCTACATTCACTTAATCGTCTTTAAGTACACATGTATGGTCTACATCATTCAGAGCCCAGAAAAGGCAAGGAATACTTACAAACAGTGCAAGGAGCTGAGTTTTTGGGCTTTTACTCCGTAGTTTTTTCTTGATTATCTTTAGTGCATCCTTCGCTTGCCTGATATTTTCAATTCAGATATGAGATTACACGCAGAAATTCACCTCATCCACAACAATGTGACACCAATACACTATTACAGTCGAATATGGTATCTAAAACAGAATCTCCAAACACAAAAAAGCCTGTTTTCTTGTTTAGTTTCAGTCGAATATGAGTACTTGATGTCACATTCTTATAAGTAATAACCTATCACTGATTCTTTAACAAATTGCAACTAAAGTTTCTATAGCAGATATCCAAATCTATACAAAGGAAAAGCATTAGCCACTCGACATCTCATACCAAGCACAATTTATCTAAAGAAATCACTCTCACGCGAGAACGGATTGCTTGTAGAGTCAAAGTAAATGAAGTAGTAATACCTAGGATCCGTATTTATCACATCACAAAGCTCGATGTTTATTGCCCAATCTGGACCATCCAGCTTGCCACTGGTAGCCTTCTCGGCAACAGCTGCTGCGTTAGGCATATTTTTTGTGCACTGTAGCCGCTACCTTCCCCCTTCCTAAAAACAAACAAATCAAACCATCAATTCATTGACACGAAGAAACCAAATGATACATACCAAACACGAGAGCTAATCGCAAAAAAACTAGCCTTTCTGGTCAATAAACCCCACATCAGTTGCCTAATTACCTTACACTGTTACACAGCCGATGTGAGACAATAGACTCCGTAACACAAAACCAGATTCAACACATACAATCAGAACCTTGAAAATCAACAAAAGACATAACTAACCATCTCAAATCAACAAAATCTACAGCCAACATCAAAGATTATCTGTATACAATATATATAAACAGCAAAATCAACATTCATAACGAAATAATTCAACATCATATCAAGAATTCACACACACACACACACACACATACATACATATACAAAACAATGAAAATACAAAGTCACCCCGATCAATCACTTCAGCTGCAGCTCAAGAAGTTAGAAACGCATGAGAAATTGAGTACAAAAACTAACCAAAAATCTAGTCTAATTCGCGAATGCAAGACAGCATCCTAGAAAAAGGGGCCCACTGAAATCGGAACTCAGATACCAAGTCAAAATTGAAAGAAAACCAGCCACCAAAACCTCAAAGATCATATTTTTTTTTCAAGAACACGAAGCGACCCAGTTGGAATATGAGAGCATGAGATCGGGAATCATGGGAATCGAATCGGGAGAGATAGAGAGTTCAGAGAAGAAAAGAAAGGTGCGATCTTTCGTTGAATTGTCGGCCAGGTCCTTTGTCCAGTTCAAGAGAGTGAGAGAAGGGCGTGTTTGGTAAGAAAGAATTACAGAAATCTTACATTAGGTGATCGAACACATTAAATTAATTTTTTAATAATAACAGAAAACTATGGTGTCTCTCTTCTAATATTTTTAATATACTTCTTGCCATGAATTTATAAAAAATCACTACTTACTTTTGCTTTTTAGTGGACTATATCAAAAATTATTCAACACCAGATACCTTTTAGGTAACCCATTTCCACATAATACATGTTCTACATACTTTTTTCAATATTCTCTTTTTACAATTTTACGTGTAGTTTGCATCTTATTGCAAATTTGGAATAATAGAGTATAAATTTATCGACTATGCACATGGCAACGCAAGGATAATGCTGAGTGAAATTACATGCTTTACTTAGTCCAATTTCCCCTATATATGTATTAAATAATTCATGTCCAAGTCACCAATATTGAACCATAGCAAACATAATTAAATAAACGACAAACTTTTGTGGTCCATTGACTTGATGAAATTATTTACTTAGTCAACATGAATTTGAGTCTGACCACCAATGAATGCCATGACGCGAATTTCATTGGATAGAAAATAAATTTTTTTATTGCTCCAATCAATTCGTAACGACATATATTAAATCATATTTGCATGAACTTATTTTAGCCAATTAATATATAGTAGTAGTGTTTTTTAATCTTTCGGAATACGTTCTTTATTATCACGGTTGAATATTTGTGGTGGACTTTCATTAGGGCTGGTTATTTATTTTGACTCATGTGGAAATTAATTGGGCTGAGTCCAATCCCTTATCTCTACCACCAAATGCTGTCATGTGTACTCCCACCTGGATCTTGGCTTAGAGCCGTTGGATTGTGGCTTGTATTTGTTATGTGGGAAGCGACCCTTTCTCTCCTCTCATTTTTCAAAATACTCTCTCTCTCTCTCTACTCACTCGATTCAATGAATTCTCTCTACTCTCTTACACTATCTTCTTCTTCAATGACTTCTCCGACGGTTTTTCTTCGGTTATCACGATTTCTTTGATTGATAGACCGGTGGCTTTGTTGGTTTAAACAACTACTCCGGCTGGTGGTGTGTGCGTGAGATCTAGAGTTTTGGTGTGTGAGATCAGATTCGTGCGAGGCTGTGTTCTGAGGTTCTAGATCCGGTGTGAAGGAGTTGTATGGTGTTGATATTTGCAGTGTGAGGTGAATCACTTGTGGATTCGACGTTGCTCCCTTGGGTCTGGTTTCTGGTGAATAAATTTGTTCTATAGGCGGGCGGCTGAGCCATTACCTTGATCTGTTATGTGTTCTTCTTGATCTATGGTTCACTTGTGTAACCGTTTTTGATCCGAGAGGATCTTGTTTAGTGTTACTAATAAGTGTGTTAAGTGTGCGGGCTATGGAGATTCAAGAAGCTAGCTAGAATTTCATCTTGGTTGTAATAGCTAGATAATATTCCCTTATAAACAAGCTTGTGTACTTTTGATACTATTCAGTCGCATGGTTGAGAATTTGACGGAACTCTCTTGAATAAAGAATAAAGAGGTCTTGGTAATTAGTGAATCCGGACTGGTCTGATCCCTACTATCACAAAGGTAAATGAAATATGCACATGAACTATCAAACTCAGTTCAATCAATACAATATATATCCATATGATGTCACTTTTGAATACAACTTATGAAAAGAAAATAATCATATAGGCAAAGGCAAAAGTAGCAAACCATAATCGTAATAATAATATGAATGGAATTGAGCCTAAATATATTGTACAGATTCTAGTAAACAAAAATCAGGTTGAAACTGAATATATACAATATACAAAAGTTCAAATTCTTGCCAGATTATATATTTTGCGGAAATCTAAAACTATCGCTTTGGGGGCTCCATTCCCAAACACCTTAGAAATTGCCATTGTCGTGGATTGATCTATACTTTCTTTTTGGCTCCAATGCTCCACCCCAAAATAACATAACATAAATATGAAAATTTGAAACATTAATTTATCAGTTAGTAAAAATTGTACCATTAATAAAAGAAGTTACAAAATTTGAAACATTAATTAAATGATACTATCTATTATTGCAATAAGAACTCCAAAACCCTAAAAAAGAACTCTTATATGAGTATTTTTCATTATGTCACCAATAAGCAGTCTCGATCTCGACATAATCTTCGAGAACTTGGACAAGAACAACAACGGTCGAATCACCATCGCCGAACTGCAGAATCTTCTCCACGGGATCGGGATCCAGACAACCTCGGGGGAGCTCGAGAAGCTCGTGGGCCGAAGCAATCTCGACTACGTCGATTTCTTGTTCTTCTACGAAGTGATCGCGGATCCCAGAGAGGCAGACGATGAGGAGGATCTGCGGAAGGCCTTTGAGGTTTTCGACATCGATGGGGACGGGTTTATATCTTGCGAGGAGCTGAAGATGGTGCTGACGAAGATGGGGCTGTGGGAGAAGAAGAGTGGGGAGGATTGTAGAGATATGATCCATGTGTACGACAAGAATCTTGATGGACTTCTTGATTTTGACGAGTTTAAGGATATGATGATGATGAATTACAATGCATAAAATAAAAGACTCAATGATGTTAATTAACTTAACAATAGTGTATATTGTATTAGGCTTTGATAATTTACATTGTTTTCTATTGATAATTTGATTCTACTTTAATCCTTCTATGATTCTCGTTATGATTTCATCTAGATTCGTTAATGTTGGATACCATCATTTCTTAATTTCTATGTCCATGACTTTTTGATTTTCTTTCAAAAATTTAGGCTCATATAAAAGTGCTTCTTTAGTTCGTTAAGGATTTTTTTATTTTTAATATGAAATTTGCCAAAAATTAAATTCAAATCAAAATCCGAAAAAATATTAATAAATTTTAAATTTTGAGTTAGTTAGCATCATATATTTTTAGCAACACTACTACTTAATTCATTTCTTTGTCCATGACATATAGTATGACTACTAATTATTTAATTACAATTTAAATTGTGCAACGTGTTTCATTTAATCATATCAAATCAATTAAATAAACAGTTTATATACAGATATATATAAAAACAAAAGAAAAACACGATGGAAAATAATTTTCCTTCGAATTTCGACTAATTACAGATTTTTATGATTGTTAGTAGTATAAATTTGTTTTTTAGTGGAGTTTAGTGTTTTTATGTAATCGAAAAATAAAAAATAGCGGTTTCGTGCAAAAAAATAGACTTCAGTTTCGAAAATTTGAAACCCGTTTCTCTCTCACTCAATTTGGGGGCAACTTATCTCTCTAGGGTTCCAAATCCGACCAGCGAAAGGCATTTCTCTTCCTCTCTCTCTCTCCTCTTCAACTCCAGTAAGTTCTGAACTTAAAATTTCTCTGCTTTTGGTACAGATTTTGAAATTCTCGAGCAATTTTTGGATTTATGCATACTTAGCAAGTTCTAGATCTTTTACTGGGAGAGCGGGATGTAGCATTTGATTGATTCTTGTATTTTGACTTAATTCAATTGTTTTTTGCACCGTAGGTGTTGAATTCGTAAGGGAATTTGGAATTCCTGATTGCTCCAGCTTCCAATTGTTATGACTGTGTTCTTCGGTGGTTAGATTTGCTTAATCGAAGATTAGGGATGGTGGATGCTCCTAAAGATAGTAATGTGAACGGTAGTCGAAGTTTTTTTGAGAGTTTGGTAGGATCCTCTGATGTTGAGGAGGTGAAGGATAATGGTGTTGCGGTCGGTTCTGAAACTGGGCCTTCGGGATCGGGAGGGGATAGTTTGCTTACCTATAAGAGGCGAAAGAGCATCAAGACCATGGATTCAGCGAGTCAGCTGAGTGAGAAGGTGCGGTTATTTTTTATACCCAAATATACTACAGTAAGATGTGTAGCAAACTAAGTTTTTCGTTCACTTTATCATAGAAGTATGAGAATGTTCTTCTGCTTCTGAGTTCTCGTTTTATTTAGTTGAAGTTACAAGCTGTAGACTCAGTTGGAACAATCTTGCAAGACTAGTGACTGCAGTTTTTTAGAAATATTATACGACTGAAAGAGATTGCTTCGGTGCTCCATTTAATAATATAAGTTATGAACTATGGGCGTATGGGTGCAGAGTTAAACATATTGATGAGTCAGAATTATCATTCCCCTTTATTGGAATTTAGTATTGGATTTGTTCTCTACTTCTTTTTCACTTTAACAGTTACTTGTTACGTGCCACCTTTGCTTACAGATATGTTGTTACCTAATTTTTATTTTCTGAACCCACAACCATCCGTGTCTATCAGTTTTATGTATGTGCTCTCTCGGGCTGCTTAGATGCTTTTGATTTCCCAGTCAATTAAGTGCTTACTTGACCTAGCTAAATGTTCTCAGAAAGGTGCAGATTGTTCCAATGGTTGCTTACTCAATCACAAACGAAACATTATTCTGGATCAAATCTGCCAGTCGCTTGATAGTGGCGGATTGAAGAAAAGCATAAAAAGTGCACTTGTTTTTCCAGCATCAACTACTCTTGGAACTACTATAAAGGTATTTTTCTTAATTTGGAGAGGCTAAACTTACAGTTTATTCACATTGTTGTGTATTTCTGTCATATTATATATTTTGATCTATCCAAACAAGATTTGACATGTATTTACTATTTAGTAGCCTCTTATCTAGTTAATATGATATTTTTTAATCTAGGATTCTATCTGTTCTTCTGAAGACTGGAGCAAAACCACATCTCAGACTGGCATTCTATTTGATGATCTCCAGAATGCAACTAAGTCTAATGTAGGTTTGACATCTAGTGGATCAGTCAACGGACCAAATACTACAACATTCACAGAGCGCAGCAGTTGCACCTTTATGGATGTTTTTATGTCAGAACAGTTTGCACAGCTATGCAGTCTACTTCTTGAAAATTTTGAAGGCATAAAGACAGACAAACTCTTTGATTTGAATCACATAAACACAAGGATGGAGGAGAAAGCATATGAACAGTCTCCATTGCTATTTCAGTCTGATGTTCAAGAGGTACTCTTCTCTGAAGTTACTTAAATCTGCTTTTTGCTAGGTGTGATCATCATCGTCATCATCTTGCCACATTAGATGTATCTGTTTGGATACATACCTTGGAAATGTATTTATGCACAACGTGTGGCTACTTCGAGAATACCATTGTCAAATATCTGGTATTATGAGATTGAGGATGAAAATACTTCAGATTTATTGCATTTGTTTGAGCTTTGGTTCTCAAGGATGTACTTTCTTGTGTAGATTTGGGCGAAGCTCCAGAAGGTTGGCTCTGATATAACTGCTCTTGCAAAGTGCCTATCAGATAAAACTGTGACTGCTTTCAATGAACAGGTAATTGAATTTCCTTGCAGATGCCCTTTCTGTGTTTTGTCTATCCTGATTGTCTTGATTTGTATGATCTCCTGCTACTTAATAATGATAATGAAATTAATGGGAGCCCTGGCTCTCACACTTAATGCAATGTATTCGTTTAGTTTCTGTTGCGACAAATACATTCAGTGATAATGCACATTTTGATGGCCAAAAAATGTATCTTCGGTATTAATAATGTAGTTTCAGTTATATGTGTTAAATTCTTTAGGTTGAAGTCCTTGGCATTAAATTTTAGCTTATTGAAGAGCTAATTATGCCCGATACACTTACAGAAGTGATTAAAGGATTAGGTCTCAATGGAATAATATATTCTGAAACTAATTTAGCTTCTTTCACATCTTGGACATTTAAGGGCTGGGTATGACTTTTTGTATGTTTCTTGACAGTTCCTTGTGCACACTAAACCCGAGCTGACAGAGACACGTGCTCTTGATGAAGCATACACCTGCAGGTGTTGTAGGAAAAGGGCAGATGGAAACACTCGTTTGGTCTGTGATTCGTGCGAGGAGATGTATCATATCTCCTGTATCGAGCCTGCCATTACAGAAATCCCTACTAGAAGTTGGTATTGTGCCAACTGTAGAGCAAAGGGAATTGAATCCTCACACGAGAACTGCATAGCTTGTGAGAGGCTAAATGCCTTTGTGTCGTCACCATGTGATGGCAGTGGTGGAGAAGACGAGCTTGAGAATGATGTAACAACAGAAGAGTTAGAGGGGAGTTCAAATGAGTTAGTTGCCGATGACAAGTTTCAGCACTGCACAGTATGTAGAACTGAAGTTGGTAGTGACGGAGAATATAGAATCTGTGGGCACAACTTTTGTCCTCATAAGTTTTACCATGAGAAATGTTTAACTACTAAACAGCTTATCTCGCATGGCCAGTGTTGGTATTGCCCTTCCTGTCTGTGCCGATCTTGCTTAACTGATAAAGACGATGATAAGATTGTTCTATGTGATGGCTGTGATCATGGTTACCACATCTATTGCATGCAGCCACCGCTCTCGACCATACCAAAAGGGAAATGGTTTTGCCAAAAATGCGATACTGGCATCCAGCATATCCAGAGAGCCCGGAGGACGTACGAGCATATGCAAAACGCATCCAGAAAGAGAGCCTTGAATGGGAAACTAAAGTGTAGTGAGGCTTTGAACAAATCAGGTGGAGTGGATATGCTTCTAAATGCAGCCAAAACTCTGAATTACGAAGAGAATCTGGCTGCCACTGCATCATCTGGACGAGACATTTTTGCAACAGGTTGACTTTTGACTTAGATCATCCCTTTTTTAGGAGACGGATTTCTGCGTTTGTCCTTCAAGGTAAATTCCTTCGCGTAATTGTAGACTGACAGTTGCTATGGAATCGATTTAGGTGATGTAGTTTGTAGTAAATATTCTTTTACGAGGTCATGAATACGGAGCCTTTCGTGGGAAATCGATCTGAAAGAACCTTTCCCGCCCCTGATTTTGGTGCAGGAGTTCATTCTTGTGATATCTGTTGTATGGAATGAGCTGCAATTGTACTAAGCTTCACCCTGTTGAAATATTGATGTATTCTTGTTTAGTAGCCTAGACTAAGCCAAATGTTGTATTATGTATTTTATGTAATTTTCTCCTATATTAATATTGACGAAAGATTTTCTCATTCCTTTGTATCTTTATATTTGTTTCATGGTTATTTACCATTAACTTCAGCATTTTATAAATTTTTATGGATTTTTTTTAAATTGTAGATACATAAAACTTTTATGTTTGTCTTGTTTTTCCCATAAAAAAATTGTAGGAAAATAGTTGACTCGTAATATTTAAATTTTAAACTAATGTAACAATTAAAATATCATTTATTTTATTTAACTTTTAGTAATTAAAAAATTATTGTTTGTGTTGAAAGATGGACTCCTGAGATCAAGAACAGTGGTGAGGCGACAGGAGGTGAAATTTTAGTTTTTCAATTGAGTAAAAATCAAAATTATGTCACTTTTAAAAAAGTTGTATAGTTGGATTTTTTTAAAAAAGTTTGGACTTCGAGAAAATATAGAAAATGGTTAATTTTTATTTTTTTTTATTTTTTATCCACAGGTCACGGGTGTATCGAACTCGCCTTTTGGTGGAATCCGACTAATCCTGCTTGGCCGGGCTTGCGGATTAAGTCTGAAAATCTCCCAGCGGGGGGTAGAGTTTGAACCCGTGACCTCAAGATCACCACAGTTCCGCGCTGCCAACTAACCCAATATGTTAGATGGACTAATTTGATATTTGTCGCTTAATTCCTTCTCCAATTCATAAATTTTTCTAGTCCAACTAAGAGTGCCTATTCTGGAGAAAGTACTCCCTCCGTCCCTAATTAAGAGTCACATTTTTCCATTTCAGTCTGTCCCCAATTAAGAGTCACACTTCATTTTTACCATAAATAGTAAGTAGGTCCCACATTCCACTAATTCAATTCACTCACATTTTATTATAAAATTAATATAAAAAAATGGATCTCACATTCCACTAACTTTTTCAACCAACTTTTCTTTACATTTCTTAAAATTCGTGTCCGGTCAAATTGTGGCTTTTAATTGGAGACGGAGGGAGTATATTTTAATGGAATCCATATTTTTCAAATAAGGAAAACTATAAATAAAAATTGTAATACGGCTACATACCTTAATTTTGGTAGGTGGAGTAATCATGAATCCTCATGCCCTAGTAAAAAAACACTACGGGCTACGGCGATAAATAATATGGCAGGAAATTCTTCTTCTTAAAACTGCTGCTATTTCGTATAGCCTTTCTCTCCCTCTCTCACTCACCACACACACACACACACACACATTCACTGCGTGTTTGGTTTTCAAGAAACTGCAGAATCTTTTCTTTTCCCTTTCTCTTCTTGTTACTTGTGGGGAAGGTAAATTTCTCTCTCCGAAGCTGCTACTGCATGAGTGTGGAACGTTAGGAGTTGTGATCTGAAACTCTTGAATTTTACATGTGCGTTCAAATTTTGCTTCAATCTGGGCCGTTCAAATTTTGCATGATGTATTATATTTTGAGACTACTGTCAAATCCCATCTGCATTTATGTCTGTGTTTCATTTGTGTAATTGGTTTGTTCTTCTGATTGTTTCTCAATAAATGCCTCTATTGTTTCAAGATTTGATTTTTCACTCCATTAGTTGTAAAGAATTGCTGTTTGTAGTTTTCCACTTCAAGATTTGGCCCTTTTCTTCTTCACTTTTGTGTGTAATGTGAAAGAATGCATTTTCTTGTTGAAAAGGTTTGGTTTTTTCTTTCCTTGATTTGATGGGTTTGGGGTTAATTGAAACCATCACTAGTTGCACTGATATTGAGTCTCTTGAAAGAAAGTTTGAATTTTTAATATGATTCTGGAATCGATGAAGTAGATGACATTTATGGATTATGATTCAACTTTCCCAAATAAAAGTGTTGTGATTATTGTGCAGATATGTTAAAGTAGTCAGAGGCTTGAAGTAAGGATTGGTCGAAATGGTTAAAAAAGATAGGCAAATTGTATCACAGAAGTTTAATGATTTTGATGCGATATCCTACAATAAATTGTGTAAATTGCTGCGTAAAGACGGCGTGGACAAGACCTACATGGGCGCTCTGGTGAAAATATTTTCCGAGAGGAGTAGGGCGAAGCCAAATGAAGAGTTGAGATTAAATGATGATGTTAATGAGGATAAGGACGATCCTGATTATATGCTTATGTTAGGAAAACTGAAGAAGCATGGCGACGCGTATAGAGCTGAATACGTGAAAGAAGATGGTTCAAGGGCTATCATCAAATATGAAGAAGCTTCAAGTTCAGATACAGAGTGTGATCAAGAACAAATAGATGGACCTTTGGATCAGATGCCTCTTGCAGAGGTTCAAGGAATTCTTGATTCACACCTTGCTTCGAGTAGGGAGGAGATCAAGAAGCTGACTGGTAGGAAAAAAAGGAGCAAGTCCAACAATGAGAGGGAAGAGAATGCAAAGTTGTTGTCACACTCTACCCGTGCCCCTCACACTCCCGCTGCCAAAGGAGATTCGGATTTGGATAAAAACTCTGGTCAACAACAATATAGAAGGAAGTTGAGGAGTTATAGTACGAAACAAAATGATGAGCATGTCGATAGGGCGAAGGAGATGGAAAAGGTAACTAGGACGGATCCGCTGAGTAAGTCCAAGAGTGGGAAGAAAGAGAATGTAGTGGTGATGGAGCCTGATTCTCGTACCTGCTCACGAAAACGCAAAAAGAAAAAGTTCAAGAGTGAGTACGGTGATGAGAAAATCCAACTCGACCCCGAGTATGACTCACAAAATCGCAAAAGGAATAAGTTCAAGAGTGAGTATGATGAAGAGGAAATCCAACTCGACCGTGATTATCATTTATGGCATCAAAAACTCAAGCCTGTCAACGATCATCTTATTTATACTGTCGGGGATATTGAAGTAGTGTATGAACTGAAGAGTGGAGAGCGTGATTGGATGAAAGAGGATGATGATGACGACAACAAATCCTCTGATGTGGAAATCATAGACATCGATACATTCAACAAGGTAGTTTCTCGTTGTGATTATCTTAAAAACATATGTCTTCGTATTCATATATCATTGGTTAACAAGTCCTAGTTATGCAGCTGATTAACAGGGGCACAACGGGGAAGTCTGCGTTTAAGGACAAGGTTATTGCTGCACTTAGAAAACCTTTTGATTTAGATGAGTTTAATAAGCTATGGAAAGATATCAAAAAACCCTCGCTGAAAGGACGCCACTTAGATCTGCGTAATGGGAGAGAAAGATCTGTTGGAAAGCCGGAACCTGGAAAGAGTTATCTTGATTTCCATCCAGGTTAGTTGAAGTTGATGAATTTTAGTCCCGAGATTCTTCCTCATTACAGTCTCTGTTTTATACTTTAAACCCGGTTTTAGCTGTCCTGTAAGGGGCTGATGGTGGTTCTGTATGCTCGTTTCTGACAACCGGACTCTGAAGTTGATCTCATATTATGCATATTGTTGAGGAACTCTCGTCTAATTTGGACTTCGTAAAGAAAGTACAAACATGAGAGTGAGGAAGAAGTTGTTTTACAAACCTATAAAATCGCATACTAGTCTAGGTCAAATGTTATGATCATAGTACCGCGAATGGCCATGTGCATTGTCGAACGTTTATTTGAGTTTATGCTCTAAATTATTTCCATGAGTTCTAGCCGATGAAGAGAACATTCGAGTTTCCTTTCTTGGCATTTGTATGATTTCCACACTTGAATTTGTAAACTTAGCATTCTCTTGATAACCAGTATGTAATTTGTTGTTTTTATCGAGTGCAGCTCTCAATAAAAAGCTCTCACGAGCGAAAGCGAAAGGCGACCAGCCAAAACAATTAAACCTTCTTCGAGGATTCTTCTTATGGATTGAGGTCAGTAGCCTATCAAATTTAGGCGCCTTTTAAGATTCTCGTCTACTTACATTCGTCAGGTTTTCTTCTCTTGCGCGATGTTATATAAGTATATACGTATCTAGGTATATATTTACAATTCTGAGTCTGAACAGCTCAAGAAATTGTATGCATTAAAAACCAGTGCAATTTCGATATCAGTTCATTTGAAGCCGATCCCTTGAGAGGGTATATATGCATTGAACATCTTGAATTCATCTGTAGTATTTTGTTTCACTTTCTTATTCACAAATTATGTTGAACTTTTGCCTATTTTTCTGACACAATTTATGTTGCTTCCTCTGCTGGAATTTGCAGCAGCCAGAGGAATTCAGCCCTTGGCGCGACAAAGAATGCGTTGCCGTGCGCTCAGGGTCCGGCTAAGGTGATATGTGAATCAAGATTATGTAAAGATCTCATCTCTTTTGGCATGTTTGGATCATGTTGGCTATACTCAATATTTTGGTTGTTAAGGAAGTGTCATTTTTCTGAATCAAGATTATAATATCATTGTCCACGTTTAAATGCCAAATCGCATGTTGTTGGCCCTTTTATAATATAGTTCACCAATATATACTCTTGCGCTCACGTGTTCTTGTTCCATTAGTTCCATTACTAGAACCTGAAGCAGATAAGAGGTTTGGGGCTGAAGTCTCAGTACCAGATACAACAACGGGCTGCTTGTCACAAGATTCTGCATATTAATCATAAGAGTGAACTACAAAACTAAGAGCATCTCCAATGGCTCCTGGACTAGCAATAGCCTAGCCATAAACTCCTCCTGCCACATCATCTAGGACTAGAAGCTGTCTGCCACATTATCAGGACAAGAAACTGGACTAGCACTAGGACTAGCCATAATAAACAAAATTATAAAAAACAAACAAATTACAATCATGCAAAATACGGAATTAAATTTACGACACAGATACGGGAAAATGCAATATTTTTTTAAAATTTAAAAAAGTACATTAAAAAAAATTACATAATTAAAAAAAATCCTTCTACTTCCACACACGAGCCCCGCCTCACTCCTCGTCGCCGCTATCCGGGAACCTCAAATCTGCCGCATCTGAGCCCCGGTGTCTCCCGCCTCTCTACGTGCGCTAGCCAAATCCCGCATACTCTGGAGGAGGTCAAAAAAGAAACCCCCCTTCTCCACAGGGTCAGTTGCCGCCTTCCATTCACCTATGATTTCCCACATGTTCACTTGCGTTCGGACCGGCTAGCGAATCGGTGTGGGCTAGCCGATCGGCTCGCCGGTTGCAATGGTCGGCTAGTGGGCTGACCACGAATAGGCTAGCCGGCTCGCTAGCCGCCATTGGAGATGCTCTAACCAGAATATAGGCTTTGCAAACTTTTAGTACCCAACATTTACAAAATCACATTTTTAGTAAAAAGGTTTCATATATCTCAAATTCAGTCTCGATTTTTACTATTCTATCCTTTAGCCCTTGAGGGGTATATCCGTCTATTTAGTTTGATTTGAGGACCAAACTTGTGATTTTTGAATGTTTATGTACTTCTTTCGTGATTTTTTAAGGACCAATATTTTTGTGATATTATTAAATCTTTGTATATTATTTCAAAAAAATTATTAAAATTTTTGTAGTGTTATCTAAAAATAAACTATTTAAATCTTTGTAGTACTCCCTCCGTCCCGGCTAAGATGACACATTGCTTAGCCGGCACGGGGTTTTAGGAGTTATTGGTTAAAGTGTTTAATTGGAGAGAGAAAAGGTGGGTGTAAGTATTAAAGTAGAGAGATAAAGAAAGATGGATATTTTAATAAGAAGGAGAAAAAGTGATTGAGTGTATTAATTGGAGAGAGAAAGTTTCCAAAAAAAGTAAATGTGTCATCTTAGTTGGGACAAACTAAAAAGAAAAACGTGTCATCTTAAGTGGGACGGAGGGAGTATTATTTAAATTATTGCATTACAATCGAAAAATTAATATGTATTTGTAATATTATTTAAAACATATTGAACGGTTTATTTTTAAAGGATTCATTTTAGTTTAATGCTTGATTGCTACAGAAACACAGCATCTTGTGTTGTGCTTAATACGCAAGTTTTTAGGAACAAAGCGCAGCATTCTTATTCCGTTTCTCTTTTCCAATATTTTCATTCTTTATTTTATACCTTCTCGTCTTTCTCTGCTTTTAATATTTTCATTCTTTATTAGTGCTACTAAAAGAATAATGAATTTTGGTAACATAATATATAAAAGATACTCCCTCCGTCCCATTGAAGATGACCCACTTTTCTTTTTAGTTTGTCCCAACTAAGATGGCCCATTACTTAAAATGGAAACATTTTTATCTCTACTTTATTCCCCCCTCTTACTTTACTATCTCCTCTCAACACACGAAATAAAGTTGCATAAAATCCCGTGCCGCCCAAGAAAGGGATCATCTTCCTTGAGATGGAGGGAGTATTAAAATTTAAAATAAAATATTTATCCAGCAATGAGATTGTATTAAATGACATAATTTTATTAGTTAATAAAAGGAAAAGTGATGGAGAAGGAACAAGAATATAATGCTGCGTTTTGTTCTACGAACCTGCGAATTAAGCACAATACAAGATGCTGTGTTTAGCTGAATTTTTTTTTTCTATAGTGCTGCAAAAGCCGTAAATACATCGTTATAAACTAACCAAAATACATCGTTATAAACTAACCGAAATTTGATTTGTAACTAATTTAATTATTTTGTTCAACAATATAATTACATCAAGTGGGTGATTATTTTAACTAATTCGTATTATTCGGGGCAAAAGATATCAAATACTACAATGCTGTAAAATAATTGTTTTGACAAACGATCGAGATTAAAAGTAGATTTTAAATATATTATCAACAATGCACTCTTTAGAACATGCATGGTATTAGACAGTTTTACTTGCAGTAGAAGTATGTGATCTCCACTAGGCGTTAAACACGGTTCTTTTTACTATAAGTTCAAACAGTATAACGAGGCAAAACATTCTCTCACCATCAAACACACACGAAAAATGCAAAACAACCAAAATTTCGACATCAAGCTCTATCACGACGATGGTCGTCCCAAACGAACCGGTAAAACCACAAACAAACACCTCTCATTTCTCACTTCCCTCCTAAAAAAATTTATATATATATATTTTTTAGCATATCCTTTTCTTTTTTTTTACCAGGGACCGTTTTCACAGCGAGTTCACACATGATCACTGCCGTGATAGGCCCGGCTGTTCTTTCACTGGCTTGGGCTAATGCTCAATTGGGATGGATTGCAGGTCCCACCATACTCATTTTGTTCTCCGTAATTACACACTACACTTCCTCTCTCCTAGCATCGTGCTATCGAGACGGTGACTCTAACAACGGCAGGAGACACTACACCTACATGGATGCTGTTAGGTCTAATCTAGGTTTGTGTTCTTCAAATGCTTGGGGGAAATGCTCACTTCAAATTTGAATATGGGATAGAAGCAAGCTTAGAATAAGTTCAAAAACTAGTTTTACTAACCATTTATACAAAATTCAAATTTTGCATTACTTCTGTGGACATGTCTCACAAAATTATTTGGTGTATGATTAAAAAAGTTTTCTACACTAAAATTTGTTTTTAGTTTATGATTGGAGATATGTGAATTATCTGTGATTTTCAGGGGGGATGCAGGTTAAGTTGTGTGGGGCTATTCAATACTTGATTATTTCTGGGGCAGCTATTGGCTTCACATTGGAGGCTTCAAAAAGCATGATGTGAGTGGCTGTGTATCTTAGCAGTCTTGGTCAATAAACTAAAACTGATCCCAGCTAAAATTATACTCCACTTAGCTAACTCTATTATTTGTATTAAAATACATTAATCCCACTGCACTGATCAGTAAAAGGATTTATTGCTTCAATATATTTGATGTTGTGGAATCAGGACTATTGAGAGGTCAAATTGCTTCCACACAAAAGGGCATGAAGATCCTTGCAAAGTCTCTAGCAATTATTACAAGATTGCATTTGGTGTGGTGCAAGTGATTCTCTCACAAATCCCCAATTTTAAAGAGACTGGGTGGCTCTCTATTGTTGGTGCTGCCATGTCCTTCACTTTTTCCTTGATTAGCTTAGGCCTTGGAATCTCCAAAGTTGCTGGTACTAATTTCTATCTTCAATTCTTGATCTTGATTCTTGACACTACTATGCGTTGTACTTGTTGTGTGTGTTTCTAGAAAATGGGGCAGTCAAAGGAAGCCTCACAGGAGTGAGCATTGGTGAAGTCACAGAAATGGAGAAGATTTGGGGAAGCCTCCTAGCACTTGGTGCAATTGCTTTTTCCTATTCTTACTCATTAATCCTCATTGAAATCCAGGTACATTTCTTTAAAAAGAATCTCAGTTATTACTTAAATCATACTACGGCTATTACTAATGACAGGACACAATCAAATCCCCACCATCTGAGTACAAAACAATGAAGAAGGCCTCCTTGATAAGTGTATCTGTCACAGCCGTCTTCTACATGCTCTGCGGCTGCTTCGGCTATGCAGCCTTCGGTGACATGTCCCCGGACAACCTCCTCACTGGCTTCGGATTCTACAACCCCTACTGGCTCCTGGATATCACCAACACAGCCTTAGTCATCCACCTCGTTGGTGCCTACCAGGTCTTCTGCCAGCCCTTATTCGCCTTCATCGAGAAACTCGCACAAAAACACCTCCCAGAGAGCACGTTTTCCGTCATAAACAAGGAGATCCCAGTCCTAGTCCCGGGCCTAAAGAGCCCCTTCAAGCTCAACCTGTTCAGGCTCGTGTTGAGGAGTGTGTTCGTGGTGACAGCGACCATGATCTCCATGGCCATGCCATTCTTCGGTGGTGTCGTGGGGGTCCTCGGGGCGCTCGGGTTCTGGCCCCTCACGGTGTTCTTCCCGGTCGAGATGTATATCAGTAGCCACAAGATTCCTAAGTGGAGCTCAAGATGGATATGTTTGCAGATGTTGAGTGGGGCTTGTTTGATCATATCTATTGCTGCTGCTGCTGGCTCAGTTGCTGGAGTTGTTTCTGATCTCAAGGTTTATAAGCCTTTCAAGACTAGCTATGAGTAGTTGTAGAGGATGGACGTGTTTTATCATATCTATTGCTGCTGCTGGCTTATGATAGATGTTATCTCACATTAGAGTGAAAAAAAAATAGATAAATGGTGAAATTGTTCCTTGTAGGTATGGATGAAAAAAATAAGGAAATCAAAGAGTGAGAATTTTTCTTCTCTCTTATGAAATTGTTCCTTGTAGGTATGTTATCTCTTGGGAATTTAGATCGAACATCAAAGAGAGAGATTGCCAATGAAATTAGAAGTAATTCATCTCTCACAACTAATATTTCATCAGCTGAGATAACTTAATGAATAGTTTGTTGTGCCCTACTTCACTTAAACATAGCAAGGTTAATATAGCAAACAATCAATTGGCTATAGAAAACCTTCAGTAAGGCAGCACGTAACAAAGGGTATCGATATCCATGGAGCCCTTAACACTTAACCTTCAAGACTCACTCATCATGGCAGCCATCCCTCGTCTCAAAGCAAAACGCTTTATAAAGTGGCGTACCTGCTGCTGGACCAAACTTTCAGCAACGAGCAAAGATTCGACATCTCTATTTGGTGCTCGATCTGAATGGCTGCGCACAGATTATACTCATCAAGGCATGTGGACAGCTGATGGTATCGATTATCTGTACAACACGAGCAGAGCAAACATACACACAAACTAGGGTGCAGCAAATGGAGATAAACCAAAACTTATCTCATAAGATAAATGTTTTACAAAGTGAAGAATGGTCACCTGCTCTAAGTCGAAAAATGCATTTAATACCTACTGCTGAGAATAAAACTTAAGAAATAAAAGAATATGTCAGTATCGATATTGCTGTGCAGTCAAGAATTACATACATTGTACAGGAGCATTACACGATTTTAGAAGCTCCTTGAAAAATCTCCTACTAAAATGATGCTAACTTTTCATAATGAATGGTGATGAATTGCATTTCTAACTCCTCTCCAGTTTAAATCCTCCGAGCTGTATGAGTCTCCAAACTGATTTGTCCCGTTTCCCGAATCTACACCTGAGTTCCCCCACTTCTGCTGCTTAATTTACGAGAACCCTCTTCTTGCTGAAAATCTGGATGCTCATTTTCTATTGAAATATTCATTTCTGTCATTGTACGTTTCTGACCAGAGTAACGAACATGGCTAGCAACATCATCTTGTCCTGCCTTTTCAAGCGGTTCGCTAACACATTTAGCAACTGGCGATGGCTCTTCTCCCTTGTCGCTAGCACATGGAGGCAAAGGAGGAAAGGGATGGAATGGCAAACCCGGAGCTACAGTCCAAACAGCAGCGGCTTCTGCAATGACCCCAAATTGTTGCATGAGAGAAGAGGGTATACCATAAGATACAGGCATACGTGCAACGAATCTATCTAGTGAATCTGCCAGCACAATGCCAGATGGATGCTTTCTGAATGTCTCTCTCTCTTGATGACTAAGAGCATTCGAACAAGTAGTGGCTGGGATAATAGAGTCATTACAAGGAGTCGAAAACCCAGGAGGAATATCATTGTCAGTATTTTGGTTTCTGTCAACTGACAAACTGGCTCTAATACTGGGACGCATGCATTCCTCCGGTGGGGTATCCCATCTACTCTTGCGCTTGCGTGTTCTTGTTCCATTAGTTCCATTACTACAACCTGAAGCAGAGGAGAGGTTTGGGGCTGAAGTCTCAATACCAGATACAACAACGGGCTGTTTGTCACAAGATTCTACTGAATCTGCATGTTTTCCACCTCGGTCACTCCTATGATCTCCTGATGATACTGATAATTTACCATTTGTTGAATGCTGGCGAAATTCCCTCTTCCCATCATCCATTTCCATGAAGCACTTTTTCCGGAGGGATCTCGGAATCCACTTATCCCTGAAGTTTCGTGCAATTTGATGGACCTGAGAGCAGTAGAGGCAATAGATACTCCAGTCAAAAGCCTATCAAACATGGACTAATGAGGGACTAAATCGACACCAAAATGGACGACAGTTACCTGTTTGTCAGCATGTTCTGTCAGGGTCAACATTGAATCTTTGAAGCTGCAAGTACAAGTAAGGAGCAATTTAGAGAGCATAACAATTTATTAATATTTCATGTTCAGTATGACACTATAAATTAAAAAGAAAAAACAAGGCTAATCCAAGAGCGAGAGGAGAAAATATCTCCATCTGCGCACATGTATGTTCTTTATGTTCAGCGTGAAAAGGAAGCCACACATAAAAACACAACAACCACTTGAATAGAATTTCTTTGTATATAATTTTTTGGAAAAAATGGAGTAGGGAAATGACAAAACAGCACACTTTTTTTGTTCAAGTACATTGTACAGCAGTAATAGGAGAAATTTTCTTCACCTTTCGACACCTGGACGAGGTGGACCTCCGCTTATGTGCTCCAAAGTAAGGATTTCTCTTGTCGCAAGATATTCAAGTACCTATCAACAAAAAATGAATAATATAATAAGCATGATAATCCAAGTCGTTGAATGATTATTTTACTCAGGTGCATTGTTGTCACGGCATTATTAAGTATTATATTTAACACTAATATCAAAAGCTATTCATTATTAAGTATTATATTTAAGTATTATGTCCCTCCATCCCTCCCGTGGGTGCGCACTTTTTGCCATTTGGGTACATCCCACACCTGTGCACATCCCACTTTTGGACACTACCCAGCACAAACCAGTATTTTTTAGTCCTGTTTAGCTTCCAGATAAATTATGAAATGATCACTTTAAGTCTTTAATGACTAAAAACTATACATGTTTAACAAATTTACCTTAAGAAGCTTGCGCAGGATTGGAGTTTTAATGAACTCTTTTCTGTACCTCTTCATTATGTTGTGTAACATCTGCAGACCTATTGACCAAAATCCACTCATTATGAAAAACACAATGTAGTTACTAAACACAAATTAAAATGGTATACATCAACTTTTTGGTAACACAAGACTGAATAATTACCATTCTTATTGATTATATCAACCAAAACAGTCCGCGATTTTGTCTTTAAGAGTGCATCCAAGATCATTGAAAGATCTCGATTACTGAAAGGGAGATCAAAATGCATCAAGCATCAAGCAAGTAAATATGTTTATATTCACCCTAACATATGGAAATGCACAATATTTGGAAATACCTCTGAATAGCTTCACCATGCCCATTACTCCCAAATGCAGCGGTTAGAAACAAAAGCTTCAAGTACCCTCTTGAGGCATCCTGCTAAGCCATAAGAGGATTAGAATTTAGAAATGGACCAGGACCACCAAGATGAACACAAAGCAGGATCAAGTGCATAAAATCAAACTAAAAGAAACAGATGCCGTCAAAATGAAGCAACAACTGCATGTGGTTAAAGTAAATACTAATTACTAAGATTTGTAGAAACCTCCTTGAGGTCATAAACCAGAAACAAAAGGATGCATTAACAAACTAAAGTTTGAAAAAACATGAAAAGTTGATGGAAAGAAGGAGAACTTACTTTGCGCTTGCTTATTCCACCTTCAGTATCCAGCAACTCATTTAATTTCCCCTCAACTGCAGTCATTCAGAAAGGCATTACAGTAAAACCAAAAAATAAAAGGAAAATGAAAGCATTAAGCCAATGACAGTACCTGTTTCAACATGACTGCTAATGGAAAGGCCAGGTGACTTCTTAGATTTGTTGCGTACTGCGTTTAACTTATCCCCATCTGGAGCCACTTTGTCATTCACAACATTTGATTTGAGTCTCCCTTTTCTAATTGATGGTGATGAATGATAAGTCTTAGCAGGAGATCCAGACTTCGAGGATTCCTCCTTTCCTCGCATAGTGCCATATTTCAACTTTTTCTTTGATTTAACTGCATCATGCTGCAATTTTACAGGTAATGTAGTAGTAGACACCTTCAACCTATTACTGACATGCAGAGTCTTCGACACTGTGTTATTCCTAAGTTCCTCTGATTGAAGGGAAGCTTCCTTATGTTTAACTGGAGAACTGCTCTGGGGCAGGAGGCTCTCAGATTCAGCCTCCATATTAGCTGATCCAGAAATATTCAAGGCCTCTTCAGTAGTATTCAAAGGTGTAAGAGCAGCATCAGAAGCAATATCATTAACACTAGTAGCATTGGCAGGTCCATATTTATCATGGACTGTCATGTCCACAACTCTTGTAGCAGTTGAAGTCTTAGAGCATCCATTAGAATCAGAATTCACACCTAATCCTTTATGTGAAGTGCCTGAATTGATGCTCTCAATTTGATCAGCAGCATTGACATTCTCTGTTGTGTCTCTGTCTTCTTCTAGCTCATCTCTACATTTTATTTCTTTCTCAAATAAGGATTGAGACATTATAGCAGTCCAGTCATGATTCATATCCCTATCTTCACAGATCATAACAGGTTCTGCATATTCATCATCTGAGTCATCCTGAACAATTACTTCAGAATTTGTTGGATCCCCACCTATATAGCCTCGGCAATTAGGTGAACCACAAACACATTTCTTTGCAGCAGCACCGAATACACGCACATAATTGTAGTCAAACGTAACCTCTTCACCCTGTCATGCAAAAAATTGCAAAAATTAGCATGTCCCTCCCACACTCTTTAGAACACAGACACAAACAGTGATGCAGCTTGACCTAGGCCACATAAATGGTTCACCACTTTCAGCAGATATCATTACCTTTTTAATATCTCTAATAGCAAAAAGTCCAACACAGACTTCTCCATTCACCATCCACTGTAATCATAAAAGATGAAAAGTCAAAGATTAGTATTTCTATTTCTAAACCCCTTTAAGTCATGTAATCACTTTTCTGAAGTTACAGGCATGGAATAAGGAATCACATAATATGATGTAGTTTTTCCATTTTGACTAATTAAAAGTAATAATAGGATCTGATAGAAGAAATTAGTTGTTCTTTAAGTGTGACACAATTACACAAGCTTCTCCAATGATCATGGATTTCCATAGAAGAAATTAGTTGTTCTTTAAGACTAAATAATAATTTTACAAATCCATAAACTCTTTCACTTTGTACTACTGAAATACATGAAGAATATACATAAGAATTCACAAATATAAGAAAAGCCAAGCTTCCAGTAATACCTTTTCCGTCCGGCAGTTAGGGTCACAACTATGGTTTATAAAGCGGCCCAAATTCCCTTTAGAACACGCATCAATTACCTGAAATAAAAACATTAAATTCCAAGAAAACATGATAACCACACACAAAATAGCACCATTAAATGTTATCAAAGTCAAACATGGGAAAGCTCAGATTGAATCAATTGAGATTTCGGTGAGCTGAGCACAAGGCCTAGTCTTATTTAATTACATCAACCATTGTTAATGTATTTAAGGTTACACAAACTCTTTCTCAGATTGGAATACGAACTTCTTACACCAGGAAACTCATATTCTCGAATGCCATTATGTCTGTGGCCAACCATTTCAAAGGATACAAGAGACTTTACATATGCATGCAAAATTAAAGAACGTAAATATACAAAAACTGGTGAGCTAGATAAGAACATAAATCAACGTCCAAAAATCAGCCTGTCAAATTAGCACCAATTAGTGAAGACTTGATGCTTCAACTACTCAAGATACTCCACAACCCATACAGCATAACTAAAAAGATAGACATTTACATTTTTTGGTATACGTCTTGATCCATAACAAAAGAGTAAAATCAACACTAAAATTAACATTATAAACTAAAAATTGAGTCAGAATCGGACACAAATCATCACGATGACATAAAAAGAATATTAACAGCCCAATGATGTTTTCCACTTTACACATTAAATAAAGAGGGGAGGGGATGGCAGCAAACCTCACTCCCATTCAGCGTCATAAAGTAAAAATGTTTATGCCCTTGCAAAGCATACTCTTTCTGCCTGGCTTCATGAGTGTGGACATCAAGTACCTAAAACATCCATAACTCGAACATTTAAGAGCTGAAGTTACAGTTATCTGTTATGGCAGAATATGCTGAAATCTAAAGTCCCACCACACCATGATCTGTGGCTTAGGAAATATTAATGACAAGCTATTTGCTGCAATTTGCATATCAAATGAGCAATTTCTCAGGAAAATGAAGTGACACAAAATAAATACCATGAGACAAATTCTCATTGCCGAAAGAAAACACAATTAAAAAGAATCTTGAGTCATCTCTGATTCTGCATGGAATAACATAAATCAATTGGAAGTAATATATGCAAGGCCGCTGACCAATCTCATATTGTGCATTATTGACTAATTCAGTTTAGTATATAGAATGACAACTTAGTTTGATATATTTCAACACATAAATGCTAAATATCTGAAATATGGATTAACTGAGTTACCTCTCCAATATATTCAATGAGAAACTGTCCTTCAGAGATTTCCTGAAGAGATTGGAGACCAAAACCCTTCTTTCCACACCTTAACCATTTGAGTTTTGCATACGTCCGTTTTTGGAACTGTAGCGAAACACAGGGGTTATTAAAGTGATAAAATAAAATTGTTCAAAAGTTAGAAATAGTAAGTACCTGCTGATTCGAACAAAGTTCACCGCACGGACAAGTTCCTCGAACACACTCAATGTTTAGCATCCGATTAAGGCATTTAGATCCACAACCCATTCTTCCATCTGATGGAGGTTTGCAATGGCAAACCATCACCTGTTATACACAAGTGAAATGCAAGAGAAAAAATAATATCAGACTGATAACACTTTGGCCAGGGCAAACTGTAAAAATGGGTGAAAATACCAAGCAAATACAAAAAAAACAATTGTACATACACAGAATAACAGTTATGCACTTAATAGTATATTTATGTGATTTACAACTAAAATCAAGCAAAATATATTGGGCACGAACAATTGCACATGAACGGAGCTAAATTCTCACCTCATCGATGGTCTGAGTTTTACGGCTTCGGTGGAGAAACAAGTTTGACTTAATAAGAGTCCAAGATGACTGTTTAGCAGCTGGCAATATATACTCAGAAGTCAAAAGCAATAGGGGCATTTCATCTACAGAAGGTACAGATCTGATTTGCGATAAAAATTACCTGTTGATTTGTTTTTATTGGACATCGGCAAGGTGTCGCCAGCATCTTCATCATCAGATATTCCCAGCTCTTTATTGATTTCTGAATTTGATTTCTCTTGAGGAATTGAGCAGTCAGCAAAGTCTTTATCAGTGTTATCCTTGCAAGTCCTTCAAATAAGACAAAATCCATAAATTGGTATTTCCTTTGTTGTAAAACAGGATTGACATCTAAAGTCATCTAGTCCCACACTTCGCATTCTTAGGCTCAACTCGAAGTAGCCCCAAAACAGCCAAAATATGTTTGAGCATAATTTATCAAATGACAGGTGAATGTACTAGACAAATATTACTTGGATCATTCAAGTATATGACCTGGAAAACATGGTGTGAGTATCAATTTTCATTAGGACATTTCCAGAACAAATACATCAGCAGAGCTGGTAGTGTGCTGTACAGCTTATGGAAGATTGCAAAGAGTCTTTCTGAATTTTGAAAATAGAAAATAAAAAACAATTAAATTGACCTAAGACCATTCCAGATGGGTCTAACTTAAACCATTCTGCAACATGTGCATAACAATTTTAACATGTAACTACTGGCATACTGTAGCTTGTACAACAAAATACATTGGCTTCGAATATTGTAACATGAGTGACATATTTCTGATACTTGGTGACATTTTCCTACATTTCTTTGACAAAGAAAAGGCATAAACTAGATACAAGTAAAACAATTCTACCAGGCCAAGTAGTGAGGATAACTTAACATGCACAAAACTAGGCACATACACACACTGGCAGAGACAGCCATCCATGTCTATTCAAATGTAACTAAGATGTAATTTCTATCAACATTTCATATATAAGATACTAATAACAGTGGTTAATTACCATCGGCAGTTTGTTTGATCAATCTGATCTGCAAGTGTAGCTGGAATCCGCCGCCATTTTTGGCACTCGTCACAGAGGACCCATGCATTCATTGGAAGAGCATTCTGACCATTTGGCCAACCAGATGAAGATACAAATCCTGATTCAGTAGGAGGAGAGCTAAGATCTCCAATTTCTCCATGATCAGGAAGTGTTTGATTTCCTAAAAATATGAGAAAATATATTTTCAGATTTCCAGTATTGCAGTAGTAGGATATAAGTCACTGGGCTCAGGGAACAGCATGATCAACATAATACCATCATTTTTTTACGTTTTCATCAAATAAGGCACTTCTTACATAAAAACTGATATCAACAGACCTAAACATGTACCTGCTTCTGGATGGCTTCCCACTTTGCTAAGAACACCACTTGCATCGCCCTTCGGATCAATTTTAAACTTAACAACAAAGTTCTTTTTATCCCCCTTCTTTCTAGAGGATTTGCCTTTCTTGCGGGGCAAATCCAAGATACTATTCCTGCTCTTGCATCCTCCCTTCGCACTAGAGTGGGCCTGCGATTTTGAGGACTCAGTTACATCAGAAAGCTCAGGAGAAGGGTTCACTTCACGGCCTAGAGGTGCTCTAGCTTTATGTTTGGCTTCTTCACCAGTTGTCTTCTTTCCTTTTTTAGATTTCAATTTTGGGGAACTTAAACTTGAAACCGCAGCAGATGAGTTTGCAAAGCATTCCCCACTACTTCTTTCCAGTGGCATCCCAGGACTATCTTGCAGATCGTTGATATCTCTCTCACCAAGTGGTGCATCAGGAATAGAGTTTATAACTTCAGAATCAGGTGAAGTTCCTGGATCTAAACACCTATTCTCAGTGGGAGCTCTCAAATTATATCCTTGCTCATGGCTGCTGATCTGATGATCACTTAATGTACTCAAGGATTTATTTTCTAAACTACATGTAACATCAAGCTGTGCATCCAAAGCAGAAGCATCAGCACTTATTACATTCTCCATGTTTTCATTGGATACCATATCTCCAGGAAATTCCTCCTGAAACTTACTTTCGCTTTTGTCACATGATCCAGAAATGCTTGTCCCCGATATGTTACAATTTTCAGCCACATTGACCACACCACAGATTTGATTGCCAAATTTAATCTTCAAAGAGATGCGACCAGTTGGAGTGGAGCTTTTGCAGGCAGCTTTTTGACCTGTCTTTTCCTTGATAACATTGCTCTTCCCTTGGTTACCTCTTACTTTCCCTACTATTTTCCCATTACCTAAACATGGGTTTTCTTCAAAATTTGGTAAATCCACAGATCCCCAAACAGAAGATTTAGCCCGCTTGGAGAGTAAACTTCTTTTCTTTCTAGAAGTCTGAGATGGTGAGTCTTTTGGGGTGATCACCGTACAACTTCTTGATGGTTGCTTAGTATCATTAATATGGTTCAATTTATCAAGAGTGTTGCGGGAACTATTCCTCCGAGAAGATGCGTATACAATAAGATCATTTGATTGTTGGGTCCTCTCAATTTGATCAGCAACCTCAGCTTCACCATCCCCATGTATAGAGGGATCGTGAATCCTCTCAGAATCAGAAGAATAATGTAAACTATAACCCTGTCCCTCACCATGTATCTGTCCTTGCAGCTTAGATTCAGAAATAGAACCAATAGCATCAATTTTGACAGGGCTAATTGCCATGTCATTCCCCAGCAATGGTTGCTCAGAAAAGTTGATGGAATGAAAAGGTGAAAGAAGACCTTCTGCGGCTGAAACATCTGATCTGAGCATCACATCAGATGATTCATCATCTCTCACATGAGTCGATTCATATGGTTCGGGTGACACATACAATTTTCCAATGCCAAAATTGAGATCATCCGGAGATGACGCTGCCCTGATCTCACCAGCATTTTCACTGAAAGACGTCTCAGTAAACATATTATCCAGTTTACTGAGATACACAGTATATTTGGTGAAGTCTCAATAGCAGTACTCAGGTAACCCCTATAATCATTTTTCCTTTTATTAACAGCGATTTATCTTACTGTAATAGTAAGGGAAGGCCGAATGCAATATCAATTGGTATCTAACTGCAGAAAAGAAGAAGCTTACTAAAAGCCCAAATTTGAGACGTCAATTACACTCTCCTCCAACCGCATCAGATATGTAGCTTATTGACTCTGGGAAAGAATGGTCATGGAAAAGAAAATGAGTGTAGAAACAAGTAAACTTCACTAAAACAATAATAATAAACACTGCACTCCACAATAAGCATATGAAGCTGAGTATGGATACTAACATGTTCGACTTAGCAATTATTCTAGCACATCTTCTCAAACACGATTGTACAGTTTACATCATCAAATAAGAAAATACTGCAGGAGAAAAAATCCTATTCACTCCTGAAACCGCAAAAACAATAAGGCTTGTACACGTGTGCAAAAGAACGGGGGGATAGCAACACAGGCCATGAGCTTATACACACACAGAAAGCTAAAAGCTTCAAACTTTAGTATCCTGGCATGAACAATTCATGTAAGACATGGCACCTCCATCACTCTCTTCATTCTGTAACAACACAATTGGTCAACTACAAAAACAAAGCTACAATGAAACAAGAGCAAAAATTGTTCACAATCACATATCAATCATAAAATAGATGAACAAGAACTTAATTCCTAACGGCACAACAATGCAGGTAAGGGCCGGTCTCAGGCACACACAACAATCAATCCAATCAAACAGAGCCCAAAACCCCTAAACGCGACCAAAATCAAAACCCTAATTCAATCGAAATTACCAATGCCGAATCACGCAGACCAAATAAAACACAGATTAAAAGTCAAGGGGAGATAAAAAGGGGGGAAATCGCACCTGATGAAAAATCAACCAACGCGCTGGGCAACAACCGAGGGTTAATTGAATTGATTAATTGAAACAAACGTGTGGAAGGAGACACGTACAACGGCTGTATATAAAATCCTTACTGGATGTATTTATGTGAATTTTAGAGAGAGAAAGGGATTCCTTGACGGTGCAGGCAACGGTTGTTCAATGGGAAGAGAAGAGAGAGAGAGTTTTCCTACCAAAATATGGAACCTTTTTATCCATTCTGTTCTCACACACACGCAGTGAGGGTACAACGTTGTAAGGATGATGTACAAGCAGTCTTTGCTCAGCTCTTGGACGTTGTACGCGTGGCATGTGAGGGCAGCGACCCCTGATAATGATTAATTATTTTCCCTTTTCTATTTAGATATTATTACTAAAATATCTTGTTTTTATTTTATTTTGGCTATTTTTAACAATAATAATGTTTTTAATTATTCTTTTGCCTTTTCACAATAAAGATTGGAATTTTGCATTTTCAGTAAATATTACGAATTATACAAAATAATCCCTCTGTTCCAGTTTAAGAATAAGATTTAGTTATGACATGAGTTTTAAGAAATTGGTGGAGTATGTAATAAAATGAAATGAGTTGGTGGAGAGTAGGTTGATAGTAGGTTCCTTTTGACTTTTTAGATTTAAAAGGTGTTTTAATTTATTTATTTATGTTTATTTTTATGTAAATAATGACATTTGGATGTAAATTTAAGGAATAATTGGGTTAAATTTTATGTCCAAATATGGTAGATATTAAATATGACTCTTAAACTGTGATGAATTTAAATGATAAAATGTGACTTTTAAACTGGGACGGAGAGTATAATACGCTACATTGCTTACATATTTGATCTATCCAACCTACTTCCCTACTAAATTGTCAAGTGAAGACCATTTGGTTTGGCCTTTGTATTAAAGATTTGGTAAGTTTTGGCCTCAAATGATAAGGTAGAATTAGAAATGCACATATTTTTTGTTGTTTAGAATATTTTGCTATTTTAATATTTTGTTTGGTATTTTTGGCCAATATATAATTGATTTAAAAATTATTATGACTAAATTTTTTTAATATTATTAAAGAATTGGAGCTTTTTTATATGGTTCAAGTGACTGTTACGATTTAATTAAAAATATGATTAGTTTTAACTAATTCATATTATTTGAGACCAAACATATATTTTATTAATAGTAAAATATACTTTAATTCAATTTTGGATTAAAAACTGTTATAAAACCTTCGGAACAAACAATCAAATCCAATTTATCCATTTGGGAAATACGCTCGAGTTATTATTAGAATTGAGTCCTAATTTCCTAAATATGCCAACGCTAGTATTTTGCCATTTTTTTATAGTACACTAGTTAACAAATTCAAGTCATCATTAGACCAACTGACCAAATACTGATGTTTTTCACTTTTGTATTTTACAAAAATTCAAGTCATTGTTAGTACTTACATTTTTCCGTTTTGTATAATTAAAAAAGATTCAAGCAATTTCGAAAGGAATGCACTATATTACTGCTTTGGAAAAAATAGAATTTTATCTCTAAAACTATTATTATGACTGAATCTAGTTTATCAGATATTTACATGATTAATAAGGAGTTGAATTTTACATCATCTCATCACTCGTAAATTGATTTTTTTTACTTATATTAAATTTTCGGAAATTGCAAAAGCTATGAATATTTTCCAGATTATTAATAGGAGTTGAATTTCAGAACCGTAAAATATTAAAAATTTAATCACAAAAGTAATAACAAAATTAATATTAACAATACTAAAACAAAAACAAAATCCAAGAAATAATGCGAATTTTTTTATAATATAAAAAAAAAAAGAAAAGAGGAAAAAGTCAGCTGGAGGCTCAGATCTGTTAAATCAGAGGCGAAAGAGAAAATCAACCACGCCATGGCTGCGAAATCAGCGGTTGCGTTGCAACGCCATCCGGATCCGCCAAGCCAAGATACGGGCCGGATCCTCAGTGCCCGATCCATTAGCTCAGAAACAAAAATAAACGACGGAAGCATCGTCACAGCCTCTTCGATATACCGCAAAACCCTAGTACCCATACCCGGATTCGAAACCCGAACAGGATCTCAAGTAACCATCAACATCTCTCTCTCTTTCTCTCTGCGTGTAAACACACACACACACACACATTATTATTGTTTTATTTGTTTTTTTTTTCGAGGAAGGGCTGTTCGTTGCGGAACGGAAGAATCATCGGCGGGCGGAGAAGGGCAACCACCCTCGAAGAAATCCCGCCTCTCCGCCGCCTCATTCTTCGTTTCTGAGCTAAAATGGATCTGTGAAATTGGTGGAATTGTTCCCTGCTGCTTATATATGTGGTGTGAATTTCCGTATTTACCCTTGCTTGGGCTTATGTTCGCGATTGTTAGTTGGGCCGGGCTGAAGAATAGAATTAGTTATTCCAATAATATACTATGTGTCATGGTAATTCTTCTTGGACTAAATATTACTCCCCCGTCCGCGAATAAGAGTCCCGTTTTTCCATTTTAGTTCGTCCGCAAATAAGAGTCCCGGTTCACTTTTACCATAAATGGCAATAGGATCCACCTTCCACTAACTCATTCCACTCACATTTCATTTAAAATTAATATATACAAGTGGGACCCCTATTCCACTAATTTTTTTCCACCCACTTTTCTTAACCTTTTTTAAAACCCATGGCGCCCATGAATGGGACTCCTAATGGTGGACGGAGGGAGTAGCAAACTTGGTTTTGAAAAGATACAAGTCCTTGTTTAAGAGCAACTTTGTTGAAATTTTTACTATGCTCATAATATTTGGATAGATCGGTTGAGAAATAATAAGATATCAGATATGTAACTTTTGAAAAGAAACGCGAGCCAAAATCAAGTAAAATGGCAAGATAATATTTTTGTGTTAGATGTTTGGTATATCATATACTCCCTCCGTCCATGATTAAGAGTCTCATTTCTAAATGACGCGAATTTTAAGAAATGTGAAGAAAAGTGGGTGGAAGAAAGTTAGTGGAATTGGAGTATATATTAGTTTTAAATGATATGTGAGTGGAATGAGTTAGTGGAATGTGGGGTCTCTTTACCATTTATGGTAATTATGAACCGGGACTCTTATTCGTGGACGGACAAAAATGGAAAAACGAGACTCTTATTCGTGGACGGAGGGGGTAGTGTTTAAAGTCGTGTTATAGATACGATGTGAAAAGACAAAATTCCCCTTGTTATCAATATTGAGTTTATATCAGTTGAGAAAGATGAATTCAACAAATTTGCTGAAAAGGGAACAAAATTGAGCAAGAACAGATGATTTCTTTTGGTGAATGAATATACGTTCTCACGAAACATTCTCAAAAAATTTGTAAAACAAATTACCCTAAATTGAGGCAATATGAGATTTGGGTGGAGAATTATGTGTTCTCCTGAAAAAAATGAAACTTCATATGAAGATGAAGACATGGAAGTTGCATCAATGGTGAGATAGAGATTACGAAATTGAACAAGAACGGATAACAGTCGAACAATTTATACTATCATCAGTCGACATACCACAATCGAAATGGTTAGGAATCAAAATAATCCAAAGTCAATTAGAGAAATAAGAAATTTTAGGAGAAAATAAGGTCAGATCTGATAGCAATAATCACAGCCTCGAGTGGACACCTCTGATCGAACCAGAGCGGCACGTCGGCCGTGGAGTTCGGTCCGGTCGAATGCGACCGAACTATACTGTCGCAAGCAACCACTATTGTCGGCTGCCATTGTGTCGAGGGAAAGAGAAAGACTTGCAATGACAGAGCGACGTTTGTGGTGGTGCTGGAAAATGAAGGTCTATGGCGAGGGGTGAAGAAAGGAGTAATGGAGAAGGGTAGGACATGGAAAACTGATGTTAACAGTTTACTATCTCACGATTTTTGTAAGATACCAAAATGGAGCCAGCAGTGAATTTTGCACACTGTTCATCAGTGGGCCGACGGGCTTTGAATTTTGCTAACATTGATACCAAACACATGTTCTTGACCAGATAAGAACCACTATCTTGGCATATCAAGGGTATTAAACGAGAGTAATGATATATGTATGCCAAATCTACTAATTAGATATATATACTGAGTTAGAGGTGTGATCAATTGCTAACTTTCTTAAGTCGCTAATTTGCTAAAATGACAAATCACATTGAACATCAAGAAATGATAAATCCCTTTCCATTTTTAACTTGTGAATTGTGAGCTGGACGCAAAATATGATATGGCCACACAAATATCATTATAATCGAAACATACAATTCGTGCATGGTTAAATACTTAAATCTATAAATTTCCATCCAATAATTATCTTTTTATAATAAACGAGGAAATCATATTTCATTATGAAATGATTGATATTTGATACTGGAGCACTTCCAGCTTATGTAGTGCACACAAACTCCTCACGATGCAAGGATCTGCATAAAGTTTTTGAGCAAGAGTGATTTTACCTACCTCACCCATACCAAACCAATGATGGGGATGATTTCCAGTTATCTCCTCATCCCGGTCAGCCGATCCTTCATTTGCATGATCAATTCCCACCACAACACCCGATGAACTGCTAGACAGCATCTCCACAGGCTTCAACACTTGATCCACAGCAGAATCAAGTTCTCGCGACATCTTATCCTCCATTTCATTAAGCATTCCAATAATTTCACATACAAAAATACAAAGATACCTATGGTACCAGTTCTAGCCAAGACACAAATGTCCAATGTTGATTTATAAGTTTAATAACTTGAACCTAAATTTTCAAATTCTTACATAATGAAACTTAAATTTCTTGATTCCAAAAAAAAATCTAGAATTCTAACTATGGCTAAATGTGTGCATGATGAGAAAACTGTATTATACATTTATACTACACCTTCAGTGTACATGGCCAACCACTGTAAATCACTGCATCTTATGCTGAAGCTTTCACCCCTACAACAATAATTCCCCTAAGATGGATATAACTTTATTAAGTCCAAGATTTGCATTATTTTACCAGGGGCAGCAATTATGATCTTGAAAGATGCATTTCACGTTTAAGGCGATGAACATGAGATAAGATTAGACTTATAAAACTGTACAAAAGATTTCAAGTTGGATAAAGTAATGAAACAATTAAAGCAATCCAGTTTCAAATTCAAAGAGCAAAAGTGATGAAGTAATCAAGAAATTCATTAAGGCACGAAAATATAAGCTTCATGGAACTGTATGAACTATGAACATACCAGAGAAGCTCCGGAGATGATGTACTATTAATTTCATGATGAAGAAGCTCAAATTCGATATTCAAGAAATCTAATGCATCAACATCTTCTCATAATAGTAGAGTTAAGCAAAACACAAGATGATCAAAGACATAAGACACAACAAGTCAAAAGTCTTGGGAAGTGGGCCTCATCAGCTTGCCAAGAAATAGTGAGGTGTGGCATGCTGGCTCGTTCCATAGTCTCCCGCACTCGCATCCGACTCCTTATACTTGAACATTTGACAAAGAAGAAAAATATATACATAAATAGGATATTGAATTGCTAATCATACTTGCCTGAAACCACATTGCATTCAAAATATTCAAGTTGCAGAAATGCTTACCTTTTGGAAGTTTGTTCCAGAATTGTGTGGTGATATGAAGTTTGAGATCATCGTTTCCGTTTTCAGATTGCTCCTCCAAAATCCTTTGTGCTGATGCCACTATGGATTTGGTGGAATATATTAAATCGATTTGTTGGAGTGTTGGGATTTCTCCAAAGCTACTAGGAATTTCCTCTAAATACATGCAGCTACATAAAGAGAGGTGGCGGAGTCTAGGGAAGTTGGTCTCATCTGCTATCCAATGCTTAATAAATAAACTTTCAAGATGTAGAAACTGCAGTGAGTAGAACACATCTTCATCTGCAATCTCCCACGTTTAAGATCAAATGTCGTGGATTCCCTTCGGTACACTTCATAAATTTTCAACCTTTTGATATTTGGTATGCTTTTGAAGAAACCATCCCAAGTTGATTCCTCTTTAGATATTGCTTTCATTGAAATCCTTTGCAGCTTCTTTAGAACACTATAGTTAATTTCCCCATCTTTTAACAATGTATACCCGAACACAATGAGATATCTTAACTCAGAGAGCTTCCATAGCTCAGACGGCACATCAAACTCGCAATAAGGAGCAATCAAGGTTTGTAAATTCTTCAATCTTGATATTCCTCTAGGTACTCTTAAATCGCCGCTGACAGCTAAGAAGCGTAAGTTGACAAATTCAAATATTTCAGTTGGGAACTCATTGAAATAGACATTAATGAAATACAATATCCTTATCAATCTTGACGCGGAAAAGACACCAAATGGTAGCTGATTGTAACCGAAATCAATGCATATAACAGATCGAGTAAGTAACATGGGGTGTGTAGAATCAACAACACATTCCGTTGAAGCTGATGTGTCAAAACTCATGCGGCGTGGATTAGAGAATGTGACATTGGGACCATTCTTCACATACAGAAACTTGTCTTTAGCACATTTCTGAATGCATAGACCCCTCAACATATCATGCATGTTGTAGCTCTTTGGTTTTCCATTCTTTTTGTATTCTCTAACCATAAATAGATTTCTATTTACTAGAGACATTAGCCATACCTCAGCCTCTTCCTCCAAACTTCTTTTCCCATTTGATTTTACAAATCCTTCTGCAACCCACAATTATATGAGTCTAGAGCCTTTAATCTCAAAGTCTTCAGGGAAAGCTCCCATGTATAAACAACACGGTTTCAAGTGATTCGGCAAGTGGTTATAACTCAAAGACAATATACTAATGCATTGCTCGTCCGATTCTGCAATTGCTGCTTTTACATTGTCCCCAATTTTCTCCCAAGCATCTTTTGATCTTTCAATCATAGATAGTAGCCCTCCAATCAAACTGATGGCTAGAGGAAGCCCACTGCAATCGCCGGCAATCTTTTGACCAATCTCTTGCAACTTAGGAGGGCAATCCTCCTCTCCAAACACGAGTTTGTGAAGCAGGTTCCAACTTTCTAACTTGCTAAGCAAGTGCACCTGATGATGCGAACTCAAAGAGTCTGCATATTTCGCCACATCATATTCCCTAGTGGTGATCACAATGCGACTCCCATTGTTGTTATCCGGAAAGTACATCCTTATCTCATCCCAGAATTTGGTGCTCCATATATCATCTAATACAATCAAGTACTTTCTACCGTACAAGCTTCTATACAACCTATCTTTCCACTCATCATCACTTTGATCACATTCTTTTCCATTTATGCAATGAAGAAGGCTTTTCAGAATATGTGGCATATTGTAATCTTGTGAGACAGTGGTCCAGGCACGATAATCAAAGTGATAAGCAATCAATGGATCTTCATAAACCTTTCAAGCAAGAGTGGTTTTACCTACTCCACCCATACCAACGATGGGGACGATCTCCAGCTTTGTCCGCACACCAGTCAGCCGATCCTTGAGCTGCATCAGATCTTCATCAAATCCAACCACAACACTCTTGGAATTCGATGAACTGCTAGACAGAATCTTCTCATCCACGAGCTTCAGTTGTTCCATAGCAGAATGAAGCTCTCGCTCCATCTCCACAAGCTTCTCTGCTTGCTCCATAAGAGAATCAAGATCTCGTGTTACTTGCTGCAGATCTGGTGTGGAAAGAGTGAATCTCACACAATCCGATCCAGAGAGCATATGATCAACCATGTGGGATTCAATGATGTCTTCAGCTTGATGTGCTACTTCTCTAATTTGGCTGTCTAGTTGGGTGAATGAAGATTTACTATCCAGGAGCTGCTGCAGAGAAGTAGCTTTATCGATGAGGGATTGGAGTTGAGGGTTGTTTTCATCAACAATCCATCGTGATTGGTGAGGATCAAGAATTCCTTCAAGAATGGTGATGAGTGGTTGAAGATTGTAAGCCATTTTTCAGATATCTTTCTTGCTTCAATAACAAAGAAAGGCAAAGCTTGTTGCAAATTGCAATCGCACAAAACAAGATGTGAATGAATCTAAAACAACAAAGCTGCTCATTTGTGACCTTGAGGCTTGAGCAAACAATATTAAATTGTTAGTATTGTGTTGTTCTGTCCAAGATTTGCAGTATTTTTAGTAGGGGAATCGCTTTTGATCTGTAAAAGTAACATGCTAGTGCTGTGATGTTGTTCATATTGCTCATATCTCAAAATTATGAATTTGAATTGTAATATCAACGGCTCTTTCATCACCTTTTTTTTGAAGTATGTGAATTTTTTTTATTAATTGATTGATTTTGTTACTTTCACGAGCTTCATTCACATTTGAATACGTACTCCAATGCAAGTTGTGTTAATTCGAATATCAAAAGGTTCAATGTTGATTTATTAGTTTAATAACTTCACCCTATATAAAATATTCATACATTCTTAGGTTCACCCTATATTTTTATATTCATACATTCTTGCAAAACGTTGAAACTCCAACCCCAAGGTCCCCCCAGATCTAGGTCCAACAGTATTGTGGAAATGGTGAATATACACTGAGAAACCATTTTGAGGCTACTTTCTAATCACAAAAAGATTTCGTGAGAAAAGTAACATACCAACCGCACGAGGAGCAAAACTTCCTCATCCGGGCTCTGATTGAGGCGTGCAAGGTACTCACGTGATGGCGTGAAGCTCATTCGATGATAGAGACAATGGTGGTGGTCTTAGAAGATCATTTGTGTTGGATATTTGACACACAAAATATAGGAACACTTAACAAAGATGAAATATGGAGGATAAGTATTATTGTCAAGAATCAGATAGAGATGCCGAAATCCTGGAGGAGTTAAAGATGCTACTCCCCTTTTTAGATGTTCAGCTGTAATGCTATATCATCAATGCCGAGTAAGAACTCAATTTGGAAGATAGTTATATATGGTGGTGATGTGGTTGATAATTGATTTTTTTATACTCCTACTTTTATAGTAGAAATTTATCCTCATAAAATCTCCAATCTTTTTCGTCCCTAATTATGGTACTTAATTAAAACCTAAAATCTCTCAACTTATAATATATTTACACGATTCATTCCTTAATTAAATTTGCAGATTTTTCAAAAAAAAAATACTATTTCCAGCCAAGTTCATCTTCTCCATTTTATTTAGCGATCAAATGCACATTCATCATTAATCTCTCTGTTCTGTCTCCCTAGACTATTTCAGGCGAAAACCCTAGTGGGAGTTTATAATATCTCCATCGAAGAAAAACATCACAGAATCATCTCGAGGTAAATGTTCTATAATATTGTGCGCCTAGGCTTTGAAGTTCAAATGTTTTTTCTACTATCTTTTTTTGAGGCCACGAAAAAACATAGATTGAAGTTCCCAGTTCAAATGTTTCTTCTCTATCCCTAAACTATGGATTAAAATTTTGTTTTCTATGTTTTATTCCTTTTTTTGAGACTTTAAACTATTATATGCATGTGTGCTCATCGTTTGTTTTGGGTGTCTGTAATGCAATAGGCTTGTGTAGAAAAATGTTGGAAATTAAAATGATCAGTTGTTTGAGTTTGTATTCATAATAGTTGCTTACAACACTGAACATAATATATATACTGATGTTTGTTTTGTGTGTTTAATAATATCAGAAGCAATAGGAAGCGCTCAAATATGGCGGTTGTCGGCACCGTCACCAGCCACCTCTTCACTGGCTTCTCTGGCAACTCCAATCAATCGCACATCCGCCTCCCCTCCTCCGCTAACGGCAAAGGTGACTTGTTTTTAATTAATTTATTTATGTATAAATATTTGGGCTTCATCTATTACATTGTTTTATTGTCAGCTCAATAGCTTCGCCACGCGCTGCTTTACCTTTCCTGATTATGTCTTTCATAAGCCCCAAGATCATTTCGCCCCCAGGTTTTATCATTTAAAAAAAAAAAATTAAGTATTCCTACTTGTTTGTAGTATTTGTTTGAATGTCAATGATTTGTAATTTGGTTAGAGAGCATGGTTTCAGACTGGAGACCCTTTCTACTTCCAAGATTAAGAACGAAGAAGGTATAATTGTTAATTTTTGAATAATAGGAGCAATTACTAAGTACTAATATCATCTTGATGCTATATAAATAAGCACAAAAAATCATGTAATGTTTTTATTTTTATTGCTATATAGGTGACTTTTGGCCTGAAGACATTGATGATCTCCCTGATCCCTGCGTGTTCGAGACCAAATTTACATCATCCTTACAACTTCACAAGCCTGAGCCTGAGCCTAAGCCTAAGCCTAGCCTTTTTGTCTGTTTCCGTGAAACTAATAATAGGCGACGTGAATATTTCATTGCATATTCTTCCCCCGAAGAAGATGGCACCATATCACCCAAATATTACATATATCCTCCCTCTTTTCTAGCGAAAAATTATAAGTTCACTAGGTGTAGCTCGAATGGCCTACTTCATTTTTATGATCATCGCAACAAGAGTCATGTTGTTTGGAACCCGACAACAAGTGAGTATAAGATCCTCCCTAAGTCCTTTGTGGAACCTCACCTTATGTATTCGAGGAATCAATTTGGAATGTGGTTTGACAACACACTTGAAAATTACAAACTGTTGCATCTTGTAAACACTTGTTTAGTCGATGATCAAGGGCTTTTACAAAACCATATTGTTCGCATTGGCTTATTCTCACATAAAACTAATTCCTGGAAGCAAATACCTACTTCTCAGTTCGATTCAAAATATGCACTCTCTGGGGCTTGCGTGTATGGGACTTTTTATTGTACAACATCGACTGGTGTTCTCCTTGCGTTCGACTTTTCTACTGAAACTTTTTCCACTTTACCCTTACCTAACATATACTGTGACAATTATTTATTTCTAGAGTATAAAGGCATGTTAGGTGCTCTTGAATTCTACACTTGTGAACCTGATAAATATCCTAGACCTCACAACTTTGATCTTTGGGTCATGAGCGATGGATCATGGACAAGAGAGTCGGTTTTCCATATTCGTTGTATTAGGGAGCCGTTACTGTTTTCAGAGGATGGTAGGCTATTGTATTTGACATTCCTTGGGGAGTATGGGCAGGAGCTAGTGGTGTTTGATCGTGCCAATGGAAAGCTGAAGCATCTTGGCATTGGTAGCCATGTCGATGATCCAGCGATGTTTCCATTTGTTGAGAGATTTGTTCAACTCAATGGAATTTCATGTATTGAGGAGGTGAAATTCCTTTTGATCCAAACTTTTTCTGTATTTTTTTGTATGCATAAATTGTTAAGGTTTGCCATATATGGATAAGTATTAATGTGTATATTATTGATTCAACTTGATCATAAGGAGGAGAAAGAAGAAAAAGATGAAGAAGACATGACTAAAGCTGAAGCATGAGAACCAATAAATTCTAGCGCAGCTTGTTATTTTCATATTGAATTAGTTATTCCAAGATTATATGTGTCATGGTAAGCCCTCTTCGATTAACTATTATTTCAGCCATGCAAACTTGGTTTTGTTTAAGAGTGACTTTGTTGAAATTGTTACTTTGCTTATAATATTTTGAAAATCTGACCCGTAAGTAAACTGACAAAGCTATTGTTCACTAGTTCAACTAGGAGTGGTGACCTAGTTTATAGGACCAGGAGTCAGTAACTAATAAGTTTGAGATAATGACGCACAACCACTAAACACTTACATATTGAACAAGTAGCAATTCCATATAAGCATGGAACAAATTCTGGGGACAAATTTAAATATTGCATCTTTCCCTTCATGAAATGCATATAAGTACTATAAGTTTTGTATCCTCAAGCATAAAATCACAAATTTTCTAGTCATTTTACCTTAAAAACATATTAAATGTTCCAATTCGAGCAGCATTTAGTTTGAAGAACCTAAATAGCCATCAGAAAACAAAGAGTTCACAATTCACAAGTAGTCTAAAACTGACAATAGATCAAAGGCGTTAGACTAAGGGAGTATAAAATGGTTATATTCATATGCAAGGAAGTCTGTTATCATCAAAATAATCAAAGATACATTAATCGTATACACCCTAAAATGAGGGCCCTGGAATTCGAAGTTTGCAGATGAGAAGAAGGTGGGTAAAGGCACACCAAAAAGCACAGGAGCTGGAAATGGGATTCTGCTCTTTTGAATTGTGCTTGATCCAAATTCGTACAAGGAATATTCATAATGGTAACAACGTACCGTGGCAGTGGTATCTGCTGCTCTTGGCTGTACTCCTTTAAGGCCTACAACCCTGTCGAAATGGTGGACATAATTTGTTAATAGTGTTCACTGAGAAACCAACCATTTTGAGGCTACTTTTCTGATCACAATAAGGTTTTGTGAGTTTGCACTTATTGATATAAGAAACGTAACATACCAACCGCCACGAGGAGCATCTGAACATGAACTTGGATCCGTAGGGCCCAAGTCATCTTCCTCGTTGTGTGCACGCTTCTTGCTGTCCTTCTAATAGCTCTTCCAAGGCGGGGGTTTCGTATTAGACCTGTATCAGTCCCTCAGAATCATAACATTTTAACAGCAGATAATATCACATCTAATTCATAACCACTCTGACTTGCTCCCTTATTCACTAATTCCCATCCTTCTAAGCCATGCCTCTTCTGAGTATGATTAACTCTGAAATAAATACATAAATTGCTCAGCAATATGAATACAAATTTTAGAATCATATAATTAGGATGCAACATTTTAAGAACTACTCCTATAAATGAAATGATGAAAAGATTCACATTACTGGTTCCATATTTTTTTCAACATCAGAGAAGGAGGAAGGTTATAAGTTATAACCCACCAATCTTCTTCACAAACCTCTCACAAGAAGATTGATAGCCTCCCAACAAATCATTTTGCTTCTGGGACTCAAATCTCACACCCAACCTACAATAAAATTACAAAAGTAATTAAGAAAACAAGATGCAAACACTCCATAAATCAAAGTTTCCATGCAAATTGATCATGATTAAACTGATATAATCCCCATACATACTCTTGTTCCTCCCATTGCGCAACACCTCAATCCGATCACTGCATCTGTACCACTGCATTGAAAATCCTCAAGTTGTAGGAATGATTACCTTTTGGAAGTGCGATCACCACCGCCACCGGTTTGAGATTTTATTTGATATACGAAGGTTGAGATTGTATTTGTCGTATTCAGATTGCTCCTCCACAATCCTTTTTGCTGAGGCAACTGTGGATTCGGTGCAATCTAACTTGATTAATTGGAATGTTGGGATTTCTCCAATGCCGCTTGGGATATCCTCTAGATAGTAGCAGCTAGCGATGTACATAGAGGTGGTAAAGTCTAGGAAAATTGTTCTCATTGGCTATCCAACGCACAACATCCAAATCTCTAAGACTGTAGTGAACACAACACATCCCATCTGCCAATTATCAATTACTATGATATATAAAAGTAACATGCTAGTGCCGAAGCCTAAGTCTAAGCCCGACCTTTTTTGTTTGTTTCCGTGAAATGGATAATAAGCGTGAATATTTTGTTGCATATTCTTCCCCCGAAGAAGATGGCACCATCTCACCCACATATTATGTATATCCTCCTCCCTCTTCACTAAAAAAAACTCAGCAATTTTCCGTCACTAATCAGTGAAATTTAGGCAATTAAAAGATTTAGTGATAGATTAAGTACCGACAAATCCGTCAAAAATAAGATTGTCAGTAAAAAATATTAGTGACGGATTTCCATCACTAAAGTTACAATGACGGAAATCAAAAGGCGGCCGGCCATGGTAAATTCGGATTATTGACAGATTATTCTGTCACGAATTAGTGACTGACATATTTCAGTTCCTTATCCGTAATCCCTGAAATTTCGTTTGCCATCACTAATTCCATCACTAATTAGCGTTTTTTTTGTAGTGCTTTTCAAGAACCAATTTTCTGTTGTTACTCAAATATTTTAATTTCTTTTTTTCAGGTTTCAATACTCTGGTTGGAATTCACAAAAATGGAAGAGGTTCTTATTTGTTCGAGAAGTTTATTGGAATGAAAGATGCATACCTGCAAGATTCTCGGTGCAGCAGTAATCAAAGAAGTGAAGGTCGTGTTTCGTAAAACATTCGACCATGGTAAACCTAATTTCAGGCATAGGGTATGTAAGTAAAGACCAAAATAAACGAGAGTTGGAACACATTAAAATGATCATTCCTTCCAAAGAAAATATGGAGATAATTCTTTTGATTTAAAATATTCTTTCTTTTGAGTATACCTAGTGGATTGAATAATTAATTAACAAAAAAGCCCATAAACACCAAAAAGATGGTATTTTTCGCTTTGTTTTTTTTGGATTTAAAGATGGAAAGTTATAGTATTAAGATTTTATTTATCTTATTTTAATAAAAATTAACTTAAATAAAAAAGCTTACTTGATATTGTCATTCAAATAAATTAAATTAAATATCAAATAATATAAAATAAAAGTTTATATATATATATATATATATATATATATATATATATATAGGTTGTGATCAATTGAGAACTTTTAGTCTAATTGAGAATTGAAATTCATTTTCATCCACTCATTTTTATTAAATGAGTGGTCCAGAATTTGCCACTTGGAAATATTTTTATATTAATTAATTGTGAAAGGGCAGAATTGGTAAAATATTTTGATGTTGTTGACGCAATGCAGCCCCTCGCAATGCAGCCCCTCCCTCCACTGCATCAACCAGAGCCTCCCGCTCTTCAGCTCCCACGCCTCCACCTGCGATTCCCTCCACCGCATCACCAATGCCAGAAGCAAAACCAGTCATAATTGCCCTATCTTCTACGTCGACGAGAATCGAATCTTATGCTGCGGATTCGACCTCTCCGATTTCTTCGATCGCGAATCGAGCTTGTTTCACGATCAGATCTCAATTACTATTAACCAATCGTTAGAGATCGAGAAATTGAATTTGAATCTGAACAATCGGAGGAGCCTCGACAGCGACGGTGGTAGGGCGACGCGGTGGGTGGAGTTCTGGAGCGATGCGGCGGCGGAGGAGCTCGAATTCGAATCCGCCGTCCTCCTCGCCGGAGAGGTGCGTCGAGGAGGCGAGATCGGAGGCGCCGAGGTGGGTGGGGGATAACGTGGCGCGGATCGGGACGGTGCTGAGGGGGGAGGGTGTGAGAATCGGAGGTGGGGGAGATCGTGGAGGTCTCTGCTCCAAATCGCCATTCATCTCTGCTATTTAACAATCTGCTCCTGAAGAAGACGACGACGACACCTTCTGTAGGTGTGATTTTGTTACAATACTTCAATTTTTGTTTATATCGATTCATAATAGCTATTCTATTTTGGAATAGATTAATCAATTCGTTGTGTGCGCCTTTTAATTGAGCTTTTTCCTCTGCCAAATGATTGCTCTGGTTTTCCCCCTTTTTTGGCGGCTTTTAGTAAAAATGCAATAATGAAATTTTGACACAGTTTGTTGTTTTTGTGTTTTGAAAGGGAGAAAATCGATGAGGTTCGTAAATTCATGAAGAAAATCATGAGAGAGAAGGAATCGATGTGTTATTTTTTAGTTATTGACATTTTAATACGAGTCGTTGACATTTGATATTCTTGCTATAGATATATAGATTATAAGTGTTAATTTTTAGTTGTTGACATTCGATATTCTGGCTATTGATATGTGAATTATAAGTGTTATTTGTTAGTTGTTGACATTTTAATACGAGTTGTTGACATTCGATATTCTCGCTAATGATATATGAATTGTAAGTATTATTTGTTAGTTGTTGATATTTTAATAAGAGTTGTTGATATTTTAATAAGAGTTGTTGACATTCGATATTCTCGATATTGATATGTCAATAGTAAGTGTTAATTGTTAGTTGTTGACATTTTAATACGAGTTGTTGACATTCGATATTCTCGATATTCATATGTCAATAGTAAGTGTTATTTGTTAGTTGTTGACATTTTAATACGAGTTGTTGACATTCGATATTCTCGATATTGATATGTCAATAATAAGTGTTATTTGTTAGTTGTTGACATTTTAATACGAGTTGTTGACATTCGATATTATCGGTATTGATATGTGAATTGTAAGTGTTATTTTTTAGTTGTTGACATTTTAATACGAGTTGTTGACATTCGATATTCTCGGAATTAATATGTGAATTGTAGGTGTTATTTTTTAGTTGTTGACATTTTAATACGAGTTGTTGACATTCGATATTCTCGGTATTGACATGTGAATTGTAAGTGTTATTTGTTAGTTGTTGACATTTTATTACGAGTTGTTTACATTCGATATTCTCGTTATTGATATGTGAATTGTTTATTTGTTAGTTGTTGACATTTTATTACGAGTTGTTGACATTCGATATTCTCGGTTTTGATATGTGAATTGTAAGTGTTATTTGTTAGTTGTTGACATTTTAATACGAGTTGTTGACATTCGATATTCTCGGTATTGATATGTGAATTGTAAGTGTTATTTGTTAGTTGTTGACATTTTATTACGAGTTGTTGACATTCGATATTCTCGGTATTGATATGTGAATAGTAAGTGTTATTTGTTAGTTGTTGACATTTTCATACGAGTTGTTGACATTCGATATTCTCGGTATTGATATGTGAATTGTAAGTGTTATTTGTTAGTTGTTGACATTTTAATACGAGTTGTTGACATTCGATATTCTCGGTATTAATATGTGAATTGTAAGTGTTATTTGTTATTTGTTGATATTTTAATAAGTGTTATTTTATTGAATGTTGAAGATTTGAAGATTTGAATGTTGAAGAGATTTGAAGATTTGAATGTTGAAGAGATTTGAAGATTTGAATGTTGAAAATTTGAAGAATGTTGAAGATTTGAAGATTTGAATGTTGAAGAGATTTGAAGATTTGAATGTTGAAGATTTGAAGAATGTTGAAGATTTGAAGATTTGAATGTTGAAGATTTGAAGATTTGAAGATATGAATGTTGAAGATTTGAAGATTTGAAGATATGAATGTTGAAGATTTGAAGATTTGAAGATATGAATGTTGAAGATTTGAAGATTTGAAAACTTTGCAGCTAGAGTTTTAGAGAGAATTTTAGAAAATGATTTCAAACACAATTTAATGAAAAGACAATTATACCCTCTTGTTGACATAATGTAGTATTTGTTGACATTTTGTTAATCTTGTGGATTAGTGGCCCATATTGCATCTCATTTCTCAATTTAGCTAAATAATCTCAACCTAACAAGACCATATATATATATATATATATAGTTGTGATCAATGTCGAACCAATTTTAAAAACCGAACTAGAGACCAAATCTGGGCCATTAGATCTAGTTTTTTTGATGAGATGTGCTGCTGTGAAAAATTTTTTCGGCTTCATTACAAGCCCATTTTACTTCATTATATAGGTTTATTACTTCATTCTGTACTTCAAATGCTTCTACACATACTTCATTCCAATAATTTATTACATTATTCCATGTGTTTATTAAACTATATTAGCGCCATGGCGTTGGTGATAGATATTGTAGAGAGAAAGAACGGCACGCGACGGCGAAACCACATTTACGTACTGGAATGAAGTAAAAACCTACTGGAATGAAGTAAAAACCTACTAGAATGAAGTAATATATTCTGGAACGAAGTTAAATCTTCGTAACATGTTAGTATGACTTATTTACCTTCAGATGAATTAAAATAGGCTCGTGATGAAGGCGAAAATAATTTATAAATTTATGTATCTTATCCATAAAAAACTAGATCTAAAAGCCCTAATTTGGTAGGGTTCGGTGGTTCGGTCTTTAAGAGTGGATTTGTGAATAATGGGACTATATATATATATATATATATATAGAGTAGTGATAAAATACAAACTCAAATATTGTACAAACTACAAACTATGATCTGGACCGTTAGAAAATGTCAACAGATGACAAAATAATAGCAACAAAAAATGTCAACACAATTTCAACACAAGATCAACCGTTGACATTGTGTTGAAATTTTTGTTGCTATTATTTTATCATCTGTTGACATTTTCTAACAGTCCAGATCATAAAGTTTTGAGTTTGTACAATATTTAGAGTTTGCATTTGATCACATTCCTATATATACATACATATATACATATATATATATATATATATAGGAATGTGATCAAATGAAAACTCTAAATATTGTACAAACTCAAAACTATGATCTGAACCATTGAAAAATGTCAACAGATCACAAAAAAGCATCAACAAAAAAATGTCAATAGAATTTCAACGGTAGTCAATGATTGATGTTTTATTGATACTATGTTGACATTAAAATCTTAAAATTTTACACTGTGTTGATATTGTATTGAAATAGTGTTGAAGCTGTGTTGAGGAGTTTTGAGTTTGTACAATATATAAATTTGCATTTTATCACTACCCTATATATATATATATATATATATATATAGGGAGTGATCAATTGCTAACTAATTAGTAATCCCAAACTAAGACTAAATCTTAGCTATTAGATTAGAAGATCTAGTGGTTGAAATAATGCCGCATAGATTATATTTTTAATTAAAAAAATTAATAAATAAAATTAGAGGGTATTAATGTCAATTCCCTCTCATTAAAATCATCTTAAAACTTTATATTTACGTAACTCTCTCGATTTAAATTATTTTTTCGCAAAAAATATATCAACTTAAAGATATTTTTATAAGGATTCCAACGAGATATCAATTGCATATGTTCCGATGACGTTCGGATGATGAAATTTGATATTTTTTATTTTAGATTTCGTAAATGTTGATAACCAGATTTTTATCAACAAATACATCAAAAGATCTCAATAAAACCATGTAAAAATCTCAATAAATATGTGTTAGATATTTTCTTGTACTAGTGTTGATATTCTTATGTCATAATGTTGATATTTGTAATACATTATGTTGATATAAAAAAACATTCACGAAAATTATCATATGATAACATAATGACGATATTATCCTTTTGTTGATATTTTGTTTACTATTTATTGAGATTCGTAAGATTTAATCTCATCCACTCATTTTAAAATCTAAGGGTGGAGATTTGGTCTTGATTTTAGATTAGGGTACTATAAGCATTATAATATGACCCTATATATAAATAGAGTCTCATTATCCACAAATCCACTCTTAAAGACCGAACCACCGAACCCTACCAAATTAGGGCTTTTAGATCTAGTTTTTTATGGATAAGATACAGAAATTTATAAATTATTTTCGCCTTCATCACGAGCCTATTTTAATTCATCCGAAGGTAAATAAGTCATACTAACATGTTACAAAGATTTAACTTCGTTCCAGAATATATTACTTCACTCTAGTAGGTTTTTACTTCATTCTAGTAGGTTTTTACTTCATTCTAGTACGTAAATGTGGTTTCGCCGTCGCGTGCCGTTCTTTCTCTCTACAATATCTATCACCACCGCCATGGCGCTAATATGGTTTAATAAACACATGGAATAATGTAATAAATTATTAGAATGAAGTATGTGTAGAAGCATTTGAAGTCCTACTGGAATGAAGTAAAAATCTTATCCAATGAAGTAATAACGTTTCTGAATGAAGTAATAAACTCACTTGAATAAATTGCATTTTTAAATGTTAATCAAGCAAAAACTCCACGTCAATGAATTTGAATGAAGCATATGTTGAATCATTTCAAAACTTACTGGAAACAAGTAAAAACATGTTGTAGTTTCAAGGTATTACGTACAGAATGAAGTAATAAACCTATACAATGAAGTAAAATGGGCTAGTAATGAAGCAGAAATTTTTTTCACAGCAGCACATCTCATCAAAAAAACTAGATCTAGTGACCCAAATTTGGTCTCTAGTTTGGTCTTTAAAATTGGTTCGACATATGATCACAACTCAGAGTTGTGATCAATGTCGAACCAATTTTAAAGACCGAACTAGAGACCAAATCTGGGCCCTTCATTTTTTTAATCTTGTGGTTAGGATTAATTTGCAATTAACTTAATATTTTATTCAATAAAAACTTGCTGAGGGGTATTTTAGGAAATCAAATCTCAACATACATAACGTGATTCTCTTTGAATTTTCACACAATCTTCTTCACTCTCGCAATTCACGATCTGCTCTGCGTCGATCTTCTTCAATCTGCCATCTACGATCTGCGTCGATCTTCTTCATTCCACGTTCAATTCAATTTCGAAATATTCACGTTTAATTCACGTTGCAGCTGGTGTTTCATTCTTTTCGGGCTCATCAGAATCT
>NC_062968.1:23640507-23712803 GCF_023119035.1 Salvia hispanica | reverse complement strand
TGGTTTAAAAGCAAGTACAATAAAAATGTTAAAAATACAGTAATATAATGTTAACCATATAACTATCTTGACAACCATTCAAACAAGCTCACATTATGTCAATAATTATTGTATAAAATGTCAATATCACTATTTTAACAAAATGTCAATAATACAGTATTATCATTTCAAAATTTATAGCTATTGATATACTTTGTAATCCTCTGACCCTTCACATATGAATTCACGTTTGTTTTTACAGAACATATCTATTTTATTAGAACCATATGACTATGTCAACAGACAATTCAAACAAGCATACATTATGTTAACATTTATTTTATAAAATGTCAATACTACTATGTCAACAGACATCTTTTAATGTCAATAATCATAAAAATTTAAATACATACTACTTAACCTCAGAAATATTCTGCTGTTGTTTTAAAAAAGCAAAAGTCGAACTCATCAGATAATTAAATAATGAAACCTAAAAATAAAATCTTTTGAATAATCAAACTGTGTTTTTCAAAAGTGAAATTGAAGTCATACAATTAATAAACGAAAGAAATCTTTAACCTGAATGAGTCGTTTCAGTACTATTTGTTGATTTGCTGTTGACCTCCATTTCTGACGTCGTTTTTCCAGGAACGGTCGACGATACTGAATCACTTGTGTTTCTTTCTTCTGTTGACATTCCTAATACTCTAAATCGATTTAGAAACCTAGAAAAGAGATGAAATCGGTTAGACGAAGGGTTTGAATATGAGAGAGTAGCAGAAATTTCTTTGAGCGGTAATCTATGTGTGAGAGAGTAGGTGGTAGAGAAATATTTATTATTCTGCTTTTTTATGACTTAGCGGAATAGTTTGTAGAGTAGATGGTTTTGAATTATATTTTTTTTCATCCATTTTATTAGAAAAAAAGGCAGTTGACATTGTTAATATTTGAAAAAAAGGCAGTTGACATGACAATTATTTAGTTATTGGCATTACATAGAGTTTATTTATATTTTCTTTTTTGTTTTTCACGTTTAATTTGCTTTATACTGAAATGTATTGTATGACCATAATTCATCAATATGTTCAAAATATTGAGTTATCTGAAATTTTATATGAAGCCTATTGACAAGCTGTTCACATTTGTTGAGTTTTTATATGGAAACTATTAACATGTTTTTTATGATAATGATGCCAGTACATATTTAAAATTAAAAAATGAAGAAAAATAGTTGTACATTTTTTTAGTTAAAACAATTGTTTTTGAGCTGTTGACATAAAATTCAAGTTGTTGACATTACTATTGAAGTTGCTTTACTGATTTCATAGTTGATATATTATTACAGGCTGCGTAGTTCAAATCGATATATAATAATTGTTTTACACATCCATCTAAAAAACATGATAACATCAAATATTCAAACCAGTCTTTGTTCAAATCAAAATAAAACAGTTGTTTACTTATTGGTTCTACGGCTAAACCATTCCTTGTACTTGTTCTGTAACGCAGATAATCTTTGCTTGTTTGCATTCATCCAGATGTTAGCATGACATATCATATCCATACACTTCTTGTTGCTCTCTGATGTAAGCATTGCTTCGCAATATCTTCCTCTGAGTACCTGTAGAATCTTCAAGCCGCGTGGAGTAAAGCCAATATCCCAATCCCTTCCCTTCCTGCCAAAGTATGTCTCCATATGTCTCATCGTATAAACACCGCTGTCTTCTTTATTGGTGCTTGTGGCCCAATCTAAAGGAATAACCTTGTAAGGAGACTGTTATTCTCTATAAAGTATGCCTCAAACATATCTTTCTGCAAATATATAAACAACTAAATTAAAATTAGCATACAATGCATTTTAGCAAGATACGTAAATTATGTCAACAAAAATCAAAACATAATGTTAGCTATATTTAAAAAAGCATACCATTATTGCAACATCAAAGCTATACTTTTCCAAGGGATTCTTGTCTCTAGGTGGTTTGGCACTATCAATTATCTCAATTTGGTTCTACGGCTAAACCATTCCTTGTACTTGTTCTATAACGCAGATAATCTTTGCTTGTTTGCATTCATCCAGATGTTAGCATGACATATCATATCCATACACTTCTTGTTTCTCTCTGACGTAAGCATTGCTTCGCAATATCTTCCTATGAGTACCTGTAGAATCTTCAAGCCGCGTGGAGTAAAGCTAATATCCCAATCCCTTCCCTTCCTGCCAAAGTATGTCTCCATATGTCTCATCGTATAAACACCGATGTCTTCTTTATTGGTGCTTGTGGCCCAATCTAAAGGAATAACCTTGTAAGGAGACTTCTTTATATTTTGTGATAGATCTGTCATGTTATTCTCTATAAAGTATGCCTCAAACATATCTTTCTGCAAATATATAAAGAACTAAATTAAATTTTGCATACAAAGCATTTTAGCAAGATACATAAATTATGTCAACAAAAATCTAAACATAATGTTAGCTATATTTAAAAAAAGCATACCAGTATTGCAACATCAAAGCTATACTTTTCCAAGGGATTCTTGTCTCTAGGTGGTTTGGCACTATCAATTATCTCAATTTTGTTCATCCTCATCCAGAATACCACAAGATAGTAATAGCCACTTTTAAAAACAGGGAAGAATACCTGTATTATATGTTAGATAAAATTAGAGAAAAGAATTTGACAACTCCTGTCAAAAACTATGCAGGTGAAACTGTGAGATCTTTGCACAAAAATAAATTTGTTACCAAATCAATCTTTCTCCAATCGAAATCTTCACGAGTCCGTTTCTCTCTAGCTTCAGCCAGTGGAATCTCAGAGATCGGAACAGGGTTCGGATGCTGTTGTCAGTGAATTTAATGTTAGTTGCAATTACAAATCATGTCAACTATATTACACTAACTGTTTCAATAACTAATATGATTATGTCAACTACACTACATATTTTTTCTTTTTCCTCATGCATCTTCTCTTTCCCTTTATGTTCTTGTATTTGTATGTTGGATTCAGGAGGAGTGTCATCCAGTGTTTCAATACCCTCTCTCATCATATACTCAACAATTGAGCATGCAGCTGCATCCTCCCTGTCTTCCTGAAACTCCATGCTATACCATGTCAATTATATTTTTATCTATGTCAACTATGATATCCACAATGTCAATAACTAATATAAAATTATATAAAAATATTCAAGAGTTTAATATAATCATTATAAACTGTACCTGTTCATTTATGATATCAACAATAACATTTGTTGCCTTGATTGCTTCTTCATTGTTGCTGATTTCAAAGTCAGTACATGCTTTTGATAATAGATGCAAGGCATTTTGTGTTCTTAAGTCTATATCAGCTTCATCTTCTGCTTGAATTTCAAACTCACTTTTCCTGTTCTCAAATCCTATAATTGATGCTTCAATATTGACATGTGCAGGAGATTCATTTGTTGGTGATGTCCTATCAGCTTCATCTTCTGCTTGAATTTCCAACTCACTACTCCTGTTTTCAAATTCTATAAGTGATGATTGATTATTGACTTGTCCAGGAGATTCAGTTGTTGGTGATGCCCTATCAGCTTCAACTTCTTCTTGCATTTCCAACTCAGTTCCACTGTTCTCAGATTCCATAATTGATTCTTGAGTATTGACATGTCCAGCATATTCAGTAGTTGGTGATGCCCTATCAGCTTGAACTTGTACTTGAATTTCCATCTCACTTCCTCTGTTCTCAGATCCTAAAACTGATGCTTGATTGTTGACATGCTCTGAAGCATTGGCTTCTTGTTGTTGGAGAGATGGGGATGCTGTGTGTGGAGATCCTAATACGGCTGTCAAGATAGGAGAGTTTGATTCATTATCACCATCACACATCATGTTCTCCTTGCTTTGTTCATCTTCTTCAACAGTTTGTCTGACCTCTTCAGGATTATCAACTGGTGATGTAGGTAAATTTTCTCTATTTCTTTCTTCTACAGCCTGTTCAAAAATTAGTTCAACAATGTATCAACAAAATGATGTATTAATCTAAATATAGGTTGATTATGTGCTTACTTTATCGAAGAAATCTCCCAATCTGAAAGTTGGAAATTCATTCAAATCTTCAAGTGTTTCGTTTTCTTTTTCAGCATTCCGTATTGAGTCAAATACCGCTTTCCAGTTATGAACAGCAACATTGTCGTCTATATGAAATGACTGGGACAAATGCAGGAAAGTGTCACTCACAGATACAACCGGAGATTTTTGGCTTCCAATTGCGCTTCTAGCAATGTCACAAACAAATCCGAATAAATCATTATTCTTGATCTGTGAAGAAGCTTCTTTGAGGACTCTAACAAGATTGGTCCTTCCATCATTTATCTGATTGATGTATTTTAAAACATTTTTCACCATATCTGATGGGAGTATGTTCTGAGAAGAAGACCCCACTCCACTGTCATCTACATCAACTCTTTGTTCTTCATTCTCTTGCTGCTGCTCTTCATTTCGAATGTATCTCTTCTTTACATTTCCTAAACCAAAAACTCCTGCACTAATCTCTCTATCTTCTCTAGCCTGAAGATGCTCACTTTTCCATCCTTTCATTAATGGAAATGTCCGAGGAACAGGACGCTTGTCTTGTATAACTCTGTCTAAGTAGCAGAGCTGCATATGTTAAAAAATGCATGTCAATTACTATTGTGTCGTGTCAACTAAATACAAAAGCCACTTAAAATAACTAATACAGCTTATGTCAACTATAGTACGAGCTATATCAACTACACACACAACCTAATGTAATAATGTTAATAATCAACAATGCAAAATGTAAAACATACCATAAGGAAGGGAAGTGGTCCAGCAAATGCATTCTTCTCTGTGATTGACCAATTTTGTTTTGCAAATTTGAGAACAGATATTACATACGAACACCAATTTACATTTCTCACGTTATCCAGATCATCAATTATCTCTCCAATCTTAGATTTTACCATTCCACATGTTGATTGCTCAATCAATGTTGATTCTAGCAATAACAAAAACATTGTCTTAAACTGCCTTCCTCCTTGAAGATCATTCAACATAACCTTTAAAACATCGTTATGGTTCACACTTTCTTTTTTCGTACCACATTTCTTTGCTATCTTCCTCATGAAAGCTGCATTACTTTTACACTTATCTCTAGAATAAGTAATGTCACCTCTTGGGAATCCATATACAAGCTCCACATCCTCTTCAGTGATATGAATTTTTTTACCATTGTTAAGCTTTATCTTGCACTTATTCTCTTCAAAAATTTTTAATAATACTAATGCTAATCTGCTAGGAATGTAATCAATCTTGAAATGTAGGACACTCTCGAAACCCAACTCCTTCACAGAATTAATCTGTTCCTCATTCAGTCTGCTTATTGCATCAACAAAATACATCGGCTTCCTTTTCACTAGAAGTCTTTGAGATAGATTTTCAGCAATAACAATCTGTTTTCCATCCTCTACACTTTTCTTTTGCTTTTTGTTAACAATAATTAACTCTTTCTGAGATACTGAGGTACTCCTTTTTCGCTTGGATGTTCTTCTGTTTTCTGGTTTAAAATCAAACATAATAAATCTATATCAATTATACAAAGTATCATGACAATAACAAGTGTACTCTGTTGACATCAAGTGTGTGTATATTACTAAAATTATTTCATTAGATATACCAATCACAATTAACAGAATTTCAGGCATTAAGTATGCTCTGTCATTAAAAGGTATTTTCCATATATAGTTAGAACAATTATATTATTACTATTATGTCAACAGTTAAAGTTGACATAACCTGTTGATTATCTTATAAAGTTTATGGCAAGTATACTCTGTTTATATAAATATGACTATGTCAACTATTATTTAAACAAGCTTAGAATATGTCAATAGCTATTGACATACTACTACAACCATACATATGTTTTCTACAGCCATCCTAACAGCCATTGAAACAAGCATACCCTATGTCTATAGTTGTTGACATACTACTACAGCCATACATTTGTATGTTTTCTACGGTCACTCTAACAAGCATACAATATGTCAATACCTATTCAAACAAGCATACACTACTGTCATTACTGTCAACAGTATATTATTATAGTTATGTCAATAGCTAGTATATAGAATGTCAATAATCTTAAAAATTTAAACAAATCCTTAACTGGAAGGTGAAGCTTCTTCTCTTCCTTTTTTTACAGCAGCATTTTTCGTTGCCATCTTTTCCGATTCTACAATCGCAAATCAACAAAAAAATTCAGCAAGTATCGAATTCATAAAAAACGAAATCGAGATGTTTATTAAAATACCAAAATCAAAGCAATATACTTAAAATTTGAATCAATTTCTTAACCTGAAGAAGTGGCTTCATGCATCGCCGATTTTGACTTCTGTTCCTTAGCTTCAATTGATTTTTCAACCGATTCTTTCCGATTTTCCTCTTCATTCGTCATTTAGAGCAGCGAGATTTTGAATATCAGCGAGATTTTGCAGAATTTGAAGGGATTCGAATTGTATGAAGATCAGCGAGATTTGAGATTTTTGAAGAGAGATTTTAGAGAAACTTTTAGAAGCTGGTTTGAAATCAGTTTTGTGTTTTACGCTTTTTTTATTAATGAAATTACGATTTTACCCCCTTGTTGACATAATGTTGTATTTGTTGACATTTTGTTTAGCTTGTGGATTAGTGGCCCATATTGCATCTCATTTCTCAATTTAGCTAAATAATCTCAACCTAACAAGACCCTAATATATATATATATAGGGAGTTTTGATCTATGTAAAACTCATTCTTAATACAAAAATACAGAACCAAGCATACATATGTCATACATGACCTCAAACCCAAATTTTATAATATGACCTAAAACTGCTTTATAATGACCCACTGTGTTTTTCTTTAATTATTGACCATTAGATTGAAAAATCTCATGGTCATGATTTGGTCTGGATTTTGTATTGAGACGCATTTTGTATTGATCATTTTCCTACAGGGATGTATTCATATCCTTTTTCTATATATTGTTCAAACATTCAACTGAATTTCAGCCCCACGATTTTGTTATCTAACGGTTAGATTAATGCCACGTGTCATTTAATAATGCACATTTTCATTCTAATAATGTACATCGACTAATAATGTAGCATTATAATCTAATAATGTAGATTTTCATTCTAATAATGTACACCGACTAATAATGCAACATTATAGTCTAATAATGCATTGATCACAACCATCCAATTCAATGATCCAAGGGCTGTGATTTGTTTGAAGCTTAACACCAAAGAGCTGTGAAGGACCCTAATACACCCCTATATATATATATATATATATATATATATATATATATATATATATATATATATATATATGGGAGCATTAGGGTCCAATTCACCCTTAAGTGTTAAGTTCAAATATAATTACAGCCTTAGGATTAAGCAGATGTACGGTGTAGATTCGTAATGTACATCATGCTCCGTGTTACATTATTAAGACTTCCGAATTACATTGTGGGGGTATATTGGGAACATCAATTACATCAGACGGTTTTAATTAAGGAACCTCCGAAACAAGCGCCAATTAATTTCAACCAACCTCCCACATTCCCCTCACTCTCCATTTCTCACTCCAAAGAAGCCCAATCGATGCAAAAACTAATTCCCTAAAAATCTCTTCACATTCAACCCTAGTCTTCTTTCTATTGACGGCGGAAGAATCAACCGAAAATCATAGACAGAAATTGACGTTTACAGTTCGAAAATTCCTCCCACTTCGGTTTGAATCCTCTTATAATCAAGCAAGTCGACTCTGCAAGTTTAGGATCCGACCCATTCCTCAAGCTCGCTTCTCATTCGGGCCGATATTCCGGTAAATTTCGAAACTTTATATGGATTCGCAGTGTTTCGTGGTTGGTTGTTATTGATGTTTCTTGTAGAAACCCTCAGATGGAAAAATTTGGTTTTTGCCGGTTGAATTTAATTTTGTTTTTGCCAGTTGTTTACATTGTTGACATTCGATGAGTTGTTGAGGGCAAATATGATTACATTATTATAAATACAGTGTGAGTTGTAGCAAGAATTTGAAGCTTCCTCTGCGGACTGAGTTGTCGTTTTCAGAAGAAAACTGTAGTAAGATGTTGCGTAGGAAACCAGATTTAATAAGATTGGTTACATTATTCATTATAAATGAGGGTTGGTTGCTTGGTTGTTTTGTTTGAATTTTTTTTTCCAGCAATTTATTGTTCGAGTTTATAATCATTTTTCGTTCAATTTCAACAGATGGAAAAAGGGAAAAACGTGGTCAAAAGAGGTCGAGCCTTCAAGACCAATCCAAACACCGAAAATGGTAAGCTTTGTGTCTTTGAACTCTGAATAATGTAACATATTAAGCCTTTTGGATGCATTATTGGCATGTTCTCTGTTTCATTGTTCACAAATGTCTGATACATTATGCAATCGTGTAACCGAGTGTAATGTATGATACTTAATGCAATAATGTAAATTAATGTGTGTAACACTATAAAGCTCATTCAGTAAGTTAAAACAGAGCGTAGGCAGTAATGTATGATACTTAATTGAATAATGTAAATTAATGTGTGTTCAGTTTGATGTGTATATACATTATTCACTTAGTGTTGTTATATTATGCAGGGTCTAAGAGGGCAAGAGTAGGAGATGATAAAGATGATTCATGGGAAGACAAGCAACCAACCCTCATTTATAATGAATAATGTAATCATCTCCTACTCTTGTTGTAACAGCCCGAATTTCTAGGGTACAATAACTACGGGAGCTGCTACCAAAGCGGACTTAAAAGCACCAAGAATAAAGCCTAGGGTTTCAATTAAAGAGGTTTGACCAAGGTATTGAACGAACTACTAGGAATTTAGTCAACGATTAAATCGAGAGAAATAAATGAAGGATAAATATTATAATTGTGATAAAAAACAAGGGTTCAACATAATTCCAACGAAAAACCACAACAAGTCTCAAACTCCGAATTCAAAAGGAATAAGCTCAAAGTAACCAAGTGATGCTAAAGTGTTCAAAGATTCAGCGGAAAAAGGCCAAGAGAAAGTGGAGCCATGTATGAAGACATAACTACACTCGATTGTTCAAAATAACCATCTTAATTAATTAATGTGCTCAACACCCGCCACCGCTCGTCGCCATTCAACCTGCACATAAGGAAAACACATGCAGGGCTGAGTATTTTGAAATACTCAGTGAGCTCGTTGCCAAAACATTTTACAAGTTATGCCACCCTTACCATAGTGAACTCGAGGTTTTACACTTTTCAAAATAAATATTCAACGAGTATCACAAAAATATTTCCATAGATTGGCCAATCAAACAATCCCCCATTTTCTCATCAAATTCCACAATCACAATCATATCCATGGTGCGACGAAAGTGTGGCCACACTTTTCGCCCACGAGACCGGCCGACTAGCAAGGACGGCTCCCGATCCCCACGTGTACACAGCCTGGTAGGGTTTGCGGCCCGTACTCAGACCCGAATTCGTATAACATATCCACAGCCCTAGCCCAATGGAGCGAACTCACAAACTAGGCATCAGGCGCACAATATCACAACAAAACAAACATAGGCATGGCATAACAGTTAAACCACCCTTATAACACCAATCAATATTTTTGCAAGAAGTAAAAGAGTTTAAGAATAAAGCCCACCTCGACTGCTTAGATTTCAAGTAGTTTCGCTTTTCCGTTATCCGGCTTCGCAACCAAAGTTTCACCTTTTAATCACATAGGCACATATCACGAATTAGGTTCAACACTACTCTTACTCATGCATGTCTCAATACTTTTCCCTTTTCCCAACGATTTATCTTATCATTACTAATCAATAAAAATCATGTTTATCACACAAGAATATTTAGCCATCAAACACACACTACACAAACACAACACACACACACACGACACGCATACACACACACGCCACACACATACACGCCACACACATGTAACATATTCCCACATCCCTTTTATCCCACTTTCACTCAACCAAGATGCATGAGGGTTCAAGAAGACCGATTAATCGGTTAGAAAGAAGAGGAATCGAGTAGAAACGAAGAAGATGAATATAAAATACCTTATGAGAAAAACGATCGGTAGGAATTAAGTATTAGCCTTGGTTCTTCAAGATTCTTGGATTGAACTTCAATTCTTCTTCAAAAGATGACAAAAATATTGGAGAATGGAAGAAAAATTGGAGAGGGTGGGAGAGAGGAGAGGGGCGAAATTTATTGCAGCTAGGGTTAGGGGTTCTCTTATTTATAGTGCTCAACAAGATCTTTAGGTAATTAAAATAGAATATTTGGTAAGATTTTATTCTCCACAATTAAATAAATAAATATTGTGAAGTAGGGAAGAAGAATTAACAAAAATAGACTAGGGTATCAAGGCATGTAATTTTCAAAATATATGGCTCCCAATTAGCCAAGATTTTGTTTTGGTATATTTTACGGAGTAGAATAAAATATCACGGAGCAAAATAAAATATTAAATCACCCACTTAGAGATTGGAAATAGGCGTGTAGTATGGTTGATATATAAGGAATGGATATTTTTTTTTATATTAACTAAAATAAGATATGGCAAGATCTCTTGAGGTATGGAAAGATTTGGTAGAATATTTAAATTCTAGGTATGGAAGGAAATCAATAAGGGATCAATTAAAAATGAAATAAATTCCTCCTTTCCAAAGCTAGGTGATTTTCGAAAATCACCTTAATATTAATAGGGCTCGATTTTTCCCATTAAGAAATAGGGAAAAAATTGGGTTTTGGATTTAATTCGGATAAATATCCCAAGAATTAAATTAAATCCGGAAAAAATAGAATTCCTTCTCCAAAAGTCCAAAGGTTCGAAAATCTCACTATTTAGGTGGCTAGTATTTATGGAAAAAAATTTCCCAAATATTCTCACTCACCCTTAAACAAATAATTCACCTCATAATTTAATAAATCACATGCCACTTCACATAGTCAACAAGTTTGACTTTTCAAACTTCCCGGTCAAAGAAACTCATGCAATAAATTCATTTATCAAATAATTCACATCTCACATCTCCCACGTCATCAATAATAAATTTTAGGGCTCTAAAATTAGGGTTCGGAAATTCGGGATGTTACATCCTACCACACTTAAAAGAAATTTCATCCCGAAATTTTGGTACCTCTATGGAAAGAGTTTCGGGTATAGTTCTATCATCTTATCCTCAAGCTCCCACGTGGCTTCCTCGGGCCCGTGGTTTCTCCTTTGTATTTTCACGAAGGCAGTGGATTTATTTCTCGAGGTTTGGACCTTTTGATCCAAGATCATCTGGGGTTGCTCCTCGTAGCCCAGATCCGGGTGTACGGCAACATCCTCATAGCGAATCACATGCTTCGGGTCGAACACGTGTATTCGTAACTGCGACGCATGGAAAACATTGTGCACGTTCCCAAGGCTGGGCGGCAACGCTAATCTATAAGCTACGAGTCCTACTCCTTCAAGAATTCCGTATGGTCTGATGAAACGTGGCTTCAGTTTCCCTTTAACTCCAAAACGCGTTATCCCTTTCGACGGGGATACCTTGAGGAAAACTTTGTCACCAGCGTGGAACTGTAAGTCCGTCCGTTGGACGTCGGCGTACGATTTTTGTCTGTCCTGGGCTTTCTTCATTCGCGCACGGATTTGTCGAACGATTTCGACCATCTCTTCGACTGCATCAAGTCCAAGTGCCCTTCGTTCATCAACTGCATCAAGTCTACACTTTCTTCCATATAGTGCTTCATACGGTGCCATGCCGATCGTTGCTTGAAAGTTATTGTTGTAAGCGAACTCGATCAGAGGGAATGCGGTCTCCCAACTTCCGTCTCGGTCGAGCACCACGGCTCTTAGCATATCCTCGAGAGTTTGTATCGTTCTTTCGGATTGTCCATCGGACTGTGGGTGAAAAGTCATGCTAAAGTTTAAGCGTGTTCCAAGCTCGCGCTGTAAACTAATCCAAAATTTTGAGGTAAAATTCGGGTCACGATCAGACGTAATCGTCACTGGGACTCCATGAAATCGTACGATCTCTTGAATGTAGATCCGAGCTAGCCTATCCGATCCATGGGTTACGGGGATTGGTATGAAGTGTGCACTCTTGGTAAGTCGATCTATGATCACCCAGATCGCGGTGTTCCCTTTTAGGGTCCTCGGCAACGCCGTCACGAAGTCAATGGCGATGTGCTCCCATTTCCACTAGGGTATCTCAAGCGGTTGTAGCTTCCCGTACGGCCGTTGGTGTAAGGCTTTCACCTGTTGGCAGGCTAAGCAGTGCTCCACAAATGTTGCGACGTCCCTCTTCATGCCGTTCCACCAAAAGGACTTCTTCAGATCCTGGTACATCTTTGTGCTCCCGGGGTGAGCAGTGTATGGGGTTTCGTGGGCTTCGCTCATGATCACGTTCTTGAGTCCTTCGTCGTTCGGCACGCACAATCTCCCTTCAAAGGTGAGAGCGTTGTCGGAAGCCTCGCTGAAATTTCCGGATTCACCGGTTCTTACTTCGACTCGAATCTCCTCCAATCTCACATCTAGCCGTTGTGCTGCAACGATCCTCGTCCTTAGATCAGGTTCTACTACTAACGCGACAATTCGGCCCTCTACGGTTTCGGGTGTCCTAACTACTTCTATCTGCAACCTACTCAACTCATGTACTAACTTTCCTCTTCTGTCAGAAAAACAGCGAGTTGCGAATGGTCTCTACGGCTTAAAGCATCTGCTACTACGTTTGCCTTGCCAGGGTGGTAGTTGATGCCACAATCGTAATCCTTCACCAGCTCGAGCCACCTCCGTTGTCGCATGTTCAGGTCCTTCTGCTCGAAAAAGTACTTCAAACTCTTATGGTCCGTAAAGATTTCACACCTAACTCCGTAGAGATGGTGCCTCCAAATCATTAGGGCATGCACTACAGGGTTAACTCTAAGTCGTGGGTGGGGTAGTTCAACTCGTGCGGTTTCAATTGTCGTGACGCGTAGGCGATCACCTTGTTGTTCTGCATCAACACGCATCCCTATCCGACCTTCGAAGCGTCGGTGTAAACTATGTAGTTTGCTCCAAGCTCTGGCACAGCTAACACTGGTGCGGTGGTCAATTTCTCATTCAAGAGTTGAAAGCTCGCCTCACACTCCGGCGTCCAGTTCACCTTGATCCCTTTCTTGAGTTGTTGGGTCATCGGTCTCGCTATCTTGGAGAACCCTTTTATGAACCTTCGGTAGTATCCTGCCAAACCCAGGAAACTCCGAATCTCGTTCGGTGTCTATGGCGACTTCCATTGTTGCACCGCCTCAACCTTGGCGGGGTCCACTCGAATTCCTTCTGCCGACACAATGTGTCCTAAAAAGTTCACTTCTTTCAACCAGAACTCACACTTGCTGAATTTGGTGTACAGCTTCTCCTTCCTCAGCGTCTCCAGCGCGATTCGTAGGTGTTCCGCGTGCTCCTCCTCGTCCTTCGAGTAGACTAAGATATCATCTATGAACACTAAGACGAACGTATCTAGGTACGGGTGGAAAACTCGGTTCATCAAGTCCATAAATACGGCTGGGGCGTTGGTCAGTCCAAACGGCATCACGACGAACTCATAGTGACCATATCTGGTACGGAATGCGGTCTTAGGTATATCCTCCTTTCGCACTTTCAGCTGGTGGTATCCTGACTTCAGATCCATCTTGGAAAACACTCCGGCTCCTCGGAGTTGATCGAACAGGTCGTCTATCCTTGGCAATGGGTACTTGTTCTTGAGGGTCAATTTGTTCAACTCTTTATAGTCGATACACATTCTCATTGACCCATCTTTCTTCTTAACGAAGAGCACCGGTGCGCCCCATGGCGAAACACTGGGCCTAACGAAACCTAAATCCATGAGCTCTTGTAGTTGTATCTTTAGTTCCTTCAATTCCTTTGGCGTCATTCGGTATGGTGCCTTGGACACAGGTGCGGCTCCTGGTTTGAGATCGGTCGTGAATTCCAGTTGTCGATCTGGCGGCGGTCCTGGTAACGCTTCGAGGGAAAAAAGTCGGGAAAAATATCGTACGGCAGCGACGTCTTTGATCCTTCTTTCCTCCTTCTCCTCTCCGTTGAGATAGACAAGGTAGGCGGGGCGTCCTTTCTTTATCATCGCGGTGGCTTGTAGTGCAGAGATTATAGCGGTTCGCCGGTTCATTGAGATTTTATGGTATACGATGGGTTCCTTATTCGGGGCGTGTAGGGATATTTGCCTCCCCTCACAACGAATCGTCGCAAAGTTCGCGGTCAACCAGTCCATTCCTAAGATTACGTCGATATCTCCCATCGCCATAACTCGCAGATCGTGAGCAACTAACCTAAGTTCTCCTAGTACGATTTCTACGTTCGAGCAAGTTCGGGAAAATTCTATAACACGACATTCGATTTCCTAGCAGCTCGATATGAGCAGTTCGTAAATGCGAAATATTTCTCGTCTCGCTCTATTGGCCATGTCTACACCTCTTGTTGGTGAATCATTTCAGCGCGTGTCTGTCTGTAGAACTTATTTCCCACGTGTATCCTAAAAGATTTAAGCTTTCCCCTTCCCTTGCTTTGTCGCATCAAGAACTCAGAATATGTATTAAGAACTCAAATTTTAATCAAACAGTCTTAACTTGGATATGTACCGATTTCAATTCGAGGAAGCACCACAAAATGTCTTTCATCGGAAAGGCTCCAAACTTTATCAAGGAAACAAAATTAACATTTCTAACTTGACACTTTCAAATCTCATCATTGACAATTGGTTTGAAACTGAGCGAGGACTAAGTTCCATTGAACATAACTCGTCCATTCTGAGAATTAAATAGTTTAGAGGTATCAAGAAAAACCCATAGAGCTTGAGAATTTAATTCTGATGAGAGCTCGAAAGAACATGGGATGGGTCATGAAAACAGGGTGAAACCCATTCTGATGTACTTGTAAAATTATGATTCTTCCTATAAGTAGGGTTCAAGGAATGATCACACAGTAGCATTGAAAGAAGGCAGTTGCGCAAGAAAGGACATGGGACAGTTGCACAACAAGATGAAAGGTTCTTGGAGAAAACAAAATGGGCAAGTACATTCACGAAATAAGGTAGTAAAAAGTGGAAATGGCTTATTGCAAGATAAGATAATAAGAAGGTGCGAATTCCCACATTCACGCAATAAGGTAGAAAAGAGTGGGAAAAGCTCATTGCAAGGTAAGATAATAAGAAGGTGCGAATTCCCATAAATCTCAAAAATGTGGTCTCAAAGGGGTCTCAGTACAACGAACGAAAAGGAGTAATGCAAATGCGAAAGTAAAATGGTAAGGTGAATAAAAGCTTTAGAAATCTTAAATCTCATACCAGACTGCCCGATCAAAATTTGCAAAAACTTTGGACAGCGGTTATTGATCAAACATGTCAAGGCCGAAAACAATCAGTCGCGTCAGAATTTAGAAATATAGACAAATGTCATGAAGTAGCACTAATAATGGTTCAACGGGTTTGTTGAGGGCAACTCAAAGTGATTGGAACTTTTCAGAACCGTTAAGGAAGAAGAGAACATGATAGCCTTAACTTGGTGTTGAAGAAAGAAAAAAAAATCATTGGGTGTGAAACAAAATATGTAGTGGAACCGAGCTAAAAAGAATTTCACTTCTGCCAAAAAGAGCTTGCCACAAACATGGTTACAAAATAAAGGGGTGAACCAAAGTTCCAAGAAGAATATTCCATCCTTTGAAGAAAAACAGGTCTGGAGATGTGATCATACTGAAGGTCATAACTACAAACAACTTTAGGAATGAGGTTCAATGACGGAAGCTCATAAAATCAAATATCGTTCTATGAATTTGAAGAATACTACTCAAGCAAGAGGTCCAAAGTTATAAGGGCAAACACAAATTTCACGCCAAGTGAGTCATGACTCGATATAGGAAAAGAAATAATGGGTATCACTTGCAAATTGCGAGTCAACCAAGGTGTTTAAATAGATAAGGGCTCATGGTTATTCAAAACTTCCCGAAAAGAACTTAGGATCCAAGTAAGTACTGTTGATTTAAAAAAAATCGGTCATTCTAATCACGAAGGTCGCACTCCCTTGCACATTTCTCCCGAGCCTGATCATGGTAACGTCGTTCTATGAAACCGTGGATTCCAAGTTGAGATTTATCGTATCGTCGAAAATAACTATTTTTGATGGTCGCATCTTCAAAGTCTTCTTCTTGACGTGTCACATAGTCTTTTCGATTGCCATTATACACGTGGTCTTAATGTGTCGTAAACGTCGTCGTATTTGTGTCGCGTCGCCACTTTGGCATGGTATGCAAGACTGCATAGTTTTATTTGATCTTGGTATGATCTCGCCATTGTAAGGGTACACCAAGGCTCGAAATATACTTATTTTCGTTGGTTCTATCACTCAGGAAAGTGATACTGCAGTTGTCAACCTACAACTAAGTTCTAGCACGCTTAGTTTGGCCTACTTCTTAGGCACTCTATAATTTCAAGTATAGCTTGAAGTCTCGTATATTCGATCATTACTTAAATGCTATGTAAGCTTCATAGGGTTTCTACGTTCGCAACAAAGTTCAAAAGTTCCCCATTACCACACAAACTTCATCCACATATTGCACAATTAACAAGCATATTTCACCACGTAAATCATTTGATGTTCCATAGCATATCAAGCATCGTACATTAATATATATATATATATATATGAATATCAACACTTAGTCAATCAAATCATTCATGGAATCGCATTTCATAAATCATGCAGTTCATGCTCATCTGTATCCCAATCACAACTCGCAACTACACGCGTACCATGCTTTGCATTTCACAGTTTCATAGTCATGAAATTTCGATCACATTGGCATAAAGGGTGGGAAGGAATAACAAGTGTGTGTGGTTCCAAATGGTGCAGCGAATAGGATGGACATGTATAAAGCAGAAGATGGCGGTACGAAGATAGTATCGTCGGATGTTCTCGTTCCTAAGGCAGCTATTCGCGCGTTCTCACAATTCGTCGAGTCCTCACATACACTAATGGCCTCATACTAGTCATTTCGCGTTTCTACTGTTAATATAAGCGCTGTGATTGTATAACTAAGGCATGCTAGGTTCAAAAGTCCGGGTCTAAGAATCGCAACATTATAATCTCACGTAATCATATTCGCATTTCACAATTGTCACAAGCTCGCATAGAATACTTGACAGATCACCATTCGGGAAGCATCGCTTCACAATCACACCATATATCCAATTTCTAAGGCATGCTTTTCACAAAGAAATACATTTTCCACTGAAATTCTCAAGGACATAAAATTTCAATCATAAATCATAGTAATACATTGTACCTCTTTCTCCATGGTTGAACGGGACGAGGTGCGGTGTTGAGCCTTCCATATTTAGTTCATTAGTAGAAGAGTACAAGGAATAGTTTCTATATTTTGAACAAAGACTCTTAGGTCCAGAGTGGAAAGAAACTGAGGCTCTGATACCAACTGTAACAGCCCGAATTTCTAGGGTACAATAACTACGGGGGCTGCTACCAAAGCGGATTTAAAAGCACCAAGAATAAAGCCTAGGGTTTCAATTAAAGAGGTTTGACCAAGGTATTGAACGAACTACTAGGAATTTAGTCAACGATTAAATCGAGAGAAATAAATGAAGGATAAATATTATAATTGTGATAAAAAACAAGGGTTCAACATAATTCCAACGAAAAACCACAACAAGTCTCAAACTCCGAATTCAAAAGGAATAAGCTCAAAGTAACCAAGTGATGCTAAAGTGTTCAAAGATTCAGCGGAAAAAGGCCAAGAGAAAGTGGAGCCATGTATGAAGACATAACTACACTCGATTGTTCAAAATAACCATCTTAATTAATTAATGTGCTCAACACCCGCCACCGCTCGTCGTCATTCAACCTGCACATAAGGAAAACACATGCAGGGCTGAGTATTTTGAAATACTCAGTGAGCTCGTTGCCAAAACATTTTACAAGTTATGCCACCCTTACCATAGTGAACTCGAGGTTTTACACTTTTCAAAATAAATATTCAACGAGTATCACAAAAATATTTCCATATTGGCCAATCAAACAATCCCCCATTTTCTCATCAAATTCCACAATCACAATCATATCCATGGTGCGACGAAAGTGTGGCCACACTTTTCGCCCACGAGACCGGCCGACTAGCAAGGACGGCTCCCGATCCCCACGTGTACACAGCCTGGTAGGGTTTGCGGCCCGTACTCAGACCCGAATTCGTATAACATATCCACAGCCCTAGCCCAATGGAGCGAACTCACAAACTAGGCATCAGACGCACAATATCACAACAAAACAAACATAGGCATGGCATAACAGTTAAACCACCCTTATAACACCAATCAATATTTTTGCAAGAAGTAAAAGAGTTTAAGAATAAAGCTCACCTCGACTGCTTAGATTTCTAGTAGTTTTGCTTTTCCGTTATCCGGCTTCGCAACCAAAGTTTCACCTTTTAATCACATAGGCACATATCACGAATTAGGTTCAACACTACTCTTACTCATGCATGTCTCAATACTTTTCCCTTTTCCCAACGATTTATCTTATCATTACTAATCAATAAAAATCATGTTTATCACACAAGAATATTTAGCCATCAAACACACACTACACAAACACAACACACACACACACGACACGCATACACACACACGCCACGCATACACACACACGCCACACACATACACGCCACACACATGTAACATATTCCCACATCCCTTTTATCCCACTTTCACTCAACCAAGATGCATGAGGGTTCAAGAAGACCGATTAATCGGTTAGAAAGAAGAGGAATCGAGTAGAAACGAAGAAGATGAATATAAAATACCTTATGAGAAAAACGATCGGTAGGAATTAAGTATTAGCCTTGGTTCTTCAAGATTCTTGGATTGAACTTCAATTCTTCTTCAAAAGATGACAAAAATATTGGAGAATGGAAGAAAAATTGGAGAGGGTGGGAGAGAGGAGAGGGGCGAAATTTATTGCAGCTAGGGTTAGGGGTTCTCTTATTTATAGTGCTCAACAAGATCTTTAGGTAATTAAAATAGAATATTTGGTAAGATTTTATTCTCCACAATTAAATAAATAAATATTGTGAAGTAGGGAAGAAGAATTAACAAAAATAGACTAGGGTATCAAGGCATGTAATTTTCGAAATATATGGCTCCCAATTAGCCAAGATTTTGTTTTGGTATATTTTACGGAGTAGAATAAAATATCACGGAGCAAAATAAAATATTAAATCACCCACTTAGAGATTGGAAATAGGCGTGTAGTATGGTTGATATATAAGGAATGGATTTTTTTTTATATATTAACTAAAATAAGATATGGTAAGATCTCTTGAGGTATGGAAAGATTTGGTAGAATATTTAAATTCTAGGTATGGAAGGATATCAATAAGGGATCAATTAAAAATGAAATAAATTCCTCCTTTCCAAAGCTAGGTGATTTTCGAAAATCACCTTAGTATTAATAGGGCTCGATTTTTTCCATTAAGAAATAGGGAAATAATTGGATTTTGGATTTAATTTGGATAAATATCCCAAGAATTAAATTAAATCCGGAAAAAATAGAATTCCTTCTCCAAAAGTCCAAAGGTTCGAAAATCTCACTATTTAGGTGGCTAGTATTTATGGAAAAAAATTTCCCAAATATTCTCACTCACCCTTAAACAAATAATTCACCTCATAATTTAATAAATCACATGCCACTTCACATAGTCAACAAGTTTGACTTTTCAAACTTCCCGGTCAAATAAACTCATGCAATAAATTCATTTATCAAATAATTCACATTCACATCTCCCACGTCATCAATAATAAATTTTAGGGCTCTAAAATTAGGGTTCGGAAATTCGGGATGTTTAGAAATTCGGGAAATTCGGGAAATTCGGAAATTTAGAAACGCGTCTGTGCTGCGTATGTTCTAAACTCAAAGATTATGGGCAAGTGACCAATATATCAATCCAAATGACATAAATAAATATATATAACAATAATCATGTATGTGGAAAATAATGTTTTAATCTTTATTAGTGTCCTGAAAACAAGAGTGCAAGTATGTTATATTTGATTTTTCTTCAAGTTAGTGCATTGTGTTTTAAATAATTTAAAGTCAAGTATCAACAAGTCTTTAATTATAGTGTTTACCATATTTATTTTTAATAATTCAATCCATATAAGCATACTAATATATTAATGTTGATATCAACACTATCATTCGTGATAAAAAAAGAAAACTTAATGCAAACTAGAATTATATCCAAATTTGTATCTCTATCCATTAAAAATAAATAAACCAGGGCTGTGTTGACGTGACTAAAAAAATCAACTCAGGTTGTATTGGCGTGATGGTAGAGTGATTAATTACTGAGGTCAAATTAAGGTACCTTGTTCAAGTCCATCGTGACACAACCTTTAAAATTCCAATTTATATTATACATCAAAAAAGAAAATTCAAATAAGTGTACGCGTGTTGACTTAGTGGTTGAGCAGTTAATATCTGGAGTCAAAGATTTCATGTTCGATTCTAAGAAATGTATATGTGTGATCTAATTCCCGAAGCCATGTTCAAATCCACCTTAACACGACCTTATAAGTTTCTCTTTACTCGTTCACCAATCCAAAATTGATTGGGCTTTGATACTCGCATTTGAGCCCATTAAGAAATTTCGTTATTAGGGGTTAATTACGCTGACCTTTCGAAATTAGGGGTTAATTTCACAGACCTTTCAGAACAAGGGATTTCTGATTTTTTATCCTTTTTCTATTCTTTTTTCCTATTATTTATTTCCCATCATTTATAAGTGGACTAAACTACCCTTTTTTATTTTTATCTAAATTCTAATAAATCAATAGAATCATCTTTCATATTTTTTCCGTATATTCTAATAAATCAAACAGAACATGTTTCAGTTGAGAGACGCCAAACTCCCATCTCTTTACTCTAGAAAACCAGACTTGCCTCCACCTATTTCATCCATCATGCATCCACTCTCCACCCTTTGCTGCTTCTTTTCCTTACTCCAGACCCGTCCCCACCCTCCTCGACGGGCACCTCCGCCGTTCGCCGCCTCCGTCTCCACCCTTCTCTTCCCGCCATCTCTTACGTATTTTATGTGTTCGATTAAATATCGTCTACTTTTTTCACATAGTTTGTTAGTTAATGATGATAAATTGTTTAGTGAACAAAATTGTTATTTAGAATAGTTCACGCAGAAAGACAACATGGAAAAGAGAAGATATTTCAAATCAATATTTTAATATTATTATATCATTGTATATGGAAAAGATTAAAAGAGAAGCTATTCAAAAGATTGACAAATCGGCTGATTTATTAGAGTTTAGGTGAAAATATGAAAAGGGTAGTTTAGTCCCCTTATAAATGATAGAAAATAAATAATAGGAAAAAAGAATAGAAAAAAGATTAAAAAAATCAGAAATTCCTTATTCTGAAAAATACGCACGCCTCGATTCCATATTTTGAAAGGTTGACGAAATTAACCTCTAATTTCGAAAGGTCAGCGTAGTTAACCCCTAATAACGATTCCATATTTTGAAAGGTCGGCGAAATTAACCCCTAATTTCGAAAGGTCACCGTAGTTAACCCCTAATAACGAAATTTCTCTTTATGCTAATACATTTACTTAGCCCAATAAATTCAGGCCCACTATCGATTAAGCAAAAATATCGTTTTCGTTTATTGAGCTGAATTAGAACTTCATGATTGTCGTCTTCGTTTGCATGTTCAATTTGCTTCAAAAAGTTCAACACACGGTGTCGTTTTTCTCTGGCATCATCAACGAATGTTCTTCAGTTAGGAGCCCCTCAAATTTTTTGTAATTAATACACACGCAGTTGGTAAAATTCGGCTTGAATTTCTCAATATATATCTGGGCAATCGATGTATGGATCTCTATTTCAAGTCGGGATCACCGAAAGATGCTTTGAAGATGTTCGACGATATGTCAAGCTAAAATATCGTTTCTTGGAACTTATTATACTTGAAAGTCTTGGTGAAATGTTTCGACATGGCGACGGCGCGCCGCGTGTTCGACGAAATGCCTGAACGAGATTGTGTGAGTAGGAATGATTGTTGTGTTTTTATGATTGTTTTTCAATTTTGTGAGGCGGGCGAGAATTTTATCCGAATTTTCCGAATTTTTTGGCAGTTTCTCTTTAACGAAACGACATTTTGAGTATCACTAAGAGATGTCATTTTGTACATAGACACACAACTGAGAAACATTGAATTTTCATGATATTATATTCCGCTTTCAATTATTGAGGAACCGGAATTTAATCAAATTTCATAATTTAAATATAAATAACCAAGTTACAATACTCCTAAAGACAAAACAAAATATCTAACAATAAAAAAACAGATTTTAAAGTCACATTTATTTATATTGTTGCCTAGACTAGTTGCAGAACTGTCCATCATATATATACCATTTTCACGACGGAGTTTTAATATTTCAAAGAGTCCAACGATTATGTAGAGATATTGTTTTGCAAAAATAAAACGCTCCAAATCAGACGTTGTTTTGTACTCCCTCCGTTCCATAGTAATAAAGGCGTTTCGTTTTGAGCTCTCGTTTTGAAAAAATGATAATAAATAGTTAAAGTGGAGAAAGAGTAAAGTAATAGAGAGAATAATGTAGTGAAGAGTCTTATCTACAATATTCCATTTCTTACTTTACTATTTCTCTACTTTAACTATTTATTATTATTTTTTCAAAATGAGTGCTCAAAACGAAACGCCTCTATTACTGTGGAACGGAGAGAGTATATATTATTCTCTCTATTACTTTATTTTCTCTCCGCTTTAACCATTTTTTATTATCTTCGCAAAATAATGGCAAAAAAAAAACATTTCGCTTATAGTGAGACAAATGGAGTAATAAATAAATTAAGTTTGACGCATACATTTATCAATTAAGTTTGACGGATACATTCTTAATTTATACTACCTCCGTCCCCCAAAGCTTGACACAGTTTACCATTTCGGTTCGTCCCCGAAAACTTGACACACTTCACTTTTTCCATTTTTGATAGTGGACCTCATATTCCACTAACTCATTCCTACTCACATTTATTATAAAACTAATACTTAAAAAGTAGGACCCACATCCCACCAACTTTTTCAACACACTTTCCATTACATTTCTTAAAACCCGTGCCGGGTCAAACCGTGTCAAGCTTTAGGGGACGGAGGTAGTACTATATAATTTGCAACAGGAGAAATAATCATTACCTATAGGATATAGTTACATATGTGACATATTCAAGGTTAGTTTGTCATTTTACCTTCTATGGATAATATACAAAACAAGGGGTGTGATCAAATACTAACTAAGTTACAGTAATAACAAATAACTAATATCAATTTTGTATGTTAAAATTATCAACACAAAGATATAAATTTATCAATCTTCTTGTGTTGATAAACTTATGTCTTTGTGTTGATAATTTTAATACACAGAATTATTGAAAGTTATTACTCCCTCCGTCCCGGATAATTCGTCCCAGTTTTCCATTTCGGTCCGTCCCACATAATTTGTCTCACTTCACTTTTACCATTTTTGGTAGTGGACCCCATATTCCACTAACTCATTCCTACTCACATTTTATTATAAAACTAATATATAAATGTAAGACCCACATTCCACTAACTTTTTCAACCCACTTTTCATTACAATTCTTAAAACCCGTGCCCGGTCAAAGTGACCCGAATTATCCGGGACAGGGGGAGTAGTTATTACTATAAATTAGTTAGCACACTAACGCAATCCTACAAAACAATGTAACAAATCTTGTCTTGGGACGATCACCTATGCGGCTGCGACGCCTCTATCCAGTATACACGGAGCACCAGTAGTGAGTAGTGGACAAGTCGGGCACAGCACGAAGCTGCCGTGCATGAACTGGACATCACATATGAAGGGGCTGAACAGGAAATCAGCTGAGATTACGGACATGAGATTCAACTGTGTTAAGTTAACACGGCAACTCTACAAAACTCCACAAACGACCCACGTGTCAGGCAGTCATTCAAGAACCTCGGACTCTCCGAAGCCACGTCTCAGGTCACCAGATCAAGAATCCTTCCACAAGCAGCAGAGATAGCCAATACTAATCCTTGACATCTGCAAAAATACTCCTTCCGACTGATAAAAATATATGCACTTTCTATTTTCTTCCATCCCATAAAAATATAAACATTTTCTTCTTTTCTCATTTACTTCACCAATTGTCTTAATTTCCGTGTAATATTATATGTCCATATTATTGGGACGGAGGGAGTGTATAAATCAATGAACTCGTTATATAGAGTAATTTAAACAAACATTGAGCAAACAATGACACAATATTAGTACCATAAACTCATTTTGAAATTAACAGTTCGCACCTAAAAAGATAATACTTCAAAAGGGTCCGAACAGTTAAAACTAAGGATTCATGCCAAGTATAAAACCTACGCAACTTAAGTTAAGAGCTAACCATGTGTAGTGCAAGCTCACAACAAAAGGATAGCAAAAGTTAGAGCATCTCAAAGGGAAAGATGAAGAGGTATTATATCTTCTTTCATTTTGAGAAGGTATCGTTACCTCTTCTTGGTGCAAAAGGTAAAAACTTGGCAATTTTTGTTTGCCTTTTTAATTCACCTTCTTTTCTCAGAGTCTATTACTTTTTGAGAAGGTAACAATTACCTACTTGGGAAGGTAAATGAGAAAAACACATTCTCAATTTACCTTTCCCCTTGGAGATGCTCTAATTAATTTATACCTGTAACAGCTTCTGTATCAGCAGCCGTACCAGCAACAATGAGGCCTTCAATGGCTTATGTGTCAGCTCCATAAATGTCACCATCCTAAAGCATATAAATTTTGTCAAGGAAAACATATAAAAGCAAATAATAAAATCATTCTTTGTCTTTAATAAGCTTCTGGCAAACAAGGAACAGCCAAATAGGAAGTATATAGACACTCATTTTCAATATTCAAGCAAATAATACACTCATATTCAATATATCAAGTTATTGTGTAGGAATTGCACAATTTAATATACAACTCGCAGCAAAGACTAAGTGAAGACAATTGCAACCTAGTGGAAAACATACTCATTCCATCCCACAAATATAGAGATGAATAGAGACTAAACAAGGTAAGAGAATAAATTAAAAGAGAAGAAATGAACTGTTTTTTGCTATAAAGGAAAATGACTCATGCTAAACGGGGATTTGGCTGCACTAGACGGTATAGACATAATTGAATGAAGGCAAGGGGTACTGGAGGCCAGTGGGCGATAGTTATTGGCAGTGGCGGACGCAGGAATTTTACAGTGGGGTTCCAAACAACATAACCCAAAGCCAAGAAAAATGAGTAATAAAAAGAAATTAAACAAGGAAAAACAGGAAATGAGTAATAAAAAGAAATTAAACAAGGAAAAACCAAAAAACAAAAAAACCAAAAAAAAAAACAAATTTTTAGATTTCTAGTCTAACTAGACAACCACTTAAGCTACAACTACAATTGGGAATTTTACATGTAATATATATAGATCATATGAAAATTGGTGGGGGTTCCAGTGGCCCCCCGCCCTAACATGTAGGTCCGCCACTGGTTATTGGTGGAGGTTCCGTTAGGGCTGATTTTGGGTAAGAGAGAAAAAAAGATTTAGAGGCTTCATGATATAATGGAGTTGAATGGAGATTTACTTCCATTCTTATGTTTCTTAAGTGCAATGAATACGAATGGAATGTAATTGTTACTCCTTGATTACATTCATATGCTTTAAAAACTACATATAATATAGCAATTGAATGAAATGTGCGTGTACAATGTACATGTGCAATGTATTGTGTAGTGTGGTGATTGTGTGCGTATAGTATGTGTTGTATGTGTGTGCAATATGTGTGTGTGGTGTATTATGTGTGTGCAATGTTGTTGTGTGTATGGGAGTGGTGTAGTGTATTGCGTATGTGGAGTGTGGGTGTAGTGTAACGTATTGTATGTAGAATGTGTGGTGTGGTATAGTGCAGTGTATTGTATGTGGAATGTGTGGTTTGGTGTGGTGTATTGTGCATGTGCAATGCTTGTAATGTGTGTGCAATATGTGAGTAAGTGGTGTATTGTAAGTGAGTGTGAAGTGTGTAGTATGTGTTATATGCATGCAATGTGTGTGGTATGTGTGTTGAATGTGTGTGAGTGTGGTGTAGTGTATTGTGTGTGTGGAATGAGTGGTCTGGTGTATTGTGTGTGTGTAAGTGGTGTATTGTAAGTGAGTGTGCAGTGTGTATTATGTAGTATGTGTTATATGCATGCAATGTGTGTGATGTGTGTTGAATGTGTGTGAGTATAGTGTTTTGGTGTAGTGTATTGTGTGTGTGGAATGAGTGGTTTGGTGTATTATGTATGGAATGAGTGGTCTGGTGTATTGTGTGTGTGCAATGTGTGTAAGTGGTGTATTGTAAGTGAGTGTGCAGTGTGTATTACGTAGTATGTGTTATATGCATGCAATGTGTGTGGTATGTGTGTTGAATGTGTGTGAGTGTAGTGTTGTGGTGTAGTGTATTGTGTGTGTGTGGAATGAGTGGTCTGGTGTATTATGTGTGTGCAATGTATGTAAGTGGTGTATTGTAAGTGAGTGTACAGTGTGTATTATGTAGTATGTGTTGTATGTATACAATGTGTGCTATGTGTGTGCTATGTGAATGTGAGTGTTAGTGTGGAGTGTGAATAGTATGTGTTGTGAGTGTGGAATGTGAATAGTATTTGTTGTGTGTATTGTATATGTATGCAGTGTGTGTTGTAAGTGAGGGGAGTGTGTGTTTGAGTAGTGTATCATGTGTGTAGTAAGTGGTGTGCATTTGTTCAGTGGGTAGTGTGGATTTTTTAATACCAAAACAATCATGAATACGCATCGGAAGTTTTGTGTGAATTGAAACCTCAAATTCAAAACATCGTAAAGTACAAATCTAGGAAACACTAAATTTTTTTTGAAACATTGGAGCTTGCATACAGAGGCAGCGTCTTACGAGATTTAGGCAGATGAGAAAGACAACAGCCGACACAGTTGAGAAGGGGGAGCAGCAGTGAAGAGTGGGAGGAGAAAGCATGAGGAGAGATTAGACATTTGCAGCATTGGAGGAGGGGAAGAAGGGCAGCAGAGGCAAGGAAGTAGAAGGAGCAGCCGCAGAAAAGACGAAAGGGAGTTGCGGCATACTGCAGCAACATCTACCTTATTCAACCGAAGAGAGAAGACATCTCTGGCAGAAGAGGGGCGACAGAGAGAAGTAGGTAAAAATAGCAACCGAAGCAAGGATAAGGTAATTTGCTGCATACGGAAACATCATCCTTGTTCGAGATATCATCAAAGAAGAGAGACACCACACTCTATTAAAGACCTATATTTAATATATCATCTTCTAAAGTAGAAAATTCAGGAGAATTAAATGAAAATAAGATAAGAAGACGAGATGAACTTTAGGTAGCATTACTACAATATGATCTCCATTATAGTGCAAAATATACGAAAGGTATTTCAAGAATACTCAAGTAGTATCATTCACACTTATATTTACACAACGTCAAAAAAACTCACCTTTACTCAAAAACATTCATTTCTCTCCGGGATGATCCACTGAATCCTCATATTCAGCAATACAAGCCATCATTGAAGCCTCATATACCACTTGCCTACAGAAAACAAGGCAAACAAAATGTGAAAAACTAAATCCATGCAGCTATACTTTCTTGTGCAATTTCATAACATATCTATTTAGTGAGTGTAAGAGGTGTATAGTAAGTGAGTGTGCAGTATGTGTTGTATGTATGCCATGTGTGTAGTGTGTGTGGGTGTGGTGTTGTGGTGGAGGGTATTATGTGTGTGGAATGTATGGTATAGTGTGTGTAAGTGGTGTATTATGTGTGTAGTGTGAATAGCATGATTTGTTTGTATGCAATGTGTGTTGCATGTGTAAGTAACATATTGTGCGTGAGTAGTGCAGGGAGTGCGTAGTAAGTGGTGTACATTTGTTCAGCATGAGGGAGTGTGGATTTTTTATATCAAACAATCATGAACAAAAAATGAATACGCATCAGAATTATTGTGTGAATAAATCTCCAATTCAAACAATGTAAAATACACGTTATCAAGGAAACACTAAATTATATTTAAAATATGGGAGCATGCATACAGAGGCAGCGTCTTACAAGATTTTAGCAGATGATATCGACAACAGCATCTCGACACGCTCCTCTTGCTCCCCACTCTCGCAGGAGATTCCCCCGGCCAGAGGTGGAGCTACGGTGGGGCCAGGGGCCCTTGGGCCCCTCACCCATTGACGTAATACCTATATATATTATATGTATGCAATTTCAAACATGCTATGAGCTAGCGCAGTTGGTCCGAATTTCAGCCTCATGTCCGGGAGGTTGTGTGGGTTCATTTCTATTATGGGTTCATTTTTGTTTATTAAATTCATATTTTATTAGATTTATAATTTATAATATTAGTAAAATTGTTTTTAAAGCTATACTTGCAGTTCATTTGCTTTATTTTTTCTTTTCTAATTAGTACCTTTTTGTTGATTTTTTCACATTCATTTATATTTCATGGATTTGCTATGCTTGCATTTCATTTGTTTTATTTTTTCTTTTCTAATTATTACCTTTCTGCTAATTTTTTCACAATCATTTATATTTCATGGATTTTCTCACGTCAGAAACTTCCATTAATGTTTTTTACAAGTAATTTTTTATAAATCATTTTATCAAAAAAATGATTTTTATAGTTTAAGAATAAAAAATAGTTCTTCTATTGCATAAATATTTTAAAATATTATATGATTAGTAAAATCAATTTTAATGTGATGCCCTTTATTACAAAATATTTGGAATAGAAAATAACACTTTGATGTAATAAATATATGTTATTATTAGTAAAATTGGTGCTATGCTCTAAAACTTTTAATCACTAATTACTTTTCTCGTCTTTCATTTTTCACGCGTGGCTTTTTATATTGCTCACATTCAAGTTATTTTCGTGTCGTTTGTATTGAACACACTCAATAAATTTTTTAGTGGTAGTTTGGGCCCCCCACCATTAAATTTCTGGCTCCGCCACTGCCCCCGGCAGCGGCGCGTGGGCCCCACTCCGGTGGTGCTCGACAGCTCGTATATTGATATTTTAAATTCTTTCATATGATATTTTTGATACAATAATGATACAAAATTTTCGATACAATATACTGGATTGACCCAGCCCTATTTATAACTCTATTTGTTAAAATACTAGACAGTGATTATGATGGCTACTCCTATTATTAACTCTTTCTCAATTGAATTCACTCTTATTAACTATTTTTAAATAAAATGTACACAATTAATTCACAGCATATGTGTTATAATGCAGTAAATGATTAAATTTTGAAAAAGATTGGCCAACCAAAGTGTCTATTTTAAATCGAATGTGAGGTCTCTTCTTCATTCTTAAGATTAATTATCATAAAAACAATTTATTGACATAATTCCTTGAAAATAAATCGTTTTCTTCTTCTTTTTTTGGTATTATACACCTCACCTCTGACTCTACTCTCTAAGCACTATTTTGTAAATCTTTTAAAGAAACGGATTTATATTTAGATGAGTAAAAACAATGAAGGCTCACTCACATATACAACAATGAAAATAATAAAATATAGTTTTTTTTAATGATGGAAAGGAGAGTTGAAAATTATGCCATGACAGGCATTAACGTTACCAATATTATTAATTTAAAAATTGATACTGTTGGCCCAAAATTCGGTGTGCCGATCATTGACATCCCTAATTCTAACGAGCTACTAGTATATACACGTATGTACGAAATTATATATACACAAACAATTCAAATTTGGTTCAGCCTTAATTTGTAAACTAAGAAAATAAAATCTTGGCGCTGAACCGCCATATAAGATTGAATTTTTGTGAGTGGATCAATCATTCTAATTTATAAATATATTAGACAAGATATAAGGTTGACACTAGCAAAATATTGAAAGCATATGAAAAAGCCACATTGAAGTAATGGAGATTGGCCGATTGGGTCATAAAATTAATTTATAAAATCAAGAATCGAAAAATTAAGTAGAAAAAATTATGTAATTAAAATTTTAAAAATATGAATTAAGAAATAGGTCCAGGCAATAATTCGAAAGTTCATTCTCACACTTCGACGGCGCCGTTCTCCCTCTCTCACTTCGGCGCCGTTCTTCGAGCGGCGTTAAGCAGAACGAGAGCTAAGCTTGTTGTCGTCTAACCCTAGTTTATTGGTCGAACGAAGAAACCCTAGATGGAGAAGGAGAAGGAGACGGAGAACGAGAAGGGGGAGGGGAAGGGGAAGAGCACCTGCCTCTCAAAATCTACCGCGACCACCACCTCCGACTGAAATTCCACCGCTTCGAAGACGTAATGTATGAGCCCCAACCGCTTATTTTGAAGGTGAAATTTTAATTAAAAGTAGATGATTAGGGTTGTTTCAGTTTCAAAGTGATTAAGGTTTCACTTGTCGGGGAAAAATTTTGATTTTGGATTCTGGGGCTATATATAGATGCATCAGCATGAAATTTTTTTTAGGAATGTGGATTGTGGAGGAATAGTGAACTCGAATTTGTTGTTGTTGTGTGTGTATGGCTTGTCAGGTGGGGTTTAATTTTTAGGTGGTGAGGGAAAATGTGGGGTTTATTCTTTTGTTTTTCTCAGCGAGGAAGAAGAAGCGAGGAAGAAGAAGTCCCGTCGGCAAAATGAATCTCAGATTCATTTTTTCTATTTATCATAAATAATTTATGATATTATTTTTAAAAAAAATTGATTATTAAATAATTAAAAATTTCTTAAGTTGGTCAAAATTGTGATTAAAATCGTTGACTGTTAAATATTAACGGAAATGTTGACAGAGGACCAAAATGATCAAATTTCCATATATGCAGGACCAAAAAATTCAAAAGATAAAGTTTAAGACCAAAATTGTAAAATGATCATAAGTTCATGACCAATTTTGGCCTTTACTCTCATAAATATTATGCAAAATCTCAAACAAAACTCATCAACCTAACAACAAACTAGCAACAACATAGACAAAATGGAAGATCAAGATACAAACAAGTAAATCTCAATCGTTGAGGAAAAAAATTAGTGGAACGTAAAATTCATTACTTAAAAATAAGATAGAAAAATAAAGTGAAATAATTAATAAAAATAGAAAATTAGGATCCAAGCTGTAAATTGGAGGGAGGGAGAACAACATACTCACATTTTGCTTAGGTTTCATGAGGCCATGATGACAAATTGTGTGCTTGTTTTTCCTCTTTCGTATTTTTGTTACATTAGTATTATTAAACAATATATATCCACAATAAGAAAATGTAAATATTAATATAAAATGCAAACGGAAAATTCCATATCGAATTATTTAGTCATAAAAGAGAGTGTCCGTTTTAGTTGGTGATCTTGTATTTTAGCTGATGAATGCAACATGTACATAATTTTTGGTAGACTAAATTAATAAATTTAAATAATAACAATAAGATCATACTCAACTTAACCCCAAAATTTGATATACAACTCTTATTAGAAGAGTCAGGATCTTTTCCAATTTAAAATAAGAGAAGAATAATTGAGATGAAATGCGGTAAGAGATCAATGAGGATCAAATAGTTATAGATAAAAAAAATAGGGAAAGGTTAGAGTGTCACAACCTCTTAAAATAACATTATACCACTATTTCTAGTCAATTATTTGTTTACGTGGACGAATAATAAGCTATCATGTGGCAAAAAAAACCTAAAAAAGACGGTCAGCAATATGGTATACACTATACAACAATTTTTCTTGGCCATCAATATCTGACACACTATACAGCAATCTATAGATTGATGTGTAGCGTTTATAATATTGTTGTATATGTGGTGTCACGGTATCACTTTAAGAGGTGTTGTTATTTTAACACAAACCTCAAAAAATATATTGATAACTTATTATAAATAATGAATTTAATTAATTCAATTTGTTTTTTTAAGGACATTGTGTGGCTGCCTAGGGATGTCAATTGGGCTAACCCGTTCGGGTTCGGGCCAACCCACTTGGGTTGTCGGGCTATTTGGGTGCGGGCTATTCGAGTTATGGATTTTTCGGGTTATAAATTTTCAACCCTAACCCTAAACCGTCGGGTTTTGGGCTAATCCATCGGGCTATTCGGGCCTAAAAGCTTTCGAAAATAATTTCTTGTATCTAAATTTTCTTCTATAATATGATTTTAAATTTTAGATACTTTTTTTTTTCTTTTTAGTCAGAATCATATAAAATCTTCATATTTTCATAGTATTCTATAATAATACTTGGAAAGAAGCATTTCATTTTGATCAACTACAACATAAATTAAAGCTTGTGTTGTCATTATTTTGGCATTGTTTCTAAATAATTCTTTATGATAATTAAAAATCATATCTTACATGAATCATTATTAAAATGATAAATATATTAAAATTTTGATGACTTATTTCTTAATTTTGTCTTGATTGACTTTGGTGGTGGTAAGACACTAATGGCAGATGATGAATGGTGGAATAATGAGTTGATGTGGAACTTGAAAGCTGACAATGATATTGTGGGATCAAGTGGAAAAGTATAGAATCAAGATTGAATGAGACTAATGATTATATAGAAAGATTGACCATTCAAAAATATAAAGAAAACCCCTAAAACTTAATAATTTTTAATTAAAAGTTGCAACCCATCGGGCCGGCCCACAATCCGTTCGGGCCAACCCTTTTAACCCGCCAACCCATTCGGGCCAACCCGTTTAGCCCGTTTTGTATTCGGGTAATAAAATTACAACCCTAACCTGCTCATTTTACCGGGTTATTCAGGCCGGCCCACGAATTTCAGGTTGGATTGACATCCATATGGCTGCCACCGTGCCCGCAACCCAGCCGCCCCGATTTTCCTTTCCTCGACTTTTCCTAACCCAAATCATTTATGTTTCTATTAGTTTCTCTCCAAACTTATAGCAACTTATTATATGGTTTATTTTAGACAAAAAAATAAAGATTGGAGACTATAGATAATTAAATGAAAATTCAATTTGTAGATATGTATATTATACAATTTAAATAAAATAAAAAAAATAAGATTAAAAAAATGATAAAAAGAAATATAAAAATGTATTCTTCAGTTTATGACCGTTTTATTGTGGAAATGGAGAAGTAAACACCCATGGATTCCGACCAACCATTTTCATGGTAATTCTTTTTTCCTTTCCCACATTTTTAGTTTTTTACTGTGAGTTTGTATTTACTAGTATTATTAAAATAATTTTAAAATATTGTTGTTTAGAATATAAATTAAATAAATAAATTAGAAACAATATCATTAATTATGTGAAAATTGTTATGAAACAATTAATCACAAACTATAATATTCTTATGTCAAATCATAGGAGATTAAAACCTATCAAAATAAAGAACTAAACAAAAGAAGAATCCACCCATAAAGTTTGGAAAACTTATTTATCACTACACTACTTGTAGAATTAAACGAACATTATTAAAGTTCTTTATCGATTAAATAGATCCATTCGCGTTTTCTATAAAATTCGAATCCAATTAATAATTAAAACATTAATTTAATACCATAAAAATTACAGCAATATTAGAAATAATCAAAATAAAACACATCTCAACGTACTACATTTTATATAAAATATTACCATGCAATAAATACATACAGTCACAGACATGTACAAAATAAATAAGAAACTGGTCAATTATAATTTCAATGTATTATTCCATACGTACATGCAATTTATTATAATTATAATTATGCTAAAATCATATTATAAGGCCAAGCATCAATACAGAGTAAATATAGTTCTTAAACAATATTTGTTTGATGCCATAAATAAACATGAAAATTTTAAAAGAAATTGAACAATAAAAAAATACTGATTAATTTTTATCCAACTACTATATTAATTTCTATACGTCGATGGTCCAGCGATGTTTCCATTTGTTGAGAGCTTTGTTCAAGTCAATGGAATTTCATGTATTGAGTAGGTGAAATCAAAACTTTTTCTGTCATTTTTTGTATAAATAAATTGTTAAGGTTTGCCATGTATGGATGAGTATTAATGTGTAGTATATTATTGATTCAACTTGATCATAACTCATAAGCAGGTGAAAGAAGAAAAAGATGGATGATGGAGACATGACTATAGCAGATGGACTCTATTGATTCGTCATGTTCGTACTCCCTCTCGGCTTTGGAAATCTCTTCGCCTTGGTTGTCCTCTTCACCTTTGGATTTGCAATTATTTTACGTATATATTTACCGACTCTTCTTCATAGCAAGTCTCCTATTGCTCATATCTCAAAGATCATATGAATTTGAATTGTGAAAATTCTGAATAAAATTCATTGTTATACCAACAAAAGATATCAAAATAAACCAAATCTACTGCCTCTCATTTTTGTTCATAGAATTCCATCCCTAGATGTCAACCCTACCAAACATGAACTAAATTTATAGCAAGTCTTATCTCACAAGTTTAAACTAGTTATAGAGTGGGGTTAGATGGATAATCATGAGATACAATGTATTTTTGATACTATGGTGACAGAGTGAGCTTTTGAGAAAAAGGCAACCGAAAATGAGATAAGATTAGACATGAGCTTTAGTCGCAAGTAATCAAACAATTAAAGCAATCTAGTTGCAAATTCAAAGAGCAATGTGATTAAGCAATCTAGTTGGAATGCTTTTCAAGAAACTATCCCAACTTGATTCCTCTTTAGGTAGCCTCACGGATGAAATCATGTGCAGCTTCTTCATAATACTATAGTTCATTTCCTCATCCTTTAACAATCTAAATTCTGGCATCTTGAGATTTCTTAACACAGGGAGCTGACATAGCTCAGACGGCACATCAATCTCGAAAAATGGAGCAATCAAGGTTTGTAAATTCTTCAACCTTGATATTACTCTAGGTATATTTACACGTCTTCTAACAAATAATACATCTCTAGTATTATATAGAACTCCTCTGGCAACTAAGAAGCGTAAGTTGACAAAATCAAATATTTCAGTTGGGAACTCAGTGAACTCGACCTTAATGAAATACAATACCCTTAGCAATCTTGACGAGGAAAAGACACCAAATGGTAGCTGATTGTAGCTAGGATCAATGTACATAACAAATCGAGTAAGTGACATGATCAACACATTCCAATTTTGGCTGATGTGTCATTACTCACACGGCGTGGATTAGAGAATGTGACATTGGGACCATTCTTCACATGCAGAAACTTGTCTTCATCACATTTCCTGATGCATAGTTCCCTCAGCATATCATGCATGCTGTAGCTCTTTGGTTTTCCACTCTTTTTGTATTCTCTAACCATAAACAGATTTCTCTCTATTAGAGACTTTAACCAAGCTCTTCCTCCAAACTTCTTTCCTCATTTGATTTTACAAATCCTTATGCAATCCATAATTGTAGGAGTTTGGAGCCACTAATCTGAAGTCTTCAGGGAAAGCTCCCATGTATAAAAAACATGGTCTCAAGTGATTCGGCAAGTGGTTATAACTTAAAGTCAATATACTAGAGCATTGCCCATCTTATTCACCGATTGTTGCTATTACACTGTCACCAATTTTCTCCCAAACACCTTTTGATCTTTCCATCTTAGATAGTAGCCCTCCAATCACACTAATGGCTAGAGGAAGCCCCCAGCAATCGCCTGCAATCTTTTGACCAATCTCTTGCAATACAGGGGGGCAATCCTCTTCTCCAAACACAAGTTGGTGAAGTAGATTCCAACTTTCAGATTCGCTAAGTAGTTGCACTTGGTGTTGCGAACTCAAAGAGTATGCATAATTAGCCATCTAGTTTAGTGAATGAAGATTTACTATTAAGGAGCTTTTGAAGAGAAGTAGCTTTGTTGTAAAGGGATTGGAGTTGAGGGTTGTATTCATCAACAACCCATCGAGGTTGGTCAGGATCAAGGATTTCTTCAAGAATGGTGATGAGTGGCTGAAGATTGTAGGCCATTTTTTCTGATTTACACAAAGAAAGGAAAGCTTGTTTCAAATTGCAATCACACAACAAAAGGAAAAGATGATTGAATACAAAACAACTCAACTGAAATTAATGAGAGCCAGCAACTTGTGGACCTTGGTTGCACGGATTGATTGACTGAAACTTGACTTTGAGTGTCATGTTTGGTTGTCGGTCCATTTTCATGACAGATACTTTTACTGTTTGAACATTAAGCTGATTTCCTTCAAGAATGTTGATGGGGGGTTGAAGCTCTTCTCCAGCTCATTTCTATGATTGTTATTGACTTTAACTTTACTTGTATATGAGTGAAAATTATATAGTACTATTCATATGCAAAGAAGTCTGTTATCATCCAAATAATCAAAGATAACATTAATTTACCCACCCTAAAATTAACAATAATTAAACTCATAAATCGATTTGGAATAAAATTTGTATGATTTGATTCTGTGCAAGATAACAAACAGACACCTGACCTACTACAACCTTCAACATACCATCTGCATTTTATGCCAAAGCTTCAAGAAAAGGGGAACATCAAAACTGTGCACTAAGTCTACGCATTCAACCCGAGACAAGTGCATCGATACGTAGCCTCATTCAATCAGCCTCACCAAGACCATCACTCCCATCCCCTCTCTTGGATATTTGAGAATAATTAGAATTATGCTTTTTCTTCTGAGATGCAATTTCAGCATTTTTACGTAGGACTGCCCCGGGGGATGGATAAGGCCGCTGCTGGAAAAGAGGGCCCTGGAATTCGAAGTTTGCAGATTAGAGAAAGGTGGGGAGAGGCACACACACCAAGCACTGAAGATCAGAGAATGGTTCTGCTCTTTTGAACTGTGCTTGATCCGAATTCGTACAAGGAAAATTCATAATGGTAACAACATACCGTGGCAGTGGTATCTGCTGCTCTTGGCTGTACACCTTTGAGGCCTACAACCCTGTGGAAATAGTGACCATAAATTTGTTAAAAGTATTCACTGAGAAACCATTTTGAGGCTACTTTTCTGATCACAATAAGGTATCGTGAGTTTGCACTTGTTGATATAAGAAAGGTAACATACCAACCGCCACGAGGAGCATCCGAATATGAACTTGGATCCATGGGGTCCAGGTCATCTTCGTCATTGTGTGCACGCTTCTTGCTGTCCTTATAGCTTTTCCAAGACGGGGGTTTCGTATCAGACCTGTATCAGTCCCTCAGAATCATAACATTTTGACAGCAGACAATATCACATGAAATTCATAACCACTCTAACATGCAATTGGATATATGTCCAAAAATATCACATCAAATTCACTCAACAAAATAGACGGGGAAATATCACCTTTGTTGGGGTGGCTTCTTCTCCAAGTGCCCTTGATTTCCAACAATATTTGGTTGGTTATGGTTTTGAGAGATTGACAAGTATTGGCTCTGTGGAAGATTGTGAAGTCTGCAAGCAAGAATGTTAAATACCACATTAAATTTAGTATCACCATAATCAACATTATTACTTTTGAATGGTTTCAATGCAAGATTATTCAATAAGATAAACCATAAAATAATTTAGAAATTAAAGTACCGAGTGCAGTGATTGCAATAGCCCCAAGACTGCACCAGACCCACTCCCCAACCACCACATCCCAAGCACCTAGGAAAAGGGGAAGCCTTATCTTCCGAATTTCCACCCATTGCATTAGGGGAGACCATCATCTCATAATGCTGTGGAGCCGCCTGCTGCTGTGCTCCTGGATGTTCCCATTGTGACACATTGGTCTTCCTGTTATAATAATACTTTTGACCTGAGAATGTAAATAGTTAAATTGCTTGCTTATGACCTGTAAGTCTATAGCTCCAAATACAAAAGGTCCATCAGAAACCTGGATTTTACCAAAATGCAATAAGCAAAGGCTTATAAGAATGTACCTGTTATTTCGTCAAGTGCCTCTATCCAATCCTCGAGAAGAGATGAGGTTGCAAAGACAGCAGCAGGAGCCACTTCAATTGGTTTTTCCACTTCAATAGGTTTCTTCACTTCCATAGGTTTTTCCCACTGGCTTTTCCCTGAACTCGCATGGTGATAAAACACAGCACCATTTTCAGGGTCCCTAGCTTCAATCTATCACCGAATGCAAGAATATTGATGAGCGATGAATAATAGGATGAGGTACAAGCTTAGTTACGTTAAAAAGAGGCTGATTGTGATACAGAAACTGGAAGTCATACATTGTCTTCCAACTGATGAAATAGAATAAATAACAAAAGTAAAGGCAAAGAGTCCAGAAAGTTGATCCTATATTTTTCTCTCATGAAAAAGAGATTGAAAACCAAAGGGGATGTTATATGCACGGTCAATAAAAGAACTACCATTGCTTTTATGAATGCCTAAATCGACATACTTTTACTAGGAGAGAGCCAGATGCATAATTTAGCAAAAAATTATCCCATTGATAAAGAATCATACTCACCCATCCAGGGGGCAAATTTCCAGGTGCCGTTGCTTGAGTTGATTGAGCATCCGATCTCTAGAGTTCAAAATCCCAATCCAATATGAAGACATAATGAAAGAGACGTCGGTTAGTGGGTAAGAAAACTCAGATGAGACTCAGACTAACTCGAAAAACTCTCAACAAACATCAATAACAGATAGTGATATCAGATAATATAGGAATAGCAGAGGGCTTTTGTACACAAACATCATAATAACTTACATTTTCTGATTCTGACAGATATCCTATGTTTTTGTCATCTTTTAGGATACCTCTTGCTCTCAACTTTCTCTTAAGATATTCAGGTAAATCTTTAGAAGCTGAATTCTGTCCAGACTCCCCATTAAGCTCGGCATTCTTTTGGCTTTTTTCTAATGATGCAGATCAACTGATCAAGTCATGTCACCCATTCTAGCGAAAGCCACTTTTTGAGGGAAACATTCTTACCATTGTGTACCGGAGCACCATAATAAGCACCTCCACCAGGCACACCATACCCATTCCCTATTTCCAGATTGCCTGACATGAAGTTAAAATAGAACATTAATCATTAGGACAACCATATGAGAGAACTATAATTCTGACTTTGGTCATTCGTGTTGTCGATAATTTAAGTTAAAGAGGCTTAGAGGAATAATGAATCTTAAGGCTTCTAATTTGTGCAACCTTACTAAGTTGTAACATCTTCAATTCTCCACTATGAATAGCAATTCCAATCAACACCACAAATATAATCTACGATATAATTAAATTAGATTTACTAGGACATAATCAATTATAAGTTGTCAGTCATCCATACCATAAGTTTAGAAGAGCAATAGTGACAATATATAACAGTATTATAAGTAATGGTCCTTCACCAGAAGTCTAGTGGAGCAAAACTTGTAGAGATTTCATAATGTTAAATCTTGTTGATCCCTTCATTTCATTAGTAATAGAATTTTCTTCTTGTAATTACAAGAAAAAATTTACTATGGATTGAACTAAAGGATGATATGTTCCTGTCTCTTGCTTATTTAGAACAGCAAAGAGCATCTCAAATAGTTATTAACAAACTAAAATCCTTGTGATCCTAAAGGAACATGAAAATAAACCCCATATAGAGGATCTTTAGACAGTTTTATGATAGCTTCATATTGTACACCAAAACACTTGAGAGGTAGAAAGTATTTCATGGCAGCAATTTAACCTTCCTCCACGGAGGTGGGCTTGCCCCGTTTAGAGGCCATTTCTGTTCGATGTGTTGAGGTCATTTGCAGAAGATGCTCCTGTTTGATTGGGAAAACATCCAATTTATTACTGGAGATAATTGAAAAACAGAAAGATGTCACAACTCGCAAAAGAGAATAAGATAAATTTTATTAAGAATAATGGCAATATCAAGGCACCTTTAGAGCATTTGGGTCATGGCGTCCAGACAAAATATCCTTATTATCCTCCAAATGTTCACTTGCATTATTTGACCCTCTGTGTAGTGTGTTGACACATATACAGATGCAAAAGAACCCATGATTAGTTTTGATGTCATACAGTTAAAGATCGGGTTAGATCAAACCTCTGGCTCTGAAAGATCCTTTGAGTGGCTATTTCCTGAAATGATAAAGAAACATCGCATACAGATGAGCACCGAGGCATAAAGATGAACCTTATACAGTGAAGCAAAACTAAAGACCAATTACTTGCTCATGCAGCACAGCCGTCTGAGCAGCAGCTTCAATATTACTAAATCTTTCATATTGCAGACCGGAACTGCCGGTATGCTCACGAGTCTGCACGATTGCTTCTTCACCAGCATCCACTTTGGACGCCTCTGAAAGGCCAAGAGGGAAAAGGCTGCTTCTTGAATTGGAACCTGGCATCGATGCCGTGTTATCAAACGATGAGCGCGGCAGAGATTGTACTCCTGGAGGAAGCGGCTCATCGGACTGGTCACCCATGAGCTGAGAAATCAAATAAAGTAAATCAAAATATACACAATTGAAACAACTAATTATGATATAAACAGCACAAACTCTGCATTACAGATACTCAAAACATTATTCTTATTCCCCAATTAAAGTGGCCACTACTTCTACAAATTCATCCAGAATAAAATAAGATAAGCATATCTATACTACTAAAAGGGAGAGTTGATTAGAACCGATATTATTGGACAAATGAAACTGTGGCTTCTCAAACAGGATAAAACACCTATACATACACACAAGGAGGTGGTACATATTCCAAAAAGATTTGTAATTTACAAGACATCAAAAAAGGCTGTCAATCTGGATTTATGAAAAAGATCTTCCACGCCAACTTTCAATTTGACGAGATTCATGAGGTGAGGAACAACAAATTACTACTATTATTTAAAATTTGAATTCAAAATTCCTAAATGAAGCCATATTTTTCTATAAATACCGAGCAAGATCTTCAAAATTCCATTAACGAAATGTCAATTTCCTCTCATTTTCATTTCGAGAGAAGTTCTTCAAGTGCAGAGAATCCACCTTCTCCGCGGCTGAAGGGAGATGCAGAGACGCTGCTGTGCAGGAGTGGTGACGTCGGCGGCGGTGGCTGTGCCGGATGGTTAACGGCGAGAGAGGCGTTAATGGGGAGAGACGATGAGAGAGAGTGAGAATTCAGTTAGGGTTTCATAAAATAGGGCTATTGGGAGTAACTAGTGTTAACACCTGTGTATATGCTATGCACAGGATAAAAGATTTTTATATAACGAAGATATAATATTTTAAAATAAAGAATATAGAGTAAATAAGTATAAAAATATATTTACAAATAAAAACTAATTAAAATAAGTAATATTATAAACAACAATAAAAAATTATTTGTACAATGGTACTTCTCTCAACCCACTCTCAATGAAACATTTCACATTTAAGCAGATAATTGTATACTTTTTTAATATTTGATATGAGTGCAGTACAAAATAAAAGAAATAACAAAAGAGGAGATGTGTGGATGAAATAGAATAAGATATACAAATAAAGAAAAATGTAATACTACTATTTACAAAAAAAAAAATAAGCAAACTATTTGAACAAAAAAATAGCTCACCAATTTCGATTAACAAAATCAATTCAATTATAACTATGTGTATTTCTAATAATTTAAATATAAATATATTTATAAATTATATATCTTGAATATAAATATATATACGTATTTATAAGTAATTTCAACAAATTTAATTAAACTAATATATTATATATAAAATTGTATATTACTATACACAACAACAATTAATGTTATGCAACATTGTTCTTTTATTGATAATAATATTAATTTAGTTTCACTTTACATCATTATTTATTGGTGTTTCATATTTACTTGGTTTAGCCATATTTGAATTCAATATGAACATATTTCAAACCCCTCTCCCTCGTAACTCTCAGGTATCGGGCTTGTCGGTGTTCAAGTCAAGCCGCCACTGCCGTCGGCTCTCCTTTCCTTCTCTTTATTTGGTTACCGCCGCTGTCGGTCCTCCTGCACCGCCGCCGGCGAAGTAACCCATCCTGCACAGCAGCGTCGCCACCGCTTCATCTTCATTTTCAGCATCTCTTTCGTCGCCTCACCCGCCAGTTGTCACCGGAGCCGTCGTCGGATTCCACACCTGTTGTGCTGCAATCGCAAAATCAGAAAATCAGTCCACAAAATATCATATAATTAGTCCTCGTCATCCATCGGTGGAGGCTTGGAGCTGTCGCTGATTGCAATAAAAAAATCAGATAATTAGTCCACTAAAATGCAAATTTAATTAATGGTGTAGGTATATATAAATGTTTAATCTTATTTGAGAAGTCAATATTGCTCAATAGGAGCTGCTTTTTTTCTATCAAGTGATTGGCATTTTTCAAAATGACCTTTTGGTAAACAAAATAGCTTCATATTTTTCCTAAAAAGGGCAAAAATATCTTTTCAATAAACTCTTGAGATTAGTAAGATAAGATAAGATTCATTTGTTAATTTTGCTAGTATAGATATAACGGAATTGTATTTCCTATATGTAACGAAAGATTATTCAATTCTTGATAATTAACAAAAATAAAACAGCATTTAAACAAAATAACCCCATCAATTCAATAAATCATAAATCAATTCAATTAATCACGGAGCAATACTATGCAGGATTATGTTATAAATTACTCTTGGAAATTTTATAAAGTTCAAATAGCTTTCACTTATTGTCTTTGATTATTTTTAGTGATGTTGAAAACTAAAAATATAGTACCCTTCCGTCTCATAATAGAATTAAGAAAATAATATCATTATATATGATACACTTCACAAAAAGGAAAATGTATTATAAAGATGATTAATAATTTTACTATACAAATAATTATACATATTTATATTCATTACAATAATTTAATTATACCACAATAAATTTGATTTACAAACCAATAAGTATTTCTTACATTGACTCAACTATTTTGGCACAACCCGAAAGAAATAAAAATTGTTAGTTAGTATAGTTTGCTAACATGAATTTATTTGAAAATTTATTATAATCAAAATAAAAAGTAATAATAATAACATTTAAAATTTAGGGTTTGGTATTCTAGTTTTTATTTTTAATTTTAATATATTAGTTTTTATTTACTTCAACTTACTTGAAGTATTATAAAAGGCAGTAGTAATTTATTAGAATAATTTCTTAAATATCAACTTTCTTTAAATCTCATTCTAAAAATTTATTACTACTCCATAACTTTGTAGAGTTAATAATAAATATTAATTATTTTTTAATATTATAATATACTAATATCCATATATATATATACGATCATTGATGATTTAAAATATAGTATAAGATCATTGATGATTTAAAATTTGACAAATGTATTAATTTATGACGATATACTAATATTTATGGTACTAAAGAAGTCGTAACCGTATTTTCATTAATTAAATATCTTTTTTCCAAACCTGTTTTTTCTATTTATTGATGACATGAGTATTTCTCAATATATATACGTATGTGTCATGTGACTAAAGTCGTAATCTAAATACCAAATATTATTAGTACTATACATAAATTACTCCATTTTTAATTAACCCTAATCTTCAAATCTACAGAGGTGCCGTCGTCATTTCCCTCTCTCCCTGCTAGGGGTGTTGAAACGGGTAGCGGGTATTGGGTACCCGCACACCCGACCCGATACCCGTCGGGTATTGGGTACCCGCTACCCGATGGAAACGGGTAACGGGTCGGGATCGGGTAATCATATTTTGGATTTTGCGGATATCGGGTATACCCGATACCCGCTCGGGATACCCGATAATCCCGAAAATTACCCAATTAGTTTGATATTTTGTAATTTTCAATATTAATAGTATAATTTTTAAATTATCTCGGTCACTGACTCACATTCAACATATAACTTTTTTTTGTCTTTTTTCCTCTATTAAGAATAAATCGTGTTTTTCAACATACAATTACCAATATTATATACTACTATACATTAGCATAAGTATTTTATTAATGTATACAGTAGCATATGCTACACACACATATTCAATATATATACAGTAGCCTATATAGATACTTATTAAATTATAAAATTTCAATGTTTAATAATTTGTGGATTTATTTTATGTGTTTTTAGGATGCATAAAAATACTTAATCATGGATGGCGATCAACAATTTTGGAATATACAAATAATAAAAAAATGATTTACAAAAAAAATCGGGTCGGGTCGGGTACCCGCCGTGTCGGGTGCGGGATACCCGAGTCGGGTATCGGGTATACCCGACACAATGCGGGGCGGGTATCGGGACAACAATTTCGGCTGAAATCGGGTGCGGGTACCCGACTCGTCGGGTGCGGGTACCCGCGAGTACCCGTTTCGACACCCCTACTCCCTGCTCTGTTTCTCTCGTCTACGCCACCGCTCCCTCCGCCCTACTTCCTGCTCGCCAAGCCTCTCCACCGCTGTGCATCCCTAGTTCTACCGCCTGCTTCAGCTATCCCACCAACCTCGGGCAGCCGCCGCCGCCGCCCACACCGGCAGTTCTCTCGCTCAGCCGCCTCCCGCCTCCCACTGCTTCTCTTTACCTCCTTCGTCTCCTTTTCTTCTTCTCGCCATTATCTCAGATCTCTCTCGCGCCCCTAAAATGCAGATTTTGTTTACACTAAAATGCAAATTTAATTAATGTTGTGGGTATATATAAATGTGTAATCTTATTTGAGAAGCCACTGCATTGCTCAATAGGACCTGCCTTTTTTTATCCAATGGTTGCCATTTTTTAAAATAACCAAAAGGATAAATAAAACAGCTTCATATTTTCCCTCCAAAAAGGACAAAAATGTCTTTTCAATAAACTGGCACTTTAGATTAGTAAGATTGAGATCTAATTTGAGTTGTAAGAGCATCCATAATGGTAATAGGCCAACCATTCTCTCTCCCTGCCACGTCAGCAGCACTAAAAATTCACCTGCCACATCAGATTTAGGTCAGCCATAGGCCAGCCGCAATAAAAATAATTCAAAAACAACTATATTTTACGGAATAAAATTTACGATTAAATTACGGAATAAAATATACGGAAAATTCATTCATTTTATTAAAAAAAAAAAGGTACATAGATTAAAAAAAATACATGATTTTTTTTTCGTGGCGGGCGGTCTTCCGCATTCTAATTTGTATTTTGTATAATATATATTTTATTTAGTTAAATTATTTTTAATTGAATAATTTGAGTTTTAAATTGGGTGTCATGACTATAATATTATGCTTGAAAAATTTGGTTTTTATTTTACTACTACTATTTTTAAAATTTTATATAATATGTTTTTTTATTTGACTACTACTATTTATTTGTTTAAATAGTTTGCTTTTTTTTTCTTTTGTAAATAGTAGTATTACATTTTTCTTTATTTGTATGTTTTATTTTATTTCATCCACATATCTACTCTTTTGTTATTTAAAGTATTTTATTTTATACTACTACAATCATATCAAATATTAAAATACTCCTAGTATATAATCAGCTGCTAAAATATGAAATGTTTCATTGAGAGTAGGTTGAGAGAAGTACAAATATTTTTTTTTCTGTTGTTTATAATATTTTTAATTGTTTATAGTATTAGAAATATTTATTTTAATTAGCTCTTATCTGTAAATATATTTTTATACTTATTTATTCTATATTCTTTATTTTAAGTTAATACTCCCTCCGTCCCAGAAAGATTGTCCTAGTTCATTTTTTGCACTCGTTTTGCAAAAATAATAATAAATAGGTAAAGTTGAAAGAGAGTAAAATAAGAGAAAGAATAATGTAGGTAAGATTATTCTCTATATTATTCTCTCTTTTACTTTACTCTCTCTCTACTTTAACTATTTATTATATTTTTTGCAAAACGGGTGTGAAAACGGAAATGAGACAATCTTTCTGGGACGGAGGGAGTATATCTTTATTATTAAAAAATCTTTTGCCATGTGCTAGACTAGGGGTGGGTCGATACGATATATCGTATCGAAAACGTTGTATCGTGTATCGTATCGAAAATATCGATATGAAAGAATTTCATATCGTTATCGTATCGAAAGTTTCGATATATCGAACTTTCGATATAAAAAAAAATTCATATCGTTATCGTATCGATATTTCGATATATCGTACCGAAATTCGATATATCGTTAAATATCGATATATATCGAAAATAAAATATCGATATATATCGAAAATATCGATATATCGAAATTTTTTGATATATATCGTATTTTCGATATAAAACGATATATCGCGATATAAGGAAATTCATATCGTTATCGTATCGAAAACTTACGATACGATATCGTATCGTATCGAAAATTACGATATATCGAATATTCGATAATTTTTCGATATTTTTCAATACGATACGAGCGATATATCATTTTTTCGATATTTTTCCCTAGCCCTATGCTAGACACTAGTCGTAACAAAAGCAGCATTCATGAAATTACCTACTACTATAATAGAAGATCAACATACAAACCCGATAAAATTTTTATTAAGATTGGAGTACTAAATTAGACTAAATAAAAGCATGGACTTTTCATTTTACCTTTTATTTTACTCCGTACTTGCAAAATCACTACATGAGACCCCGCAATTAAATTTAAATCAAAATTGTTACCACTATATGATAAAAATAAAGTATGAACCATTATTTACTTAAAGTGTTCAATTTCCTAGATAAAATAATACTAAGATATATAATTAGCTATGACTAATTATTTTATGATTATTCATTTCCGATTGAGTTCGTGAGATTGAATCTCATAGACCAAAAACAATATATATTTAATTCAAAATACAATCTTGCAAATCGAACACCCCCTATGTTTATATCGATAATACCTTGTTTTGTTCCCGTGGAGATACTATATATGATTGATATTTGATTTTAATGAATATGAAATCAAGTCTTAAATAATTTATTTTACTTAAAATTTCCCCTTCCCTTTGCATTTCTTTCTACATAATGTACGTATAGAGTAAGTGGTAAGACACAAAGTTGCGTTGCATCAGACCTTACACTTGAAGAATTAAACGAATAAGATTAAACAGAAATGAAGTTGTCAATCCCTTCACCAGTATCACCTATGACCTTGAAAGAAGCATTAAAAATTCCACTTATAAAGCAAGTCTTAACTCCACTATAGGAGTGGATCTAGATGTATAGTCATGAGATATAATGTAGTCTTGAGATTGTGGTGACGGATCGAGTATTGAGAAAAAGATAACTGACCATGAGAAAAGATTAGAATTTTGAGCCTCTTATAAAAACTGTACTAAAGAAATCAATTCGGATAAAGTAATCAAGCAATCAAAACAATCTAGTTTCAAATTCAAAGTGCAAAGTTATGAAGTAATCAAGAAATTCATAAAACCAGTGAAGCTCCGGAGATGTGATGTATTAATTTCATGATGAAGCTCAAAGTCGATATTCAAGAAATCGAATGCATCAACATCTCCACATACACATCATAGTAGTGTTAAGAACAACACAATTAGATGATCAAAGACATAAATAAAGAAAGTTGAAGACACAACAAGTAGCCTAGATAACAAGTCAAAAGTGTTGGGAAGTTGGCCTCATCAGCTTGCAAGAAAATAGTGAGTTGTGGCGTGCTGGCTCGTTCCATAGTCTCTCCTGCCCTCCATCTGAGGATAAAAAGCTTGTAGCATCCGACTCCTTACACTTGAACATTTTACGAAGAAGGAAAAAATGTACTTATAAATAAGATATTAATCATAAATAAGATACTTAATCCCCACATGTTGCTGAAACCGCATTGCATTCATAATACTATTCAAGTTGCAGAAATGGTTACCTTTTGGAAGTGCAATCAATGGATACTCAGTTTGAGATCGTAGTTGCCATTTTCATATTCCTCCTCCATAATCCTTTTTGCTGATGCCACTAGGGATTCGGTGCAATCATGTAAATCGATTAGTTGGAGCGTTGGGATTTCTCCAATGCTGCTAGGGATTTCCTTTAGCTTCCGGCAGAAAAGAATATAGAGGTGGCGGAGTCTAGGGAAGTTGGTCTCATCAGCTATCCAACGCACAACATCCAAAGATCGAAGAGATAGAATCTGCAGTGAACAGAACACATCTCCATCTGCTAACTCCCACTCATCTTCACGTATCTCCTCCTCGCTTTTAAACTTGCAACCAGCTATCTTGAGCACTTCCAGCTTGTGTAAGGCACACAGAGTCCTCAACACTCCTGAATTTGTTACACACCCATCCAGTACTAGTTTTCTGATATTACGAGGAAATATTACTTTGGAACGACAATCCGAACTGTCAGGACTGTCTATGGTGAAACCTTTGCATCTTAATATTTCGAGTTTGTGAAGATGGCTGAAATCAGATGTAGTGGATTTCATTCGGTGGCGACCATTAATTGCCAATTTTTTTATATTTGGAATGCTTTTGAGGAAAGCATCCAAATTAGTTGCCTCTTCAGCTACACCCACAACTGAAATCATTTGCAGCTTCTTCATAACACTATAGTTCATTTCCTCATCTTTTAACAACTCAAATCCAAACACATTGACATTTCTTAACTCAGAGAGCTGCAATAGCTCAGATGGTACATCAAACTCGCAACGAGGAGCAATCAAGGTTTGTAAATTTCTCAATCTTGATATTCCTCTAGGTATTTTTACACGGCTATGTGTAAAATACCTTGAAATGAGGGTGACAACTAGGCCGACAACTAAGAAGCGTAAATTGACGAATTCGAATATTTCAGTTGGGAACTCAGTGAACTTGACATTAATGAGATACAACACCCTTAGCAATCTTGACACGGAAAAGACACCAAATGGTAGCTGATTGCGGCGATTATGAATCCATATAAAAGATCGAGTAAGTGACATGGACTCTATTAGAGCGTTAGCATTGACCTTTCCATTTGATGAGTCAAATCTGATGCGGCGTGTATTAGAGAATGTGACATTGGGACCACTCGTCACATAAAAAAGCTTGTCTTCAGCACATTTCAGAATGCATAGATCCCTCAACATATCATGCATGCTGTAGCTCTTTGGTTTTCCATTCTTTTTGTATTTTCTAACCAAAAATAGATTCCTCTCTATTAAATACTTTAGCCAATCCTCGGCCTCTTCCTCCAAACTTCTTTCCCCATTTGATTTTACAAATCCTTCAGCAACCCACAATTGTACGAGTGTGGAGCCACTAATCTCGAAGTCTTCAGGGAAAGCTCCCATGTACAAAAAACATGGTTTCAAGTGATTCGGCAAGTGGTTATAACTTAAAGACAATATACTAGAGCATTGCTCGTCTGATCTAGAAATTGCTGTTATTACATTGTCCCCAATTTTCTCCCAAACATCTTTTGTTCTTTCCATCTTAGATAGCATCCCTCCAATCACACTGATGGCTAGAGGAAGCCCACTGCAATCGCTGGCTATCTTTTGACCAATTTCATCCAATTCGGGAGCGCAATTTTCTTCTCCAAACACAAGTCGGTGTAGCAGATTCCAACTTTCTAACCTGCTTAGCAATTGCACCCGATGATGCGAACTCAAAGAGTCTGCATAGTTTGCCACATCGGATTCCCTAGTAGTTATCACAATGCGACTCCCATTGTTGTTATTTGGGAAGTACATCCTTATCTCATCCCAGAATTTTGTGCTCCATATGTCATCTAATACAATCAAGTACTTCCTACCGTACAATCTTCTATATAACATATCTTTTAAATCATCACTATGTTCATCACATTCTTGTCCAATTATGCAACTAAGGAGGCTTTTGAGAATTTGTGGCATATTGTAATCTTGTGAGATTGTGGCCCAAGAACGATATGCAAAGTTATCAACAATCAAAAGATCTTCATAAAGCTTTCGAGCAAGAGTGGTTTTACCTACTCCGCCCATACCAACGATGGGGACGATCTCCAGCTTCTTCTGCATCCCGGTCAGCCTATCCTTGAGCTGCATCAGATCTTCATCAATTCCAACCACAACACTCTTGGAACTTGACGAACTGCTAGACTGCATCGTATTATCTTCCATCTCCACGAGCTTCACTTGTTCCATAGAAGAATCAAGTTCTGGAAGCTTCTTCTTATCCTCCATTTCCATGGGCTTCAACACTTTATCCACAGTAGAATCAAGTTTCTTATCCTCCGTCTCCATGAGCTTCTCGGCTTGCTCCATAACAGAATCAAGATCTTGTGCTACTTGCTGCAGACCTGGTGTTGAAAGAGTGAATCTCACACAATTAGATCCAGAGAGCACTTGATCAACCATGTGGGATTCAAGGATGTCTTCAGCTTGATGTGCTGCTTCTCTGATTTGACTCTCCAAACTACTATCTATTTTGGTGAGTGAAGATTTACTATCAAGGAGTTTTTGAAGAGAAGTAGCTTTGTCAAGGAGGGAATGGAGTTGAGGATTGTTTTCATCGACAATCCATCGTGGTTGGTGAGGATCAAGTATTCCTTCAAGAATGGTGATGAGGGGTTGAAGATTGTAAGCCATTTTTTCAGATCTAGGAAAACAAAGGAAGAATGCAGCAGCTAAGTTGATCTTCAAATGACATTAGGGACAGCCAGCTCATTGTGGACCCTGGGCTATTAATTCTGTCTCCTACCTTCAATGAACTTAAAAATGACTTATACTAGTAATATCGGTGAGCGACAATTACATGAGTAGTTGCTATATTAATATGCAAGGAATAAAATTAGTGTGATTTGATTGGGCACAGAAGAGAAGAAAATGGTTCTGCTCTTTGGAATTGTAGTTGATCCGAGTTCGTATAAGGAAAATTCGTAATGGAAACAACATACCGCGGCAGTGGTATCTGCTGCTCTTGGCTGTACTCCCTTGAGGCCTACAGCCCTGTGGAAATGGTGAACATACATTTCTTAATAGTATTCACTTAGAAACCATTTCATTTTGAGGCCACTTTTCTGAACACAATAAGGTAGTGTAAGTTTGCCCTTGTTGATATAAGAAACATAACATACCATTGCTTTTGTGAATGGCTAATAGACTTGTTGGTGTAGGCTGTAATGTATGCAAAAATTATCTCATGGATAAAGAATCATACTCACCCATCAAGGGGGCTTATTATGAATTGAGTTGATTGAGCATCCGATCTCTAGAGTTGGAAATCCCAGTCCAATATGAAGGAGCCACTAGTCAGTGGGTAGAAAAAAAATGTAAGGCACAACCTAGCTAGGATTCTTCACTTAAAAGATCAAAGTGTTTTAAAAAATTGGTCTCTCTCTGTATCCATCAATTTCTTGCATTGTGGTGGGAGCATATGCACACTCTTTGCTTATTGATGTGGATGCATGGCCAACTAATTGCAAAATCACTAATGTTTTTACTATTTATGGTTTACACAAAAGAGTAGATTTAATGGCCTATTTTGTGATTTGAATATTACTTTCTTTGCTAGAGATTTTTATATGATTAGGAAGGTTTCCTTCTTTATTTTCCATCAGTAGTAGTGTCTTTGGGAAAGAAGAGTAGACACACTTTTCATGGTGTATGTTAATGTACAACAAGATTTGTGTGACACTCCCATCCATCATAGACGAATAATATAGATACTTCCATCACTTGTCATCATTGAATTTCCTAGACGTTGTTGTATGGAATATACAACGCCTAGGAAAAATGAATATGTTTGTTGATCGGATTAACATATATTTTAAGATACAAACGTTAATCATTTGTAATTTTGATTCGATCTCAACATCTTTTAAAATAGAATTTTGACCAGTTGCTTTTCACTATAAAATAAAATATGACTTCACACTAATTTTAGTATTTTCCCTATAGTCTTTATGAAATATTATAGATAATGTGCTCCATTCATTTTCAGCCTAAAAAGATTTACTACCAAAAATCCTAATAACTAATCTCTCTTTCTCATAAATTGCTATAAAGGAGAAAAAAAGAACAAATTTTGTGCCACAACCTAATAATCCAATCCACAGCATATAACAAGAGAACTCATTCATAAAAAAAGTCTCTGACTTTGAGGAATTTCATTAAGTAACAATACATAGTATATCACCTAAAAAATAGATGAAATTACACTTAAAATATTACATATGTATGGATCCTTAACTCCCCCCTCTCTGTCACACAATGGAGCTAAAAACAACCCATTTTTGGGTTCAATTTACTGAAAAAAAAAACTAATCTTGCAACTCCTCATATCTTAGAATCAAACCAATGATCTCAATAGCTAGTCTTGAAAGGCTTATAAACCTTGAGATCAGAAACAACTCCAGCAACTGAGCCAGCAGCAGCAGCAATAGATATGATCAAACAAGCCCCACTCAACATCTGCAAACAGATCCATCTTGAGCTCCACTTAGGAATCTTGTGGCTACTGATATACATCTCGACCGGGAAGAAGACCGTGAGGGGCCAGAACCCCAACGCCCCGAGTAACCCCACGACGTCATTGAAGAACGGCATGATCATGGAGATCACGGTCGTTGTCACCACGAACACGGTCCTCCACACAAGCCTGAACAGGTTGAGCTTGAAGGGGCTCTTTAGGCCTGGGACTGGGACCGGGATCTCCTTGTTTATGACGGAGAACGTGTTCTCTGGGAGGTGTTCTTGTGCGAATTTCTCAACGAAGGCAAATAAGGGCTGGCAGAAGACCTGGTAGGCACCAACGAGGTGGATGATTATGGCTGCGTTGGCGATGTCCAGGAGCCAGAAGGGGTTGTAGAATCCGAAGCCGGTGAGGAGGTTGCCCGGGGACATGTCACCGAAGGCTGCGTAGCCGAAGCAGCCGCAGAGCATGTAGAAGATGGTGGTGACAGATACACTTATCATGGAGGCCTTCTTCATTGTCTTGTACTCAGATGGTGGGGATTTGATTGTGTCCTGTCATGAATAAACAATGTTTTGTAAGATTATTACATGATAGTAGTATGATTTAAGTAATAAAAGAGGTTTCTTTTTCAAGAAATGTACCTGAATTTCAATGAGAATCATTGAGTAAGAATAGGCAAAAGCCATTGCTCCAAGTGCTTGGAAGCTTCTCCAAACCTTCTCCATTTCTGTGACTTCACCAATGCTCACTCCTGTGAGGCTTCCTCTGATTTGCCCATTTTCTAGAAACACACATAACAAACACTTTAGAATCAAGAATCAAGAATCAAGAATTGGAGATGGAAATTAGTATACATACCAGCAACTTTGGAGATTCCAAGGCCTAAGCCAATGAGGGAGTAAGTGAAGGACATGACAGCAGCAACAATAGAGAGCCACCAAATCTCATCAAAATTGGGGATTTGTGAGAGAATCACTTGCAACACACCAAATGCAATCATGTAAGAATTGCTAGAGACTTCGCAAGGATCTTCATGCCCTTTTGTGTGGAAGCAATTTGACCTCTCAATAGCCCTATTCCACATTCCAAATATTTCAACAAACACATCCAAACACTAACATATCCAATAATCTCAAACACACATACACAAAACTTACATCATGCTTATAGAAGCAGCGATGGTGTAGCCAATAGAAGTCCCAAAGAGATTCAAGTACTGAACTGCCCCACATAGCTTAACATGCACCCCACCTGAAAATCCAACACAAAATTACTCCCAAACTCACATTTTTAGCCAAAATTACCACATTTCCACAAATTTTCCAAACATTTCAAGAACACAAACCTAGGTTGGACCTAACAGCATCCATGTAAGTATAGTTCCTCTTGCCGGTGTCGGGGTCGCCGGAGCGGTAGCATGAGGCGAGAAGGGTGGAAGCGTAGTATGTGACAAAGGAGAACATGAAGAGCATTGCGGGGCCCGCAATCCATCCCAATTGAGCAGTGGCCCAAGCCAGAGACAGAACTCCCGATCCGATCACGGCGGTTATGACGTGTGAAGTAGCCGTGAAAAGGGTTCCTATACATATATATGCCAACAAAAGTTAGCCATTGAGGAAAAAATCGACAGAGACGGCACAAAAATTGAATCTTTTTTGGAGGGAAGTGAGAAAAGATACTATAAAAATTGAATCTTTTTAGGAGGGAATTCAGAAATGATAAGTACTTATATAAAAGTTGAATTTTTTTATGAGGGAAATAAGAAATGATATAAAAATTGAATCTTTTTATGAGGGAAGTGAGAAATGATATAAAAATTGAATCTTTTTACGAGGGAAGTGAGAAATGACTATAAAAATTGAATCTTTTTTATGAGGTCTTTGTTTGTGGGATTACCAGTTCGCTTGGGGCGGCCATCGTCGTCGTAGAGCTTGGTGGCGCCGCCGTGGGGGACGTCGATTGAGATGTCGAAGATTTGGTTGTTATGGTGGTATAATTCCCCCATTTTCGTGTGGTTTGGGAAACAGCACGAAAGAGGAATGGGATTATGAAGTGTGTGAAGACAATGTTTCGAGTTTTCCGAGAATTCTGTAAGAACAGAAGTCAACTATCACAGTCTTTTTCTTTCTTGTAGCAATTGAAGATGAAGGTATTGATTGTTGATGAATCTGGCATTGTGTTGGTTGGTATTTATAGGAGAAAATGTTGGTCGAAACGCGTGTGTGGACATTCTTGAGAGAGAGATTGGGTGATGTGGCACAGTGGAGCACATTGGCTGAGGATTCATTGTAATCAATTAGTATCTCATTATGGCACAAATGTTTAAAAGTTGGCATCTTTAATTCTATGTGAAAAATTAAATTATGGGGAAAATTGAATTAAATTCTTAAATTGTCTCTTTCGTTACAACCAGATTCTTCATTTAATATGACCAATTTCTTAACAGTACTAGTATTAGTTGGAAAAAATTAAAAAACTTGTTACTTGAATTTAGTGACTACTTAGTATAAATGGTGAATTTGCAGCTCGTCACAAACATTACTGATTCTTAAAAATGGTGAGCGTTTGGAGCTCTCGTGAAAAATAATTCCTCAATTAACAATGCAAACTAAGTTTTAATTTAGGAGTAAAGCAAAAAAAGTAAAAGTAATACTCCGTATCTAGTTAAAAGCAATTAGAAGATATACGTAGTTGGCAAAAGTTTTCGTATTAATTATATTCATAAATGCTCGTTTACTATGCATGGAAAAGTCCGAAATATAGTACATAGTGGTACTACATTTTTATACCCAAATAAGGCGTTTGCTAGAAAAAAAAAACAAAGTTCGTTTATAAAATTGTAGATATACGTAGTTGGTAAAAGTTCTTTTATTCTTTTCTAGTAACTAAGTCATGTTAAACGAATGGATTTTATTCCAATTCAAAAAGTCAGAAAAATCAAAAAAATCATGCTCTTAGAAGCAAGAAGAGGTCAAACAACTACCTAAATAAAAGATCAAGAAAACCCAAAAGACAAGAAAGATCATGTACTTCATTAGTTGATAATGTAATTTTAGTTTGTTCTAAAACTTAAAACTTAATAGATGTTCCTCGAGCAACACATTCATAAGTACTATATTTTAGATAAATGGAAATCCATGAATTATAGAAGTGATTGTGATTTCATGTCAATATAAGTAAGTCAACAATCTAGGTAGGAGTAGTAGTGAGTGGCATTGGCACTCATATCACAAGTGGCACTCAATGTGAAACACGTGTTTTATTCAAAGAAGAAACGTGTGCCCTCATTACCAGCAAAAGTAGTTGAATCAGATATTTTTTGAGCTATGGTTTAATTAGATATTTTCGTTATAGTTAAATTAGAATGTTGGTTTCCACAAATGAAAAATGAGAGGTATCAAAATTGGGGTGAAAATAGTAGGGTAGTTTGGTCAATTTATAAATGTTGTGAGGGATATAAGGTCATCCGCAACGCTCTCTTTTATCCGTCTCTTAACCGTCTCATCTCTTCACTATTCATGGGCCCCATTGTACTTTTCAGCTCATCTCTTAACTAAGAGACAACACCTGCATCCCTCCATCTCTTAACCATCTCTTAACTATTCATTCAATTTCATTTTTTATTTTTAATTCCAACAAATTCAATTAATAAAAAACACACTTCATTATAAATAAAATAAAATTACAATTTAAAATACCTAAAAAATAAAAAAAGACATAATTAAAAAACTAGAAATTACAAATTGCACACTTAAACTCAAATAAAAAAAAATGGAGGCAAAGAAGCAGAAGAAGGAGTTCTCTAGTGACGATCATCTTTGTTAGGGGGCCCCCCAAAAAACGCATGCCAAATCCAAACCGGTAGTCCCGGGCCCCGAGTATAACGGTGGGGGGGGTGCCTTTTGGCCGCCCTGTATGACCCTTAAGCCACGGCAATTCTTCCATTGCCAATGATGCAACGCACTCCCCAGCATCCCGGGAATCCGTGCACTTGTTCGGGAAAACGGGGGGCGGTAAACCCCCCGGGGGTTGGCTTCTTCAAAAACCCGGGAATCCCGGCGCCTTTTCGGTTCAAAAAACAAAATCGCCCAGGGATTCCCGACGTGGGGCGTCGAACGCATGCCCTTTTCCCCGAAAACCCCCCGCCGGACATTTCCGGAGCGGGTCGCAGCGGGCCCCCGCGAACCTTCTCCGAAGAACTCTTCCCGTCCCCAATGTATTCGCGATATGCAAAAACCGGGCGTGACATAAAACCACGGGAAATAGATACTCCCCACACCGGGTTGAGGGGAATCACGTTCCAACCTTTCGGGGGCTTCCTCCCGGTTAGGGGATGTATGTCCGCGCGCCCGGGGGGCGCGGGGCTTTTCCTCCCCACGCGATCTTTTCTAGCGATTCTTCCATTTTCAGATTTGCTCAAATAGATCCATAATTGATTAAATTTGGGGGAAGAAAAAAAAAAAGGAATGATTTTATAAGGATTGGAGAGGAAAGAAAAAAGAGATGAGAGAATAGATGTGTGTTTTGTGTAAAATGGAGAATGGAGAAAGAATTTTAGAATATAAAAAAAAAAAAAAATAAAAAAATGACCCTTTAACGGCATATTACCTTTTTTTTTTTTATTTTTTTTTTTTAAAAATCTGATTTTTTTAAAAAAAAATTTAATTATGACGCCCAAAAACCGACGCCCAAAAGCGGGGCGGCAGTGGGCGCCCGGGGGCCCGCGCCACGTGGGCCGGGACGCGCGGCGTCGGACATCTCGCTTGTCCCCAAGGGGGGGCAATTTGCTCGAAAGGGGCTCGCTCCGAGACGACCGGGGGGAACGGGGCTTGGATGCTCTAATAAGAAAAAAAACGAAAAAAAGTAAAATATAACAACATTTCTTATTCCAAAACTTTGTATACCAGATCTCATATTTCAAAAATCGCAAATTTAATCCGAATTTTAAATAGAATTTATTCCATTTTTTATGTAATCTCTTATATTTTGACACGACCTTCCTTTTTCTAGTAAGTAGTTGTGTGTTTGGTAAATAGTGTTCAAGCAAAAAGGGGAAAAATAAAAGGAAAAAAAATTTCTATAGTTTGTAATTATATAATGATGAGGACCTATGAGTAATTTCGTTATGAATTTAAAATTACCCAAACGACACCCTTTATTTATTCTAGGTTTAGAATATAATCTAAAATTGGTTAAATTGATATTTCCCTTTTTTATAGCATAAATAAATAAATAAATACAGTTGCCATTATTGTATGGACATTTAACAAATCCTATTCAGTTCCCTAACTATTAGGGAAGGGATTGCAAAAGAAATTAACGCAAAAGAACTTCTTTCAAAAAATTTATTTGGGTTTTACATAATATAAACCCTCTTATATCTTTTTTCTTGGTTTTTTTTTATTTTTTAAGGCAAAAAGAAATGTTTATTTTACACGTTAAGTCAAAATAGAAACAATTTAAAATTAAAATTTTTTTAATTAATCCAGTTTATAAAAAATTAATAGTTTAAGAATTTAAAAATAAATTTTATATGCCAATTAAGTTGCAAAATTAAAGAACTTACAGACAAATACGTCGTATTCGTAGTACACCCATTATATTCTACTCCTATTACCAAACCATCCACGAATAAGGGTAGGCATATGATGGGTCAAATAAAATTTGTAATATAGCATACTTTAATAATAATACTCCATCCATGAAATATTGTCACGTTTAATTAGTCAGGAATTTTAAGAAATGTAAGAAAAGTAATGATAAAAGTTAGTGGAATATAAGTGGCACATTTATATACTAGTTTTATAATAAAAAATATATAATAAATTAGTGGAAAGTCCATTCACCAAATTTGGGAAAAAAAGTAAAGTGAACAACATTTAGTGGACGGATCAAAATGCCAAAAGTGGACAACATTTCACGGAGAGAGTATAATCAACTAACATTTGTAATATCACATACTTCAATAATAAGCATAGATCGAATTGATCTATCGGTCTATAATATTGATTGATCATTAGAGCATCCCTAACGTGAAAAAAATTTCGTCCGTCCGTCCGGCCTGAGCAGGCTCGTCTCGTCTGCCGCTCACTCATCCGTCTGTAGCTGCATGACGCTACTCTTAGCTAAGAGCACGTCCGTGCCCATGAGCACCTTACGTGGCGCTCGACAAATTTCGATTTTTTATTTTTATTTTTTAAAATTCGAAATTCATTTAAAAAAATGTTTTAAACAAAAAAATATTTTCCCACTTCCCAAAAATTTATATCCGTTTTCTACCCACTTTTAATATATTTTTCAAATTTTTTCCCCAAATATTCACATTTTCAACTATAAATACCCCAACTTCAACAAAAAAAAATTACATTCTCATCTATTCTATCATCTACATTCTCTCATCTTCTTTCTCATATTCTCTCATCTAAATTCCCACCACACTACACAATGATCGGCTCGCCGATCACCCCCCCGGGCAATCACGGTTGGAACCACGATTGGTTCGACTCCACTCATTCCTAGCCCGAAACGCAATTTACGCCCCTCCTCAAACCCAAGGTTCGCAAGCTCCGGGTGGCTACCCTCCTTACCTGCGCACGCCCAAAAATGCCTCCGGTTCGGTGGGCACCCGAACCGGATCGGGAGGGTGCGGCCCTCTCTACTCCTCTTCTATTGCCTCTCTACTCATCCTGTCGGCACTTCGCCCCCGTACACCGGGTGAGATAATGGCGATGTTCAAAGCCTACTTGGCAGTCTCGAAGATCCGAGATGGCACGACTAAACCGGGGAAACGTAGTGGTGGCGCATCACTCGTCTTTACAATGAAACCCGGCCTGGGAACCATCTATCGCAATGATAGTATGGTGCGCAATGCATGTTCGTATGCAAGAGGCAATCGGAAAGTTCCAAGGGTATTACCTCCGGGAAGAGCGATCGGCGGGAGCGGCACGAGCGAGCTCGACATCATCATCGCCTTGGCGACCTACCAACGCATGGAGTTCAAAGCGTTCAAGTACCTGATTGTTGGCAGGAGGGCGCTACATCCGAAGTATAAGGGCGGCGTAGTAGCATCCTCCCGCTCCTCCACAAACGGTCGAGGTCGGTAGCCTATCCGACGGCGCCTCGATGATGTGGCTACCTAGCTTGCCGGAACAACTTGGGTAGCCACGCCGCCCGGGGTTCGCACGGCCGCAAGGAAGGAAGAAGACGGCCACCCGCCGTCGCGCTCGACTCCATCCGCCCCCCCCGCTCCCGCTCCTTTGTCCTCCTCCACCCCCGAACAACACGTTTGGACCCTCTTGAGGGCCAACTCTATTTGACGATACGTCTAAAATGACTCGGGGCAACTTGCAACACATGAGCAAATGATCCGGGTCTCAAGGCGAATGGGATAGAGACAGTCTTCCACGTGTGTAATTTTTAATTTGTAGGATTTTAATTATGTATTTTTTTTTTTTTCTAGGATTTTAATTATGTATTTTTTAAGATTTTAATTATGTAATTTTTATTTTTTAGGATTTAAAATTATGTAATTTTTTTTTTTAATGTATTATTATAATGTAGAATTGTTTTTAGTAATTGAAGTATTTAAATTGAATACTGAATGGTAGGATGATGTCCTTGTAAGAGCCGGATGTGGCGTATCTTCTGCTAAGACAAGAGTAAAACGGGCCCTTCCGTGTCTTAGCTAAGAACACGGATGGGGATGCTTAATGGTCGTTATAATGTTGTATTAGTACCAAACTAGTTTTAAAACGGTAAAACGTCAAAAACATTATTATAAAATAATGGAGTTCATTACAACTATATTTGTAGTTAATTATAGGGAATTTAGAGACTTCAAAACTATGACGTCATATAACGTAGTTTAAAATCTGGAATTAAAAGTTTGTGATTATTAGTTCATTATAACGAACTCAAAGTTATCGTATAACCATGTTCTTCGGCGTTTAACATTTTAGAATGGTGTGGTACTATTAATTAGAGTCCTAGCTATATATATATATATATCAATACTCTCGAAAAAGAAACCAAATTCAACTTTATCTTCGATTTTATATTCCTTTTTTGCTAGAAGTACTATATGTTTTAAACATTTAATTTATTAATTATTTTCCAAAAGAATTTTAATTTCTTTTCTTTTTACGAACTTTAAACTTTATACCTACATTAGTCGGCTAATGTGTAGCCAACTTTTCTTACTAGAAATGATTCATGGAATCTAACTCCTTGGTTGAAAGAAATTCTATCTTATAATGGTATTGTAGACCTTTCGAGATGCCAAAGCAAATAAATTAATGTTATGATGTCCAAGTGGAAGAAGCATTCTTTCTAGTATTTACCTATAAATTTGGAGATAGCATAACTTTTCCACTTAACTATTGTAAAGTAATATTATTTTTAGCAAAGGAATGATTAAAGATCACGAGAATATACCAACTTATTAAATGACTTAGGTAAACTTATTGATTTTAAGATAAAAAGCATTTTACCTAATCATGGTAGATTGAAAGATATTTAACTTTTTTCCTGGTGGGTTGGTATTTTCTGTTACATATGCATTTTTATAATGAAATGTAGTTTAGTTATATGGGGTATGAATTTTTAATCAGTTAAGCGGTTATATATAAAGATGTATTTGGTGTCAAATTACATTGAAAATTATGTTTAGTAGTTTCTAGAGAAAAATGGTTAAACCAGTGCGTCTAATTATATCTATGTAACTTATTTTTTTATTTTTTAAATTTATTTGGATAGTTTTCAATTTAATTATAGCATGTATTTTTTGATAGTTATTTGAATAGTTTTCTATACGAGATATATGGAGATATTAATAAGTTACACCTTCTTTTTTGGCATTTATCCCTAAAATATCGAAAGTTAAGAATAGGGGTGTGGATTGGGATACCCGGGTACCCAAACCAAAATCGAAAGTACCCGAACCCTAAATCTCAAAAATTTCTAATCAATATCCGCCCGTATGTAAATTTCGGGTACCCTAATACCGATTGGGTACGAACCCAACTAATCGTACCCATAAACCAAATTTATTATATTTAAAATATATTCTTTTATATAAATTAAATTGTGATAAGAATATAAATTATTAAAAATAACACAATACTTATATATTTATTGATTATAATTCTATATTATATAAAATAGACATTAGACAAATAGACACTACTTAATTTTAAAATAATTGTTTTTTTGGTATAAATTGAAACAAAAAAAAGAGATTAAAATAATTTTTTAAGACATTAAATGAACATGTAAATAAAATGGAAAAGCATAATAATTAACTATATATTTTCAAAAGATAACAAGTAAAAACATAAATAGTGCAACATGAACCGAACTATGAATGTAAAGTATTACTGAGATAATAGAACAATAAAATGTCAAAGCAACCAAACTTAATCTAAATAATGTCAAAGCAACCAACATAATCCAAATAGTAAACTAAGAACTTTATAACCCAAAATATTTATCACAAATACATAATTAATCGGTTTAATCGGGTATTATCCAGGTACCTAATCGGGTTTTGGGTACCAAAACCCAAAGAATCCTAACATTAACTACCCAAACCCATACCCAAACCCATAATTTCGGGTTTGGTACCCAAAACCCTATCGGATTGGCAGGTGGAATAACCAAATCTGGATTAAATTTTCGGCTTTTAAGAATGTATACCTCCAATCTTAATTAAATCTAAGATGAGTGGTTGTCATTGATCTCATATTATGGAAGAGATTAATTATAATGGGGTTAAACTATTTTGAAATGTATGGACGTGATTAAATTATGGAATTTTCAATAATAAAATTTCACACTTTTTTGCAAGTTGCTACCTTAATAGTTTATCGACCCATCTTAATTCTAAAATTGTGGATGCCATTGATCTCATATTATGATCCACAAACAATTTAACATGCGCGATGAATAATCAAACTAATACTATAATCCAATAATAAAAAAGATTAAATTATTGGAATTTTCAGTTAACAAACTTCACACTTTTTTGAAAGTTGTAACCTTAATGCTTTGCATATCACTTGAGATAAGAATCTAAAAAGGGGATCACTGCGTGATTCTTTTTTGATTAACTTATCTTGAACATATTAATAAATAGGCTATTTGGCACCGAACCATGTTTTTCATGTCTGTCGAAGTACTAATTATAATATCACCACATGTTTCAAAATAAATTTAAGGTAAATAATAGTGGGACTAAATTATTTGAATTTGTATGAATGTGATTAACATATTACCTAAGAATTAAGATTCATATGTATCATTAGATTTCCTAGATTTTGTCAGCTAGAGATTAATAATAAATTAATAACTCCAAGTAATGTGAGACACTTACTTACCCCTTCCATTAGTTATAAATAGAGATTGTGATAGTTTATCCTCCCACGACCCACGTTCTTCCCATCAATGGATTTTTCTTTGAAAAATTTTGTTTACTTTTATTGTTAGCGGTTAAATGGTAGCATCAATTAGTCACAACTAAGGGGTGCTAATGGTATAGGGTTGGTTTTTTGTTTCATGGTTGTTGGGTGTGTTTGTTGACGTGTTTTGTTAGTGGTTGGTCGAATAGCTCTTGAGCTGTCGTTTTAAGTTTTGTTATTTGAGAGTTTTGGTCGTTGGAAACGCCCCTTTTGCCTTTTCATTGAACGTTTTTATACATCCAAAAACAATAATTAGTCACTACTTCATTTCTTATCACAATCAATTAATCATACAAACAATTAAATCCACGAATTCACTAATAATTTTTTTGATGGTACTTAGAATCTAGCACCCTAATTAATTTTTTTACTTTATCAATTTATTTTGATTTAATATTTTTTATTTTAAAATTATTAATTTTATAAATAACTATATAAAAATAAAATTTACATTCCTCTAAATTTTGAACCAATTTTTTTTAAAAATGGGTACAAAGTTAAATGAGATTTTAAACGGTGAATGAAAGGGTTATTTTGAACGAAGATTATATTTTTTCATAGCAAGATGAGGAATATATTTTGACTGTATGATTAAAAAGAGGAAAATGAGAAATGGGAAAATTGGTGAGATATGACAGAAGCCTACTAATCTCCTGTCAAAAATTCATTAAACATTGGTTAGGTCAACACTTGTTGAAATCCTGGGCCCACAAAGTCAAATGTCATTTCGCGCTAGGGTAAAGTCCGCTACTATTTTGACTGCAGGTCAACTTTGGGCTGACGAAGTTGTACGGCCATTCGTTGCACGTGTTTTCAGTTTAGGAGCTTTGACTGCAGGTCAAAGTATATTGGTAACTAATACTCTCCGTCCCATATAATTTTACCCCTTTGATCCAGACGAGTTTTAAGAAATGTAATTGAAAGGATTTAAATAGTTGGTGAGATGTAGGTCCTACTTTAAAAGTATTAGTTTTATAATAAAATGTGAGTAGGAATGAATTAGTGGAATATGAGGTCCATTACCAAAAATGGTAAAAGTGAAATTGGTAAAATTATGTGGGGCCCCAAAATGAAATATTGGGTAAAATTAGTGGGACGGGGGGAAAAGATGTTTCTATAACTAAATCGACCGCCACAAATCAGCTTCTCGATCAAATATGATTCAATTTTTAAAGCACTGATGTCCACAGCCTTTGTCCTAGCGGAAAGAGCTTAGACATCAATGTATGTGGTGCCGAGTTCGAGTACTCTTGACATCGTTGTAATTTCCTCATTTCTTAGGAGTTTATTTGTAATTTCCTCCTTCATACGATTTAAATTTTAAAAAAATAAAAATAAAAATACAATTTGAGTGATAAGACAATGTAGAGTTTAAAGGGAATATAACATTAACTGTTATAGTTCCAATTGTTTAAGTTCCTAGGAGCATTTACTTTTCTATTCCTATAAATAGGAATGTACATTGTATAACAAATTATTCAACTCAATACAAACTCTTCGATTTCTATTACTTTCCTCTCTAAATATGATGCATGAACCATTTAACATGGTATCGAGTAGTTAAGACTCGATTAGGTATAATCTTTCTCACTCTCCTGTTTTACCTTTATTTACCTTTCCACATCTTAAACCCCCCAAGTAGCGTACAATGTCGAAGAAAATATCTTAACCGAAACCACAAACACAACCATGGCCACGATTTGCCTAATTCGCCAATTTCATGCGCAATAGTTTTGCGATGAATCAATCCAACACAAGTCCACTAGAAGCCGCTGTCGTGTCATACAAAATTGACACACCCTCGACATCGGGGAAACAAATTGAATGGAAAAAATTACGCTCTTTGGTCCGTGCTCATGAAGACGGCGATAAGCGGACGGGGAATGGTCTCTCACGTTACTGTAGTGCCTCTTTCCCCACCGCGAACCGATCCAGACCTTTCGAACGGTGGCAACAAGCCGACCACTGTGTTTTCCCATTGCTTTCGAACATCGAGTCTCGACGGTTAGTCGAATCCCCCAACATCCGAAAGCCAAGCACATCTCGGGATGCTTTGGCTGTCACGTACGAGAGTGGAGGAGATAAAATCCAGTGTATGATCTCCAGTTTAAAGCAAGCACACCGAGACAAGAGCAGCTTCATTAGATGAGATATGGAGCAAATTGCAACAAATCGGATCTCGATTGACCAAAAGCGTAAGAACCCAATGAAATACCAAGAAGATATGGAGATTCACGATAAATTCATACAAGATCGTAGAGTGTGTCAATTTGTCTATGCAATTGATAGCAAATATGAATCAACCAAGAGAGAACACAGTTAGGTCCACTTCCCCGTAGACTTCCTATATAATCTCGTCCGACGAGGAGACGCGCTCCAAGTGCTACACGGCGAACAAGCGTGGAGCGTCCCACCGAGGAATCTGGGGGGTCTCGCCGTCCGTGGGTGGCTATACAACACCGGCGACTCTGGTGGAGGACGGGGCGGCAATGGTAGAAATCGGCGGAGTGATGAAGAAGACAAGTCGAAATCAGTTGGCTCCCACCGCAAACGAAAAACACAAAGGATTCATGCTTTGAGCTCATCGGCTATCCAGATTGGTGGGAAGAGAAACATGGCAAGCCACCACCACCGCCGCCAGCACCATGGAACCGCGGCGGGTGCCGCCGCAGCCGTCGGAGGAGGTGGAGGAGTAAGCGCCCATGTCGGTCGGAGCGCACCGATCGGCGCCATTGTCCAGCCGGCGAGCATCACAGGGCGGAGAATTTCGTCGCCGGGGGAGTGAAGCATTATCCATGGCTGGAGTGATGAATTATTGGGAGAAGAAGGAGGCGGCGCATCATGGTACATGTAATTGGATTGGGGGCTCTTTAATTAGAGAACCCCAAGTTCTAAAAAATGTCAAAATACTCCCAAGTTTTCACAAATGGCGTAATATACCCCACCAAAATATTCAGCCACAATTAGCCCCTAAATCTCCTAAAAACTCCAAAAAGGCCCGATTTTGTGCAAAATAAATTTCGCCTCTCGAGAAGCTTGGTTTTGCGTGTTTAGTGTCCAATAATCATGAAAAAATTATAGATGGATATTTGACTGTGGGCAACCAATACAATAACATATGATGCCTCGACCTCACCGATCTTCAAACACCTCAAAAATCTTATATCTAGATCGCCAATGGAAAATTTACTTGGTTGAGGGGGGGACGGCCAATATATCACCCACTCTACAATTATCAAATTGTCTCTATATCCCTTCGATGTCTCATAAACTCATATCCACGGGTGTCACTAAGGAGTTGAATTGTACGTTACTAATTCAGCCACAATTTTGTCTATTACGGGTATCCGAACCGGGAGATAATTGGGCGTGGCACGAACGTGATGGACTCTACTACGTGGATGAGATAGCTCAAAAAGGACTGCCATGTTAACTCACGGTCCCGATCGGAATTTGGCTTTGGCATCGCGTCTGGGACATCCTTCATCGCATTACTTAAAAATGTTATTTCCAAATATTATTCCTAAGCATGACATGTATTGCGAAACTTGTTCTCTTTCCAAAAGCCATCGAAATTCTTATCCTTTAAATCAAACCCGTGTTGAATCCTTGTTTTCTTTGGTACACTCGAGTTTGGAGGCCCGCACCCAATTATGGGGCAAGGTCTTAGATCGTTTAGTGTTTGTAGATGATTGCACTCGCATGACTTGGGTATATTTCATGAAACATAAATCAAGTTTTTTCACACTTTACCCACTTTTATAATCTCATCTAAACTCAGTTTCAAAAAAATCATTCGATTCTTCACGATAAGGGGAGTTCAAATTCGAGTAGGACAATTCTTCCAAGAAAAGGCCTTATACACCAAACTACTTGTGCTTATACTCCGAGAGCAAAACAGTGTAGCGAAAGAAAAAAACCGATCTCTCCTTGAAATGACTCGCTCCATGCTTATAGAGTCAAAAACCCCATAACATTTTTGGCCCGAAGCCATTGACACCTCAAAATACCTTTTAAACCGATCGCCCAAAGTATCCTTCACACCAAACTCCGCTACAAATCCTATTCACCCTTACTAAAATTCCACCACCATTGACCCTCGAACCTCGTGTCTTGGGTGCTCGTGTTTGTCCACATCCCTAAACACGAAAGAACCAAATTATCTCCAGTGCTATTAAATGTGTTTTTTTAGGGTATGGGTAAATCAAAAGGGGTATAGGTGCTTTGATCCAAAATCCAACCGCATTTTCACTACAATGAACCGTAATTTCCCGAAACCAGTATTTCTTTACCCACCTTGGCAAATGTGGGGAGAATAATATTCAAAGTAACAAGAAGACGGACCGCTTTAGTTGGATCTCGTAATGCCAATTTCAAGCAATCGAGGGGACCTAACCGAGAAAAAGCAGAATTATGCCGAGCAAGTCTATGATGTGGTAGGATCTATTGTGGAAGGTGACATCACCTCAAATATTTCTCCGCTAAGGTTATCTAATGTAAGTACTCCTGGATACGATAATTGTTTGCTAACACTATAAGTGCGAAGAAAATTCAATTGAGGCCGCAGAAAGGGAAATCGAGGAAGTCGAGGTCGAAGGAGTTGACCCGACACCGGGAGATACATACTTCCACCAAGGCCAAACAGATGAGTTCCTCCCAAAAGGTATACACCGAAAGGATTGAAAGAAAAAGCGCTACCTATTGTGAACCTAGCCAAAGGCCATTTGTCGAGATGGCTCGGCTTTCGAGGATGCACTAAATGAGGAAGAACAAATACCACGACATGGGAAGAAGCCATGCAACACAAGCATTGGAGGGAAGCAATGAAGAAAGAGATTGATGCACTAAATCGAAACCACACATGGGAGAAATGTGCTATACCGAGAGAAAACGACCAGTTGGTTGTCGATGGGTCTTCACAGCAAAAGAAGACGATGGCTCGATAGAAAGGTACAAGGCGCGACTTGTCGCGAAGGGCTATACTAAGACATATGGAGTAGACTATTTCGAGACCTTCTCTCCAGGGCGAAGATGAACACTGTTCGAGTATTGCTATTTGTTGCTCGCTATAGTGGACGCCATTACATCGTTTGATGGGACGAATGTCTTCTTGCATGGTGAGTTGAAGAAGGAAGAAGAAGTTTACATGGAGGCACCTCCGGTTTTGCAACAAATTTTAAAACAGATGAGGTGCCGATTGAGGAAGACCTTGTATGGATTAAAGCAATCTCCAAGAGTATGGTTTGGGAAGTTTGCTCGGCAATGATTAGCTATGGATATACACAAAGCAATTCGACCATACTCTATTTCAAGAAGCGAGGTGATAAGATCACATGTTTAATCATATATGTTGATGATATGATTATTACGGTGACTGACCTGAAGAGATTGAGGATTTAAAGAAGAATCTATTTCAGAATTTTAGATGAAGGACTTGGGGAATCTCAAGTATTTTCTTGGGATCAAGTGATAAGGTCGAGAAATGAATTTTTGCGACAAAGGAAGTATATCTTGGACATCTCGACTCGATATTTTTAGCTGCTGCACAATATGGAATATCAAGCTTCCGGGTCCGAGAATCCACTAGATCACAAGGTCTAGGAACTCGCGGAACGCCTGAAAGATCTCGGTCGTTGGACACACAGTTTATCACTTCAAAACCCTCAACCCGCGTATACTTGAATTAGTATAGGGAAGGGGATCGACCCCACGAAAAAGATAAATCATGCATTTAAAGGGCTTTGGGTGGTTTGGGCCTGAAATTGGGGGTCGGGGAAATTTTAAACTAGACAGGGAAAAGAAATTTAACTATCTCTAGATCTAGGAAAAGGGAAAACATCCCGTAACACGATTGACATTATATCATCACATCTTCAAACCAACTTCCGGATCTAGAATATTACTCCCTAATCTAGTGCGACTCGATGCAGCGGGGGACCATTTTCCCAAAATAGAATTTAACCAAAAATGCAAAATAACCTTCTAACCCAAACTACCACAAAATGTAAAGCATCATCGAATTTTAAAAAACATGAAAAAACAAAATCTAGTAATTTGGGGGCCCCCGGTGCGCGAAAACCCCGGGAAAAACCGAAAAACTCGATCCATCCCCTAGATGAAGTAAAATAAAAACGAGGGGTTCAAAATCCTGCATAATTAAATTTCCCCCCGTTCGATCCCCTTGATGCAAATCCATTTGGGGATCCAAGCATTGAGACAAACCCCCGTCAAAATCTCTCCATAACTACGATTCCCCAAACCCCAAAGGATCAACAACAACAACCACAGTCAACTCTTTTCCCCCGATCGTCGCAAAACACCCAACAAAGTGAATAACAATCAAACCCCCGGAAAAACCCCTAAAAACCAATCAACAAAAATAAAAAGAATCAACATCATCTAACATGAAATAAAATTCATAATAAAAAAAAGAAAACGAAAAATCGATTAACCGGTTCACGAACCCAAAAACAAAACGTGAAAAAGTAAATGTTTTATCTTGTCCCCCCTGGGCGGTGTTGCCAAATTTTCCCCAAGATTGACCCCTTTTCCCCGAATTCCCTTTTCCCCCAAGGGTGGTGTGTGAATATCGTGTATATTCTGTGTTGCATGTCTTCTTATAGGGTGAAAGTGGGTCCAAAGGCTTTGGTGAATTGTCCTTTGCCTTGCTTCCCCCCCTTTCCCCATTTTCTTCTGCCCCGTCATTTTTTTCTTTTTGCTAGTCCACCCCTTTTTCCGGATGGCGTTTTCCTTCACCCCCCGGCTTAAACAATGTGTTAGCCCCCAAACGGTGACTTTTTCATAGGATGCATGAAATTAGTCTTATCAAACCCCCCTTTAAACCATTTGTCCTCAAGTATAAAGAAAAGAAAAAAAAATAAGGCAATTTAAACCATTTTCCCCACTTTTCTGACTCTAACTTAACAAAGACCCTGCCCTGAAAAAGGACACAAAAGAAAAACATTACGAAAAAAAAAACACAAAAACAATATGTAACTAGTTCAACTTTTAGGCCCGCCCCAAAAAGTTTAAAGGGTCAACCCAAGGCGCACTTCTCCAAATTACCCCTTTTCCTTTCTTCCACCTAATCAACGTCTTCCAAGATGCCTATTATTTTCCCAATTGTTGGATTCATCGATCACCATTCCTCCGGGATGTTAGGACCAATTCTGAAGTTATTCCCAAACCCGGGTCGGGTTATGAGATTTTCTTTCCCTTCGCCCCCCCTTTTGTTCCCCTGTTATATTGCCCCTCCCGCATTTTTCCTGATTTTCCCCCACTATACCCCCTTTTTTCATGGACTTCGCCAACTTATTCCTCCATTTTTTTCTCCTTTTTTTTTTTTCTCGCCGTCCACTTTAAACCCTTTATAACCCAATTTCCCCCCCATTTTTTCTCCTTAGCTTTTCCCTAACCTTATGGGGGCCCCCTTTCACATGTGTTAGCTCAAAATGTTTTAGGCTTATAACTCGCCTTTTAGTGGGGGCCCCAACTAAGTCCCAAGGATCTTTTATCGTTTCTTTTCAGTACCCGGGTTATTAAAGGAAAAAGGCTTAAAATTGAAATACATCCCCCCTTCAATTCTTCCTGGAGATCATGCCGATTTTATTCACCACCATGGGAAAAACAAAACCAGAATTAACGACTCAACATTCTAAGCACATACAAGGGCCCCCCCCTTCCCCCCCCATACCTGCGTCCCCGCCACGGAAGGGGGAAAGGGACAAACCCAAAATCCAAACAATATATCCAAATAAACCTTTACACTTGACGAGACGGGGTGGGGAGAAGAAAAAAAAAAACTAACTTTACACTTCCGGGGGTATGGGAAAAAGACAATATAAAATTTTCAAAAAACAGAAATAACAAAGACATACTAAAAAAAAAAAAACAAAATTAAACTAATACTAAAAATAAAAGATTGGTATTGGGGGAATTCTTTTTGGGGCCGCCCCCCGAGAGCCAGGGGGGGTTCCGGGCGGGCATCTTCACCTTCTTCTTGCCCGGGCCGGCTTTTCCCTCCTTTTTTTGCTCTTGGGCCGGTTTCTTGATCATTAGGGGGTTTCGAATGGGGTTAACACCGGGTTGGGTGCGGATGGGGGACCCCGTGAGCGGTGGTGGGGGTTTGGGGTGGAAGAAAAGGCCCGGCCGGCTTTTACCCCCGGATCCGGAAGCACCTTTTGGGTCGGGAGAGTGTCTTTTCCAACCACTTTAACATTTTCAAACAACTCCCGGCCTGCATTTGCTATTCGCGAGGACTTCCCCCCCGTTGCAATGTTCCCCCGGCCCTTATTCCCCTCCCCCGCTTTAAATTTTTTCCGCATTCCACCGGTTCCTTCGCATCTCCTTCCTCATCATTTTTTTCCCTTTTAAATTTCCCCAACCTCCTCAACGGGGATAACCTCCACGCCCCCCATTTCGTCTTCACCTTTTTTCCCCTCGTAGAAGAAGGTTTCCTCCGGTTTCCCCCGGGACCCTTTGTTGAAGAAATATTCAATGGAAAGGTCTCGGGGGGTCACCCTCCCACGAGGAATGGTCTTGGCTCTTTATTTTAAATTTTAAATAAGGCCAAGGAGGGATGTGTACATATGTCCCCGAGATTGCTTGTTTTTGATGGCAGCCAAAGGCGCCACCGAGATGTCCACACCCCCGCCATACACCATGTGAAGTAGAGGTCGGGTGTCGGGGTTTGCCTTCCCCCTCGTTGTAGTAATGAATGTTGGGGGGAATGGAGGATGCGTCTTCAATGTGGGAGGCCTTGGGTCCGGATTTGAAGCCCCCACATTGGGGGGGTGACCACCCATCCGCCCCCTACCTTTAAACCGGTGTTTTTTGGGGCCTACCTTCTCTCATTCCGATGCCCCCTTTCTACGGCCCCCAAAACAACCCCCCCTTCCCAAAAACCCCCATGCTCATTTATATTCTTCATTAAAAACCAATGTGAATGGAGGAGTCCCGTTGGGGCAAATCTGGTCAACATTGAGAAAAAATTTTTTGACTAAGTCCCCCGGGACCTCTCCTTGTCTTCCCCCAAAATTTACGGCTGTCCTTCCTAATTTTTCCACTTTCCCCGCGGCTTCTCTCGATGTTCGGCCCTTTTCGATCATCAAAGCGCTTTATGACTCCAACAATTCCCTATTAGCCAAATCTCCGGGGCCTCAGTTTCGTTAGGTTTGTATACTAGAAATCACCTTTAAAGTGATTAAAGTTAAAACTCTTATTTTATTTTCCAAATGAAAAAAAAAAATTTTTTTTGTCATAATGTTGTTTTGTTTTACATTTAATGGATGTTTATTGCATATTTAAATGTATAAGTAACAACAAAGTCTAAGTCTTTGTTTTTAAAACCGGTTGGGGCTTCACT
>NC_062968.1:23616931-23640407 GCF_023119035.1 Salvia hispanica | reverse complement strand
GCGGCACTACAACATTAGGTGTAGAAGTTGAAGGTTATATGACTTGCAGAAAGCAAGGCATGGCCCCAAAACGAAATAGGCAGTCGTGCATAACTCATCATCGATCGGACCATGTTTAGCAAGGTCCTGTTCCTTCTTTCAGCTACGCCATTCTGCTGGGGTGTGCCCGGCGCAGTCAGTTTGGGATTCAATTCCCTCTACTAATAAGTAGTCCAAAAACTCTGCACTGAGGTACTCGCCTCCCGCGATCAGATCGCATGCTCTTGATATGTTTTCCATGATGCGTCTCCGCATAAGCCAACGAGTTCTAGTGCTTCCTTGGCCCTATTACCTTTCACCCTAAAAGGTCTCTTAGTCATCTTGCCTTCCAAACAGGATTCACACGTGGAAAATGATTCAGTATCTAGTCCTTTAAGAAGGTCTTGATCCACGAGAGTTTGAATCCTCTTTTGGTTGGCATGACCAAGTCTAAGGTGCCATAAGTACGTTTTGTTCATTGATTCCATGATACCACGACAGATATAAGAACCATCTTTCTTAATAACACAACTGTCATTAAAAGAAATCGAATATCCATCAAAAACCAATTTAGAAACTGAAATTAAATTTCTTCTAAAAGAAGGTATCAACAAAACATTCTTCATAACCAAAAATCTATCACTACTAAAACGCAAATAAACGTCTCCCACTGCAACGGCCGCCACTTTAGTAGCGTCGCCCAGCTGGACTTCGATCTCTCCATCATATAGCCGTCTTGTCACCTGCATTAAGTCAGGATCAAAACAAATATGATCAGTAGCTCCAGTGTCTATAACCCAAGTATGAGATGAAGTCGAAGCTAAACAAGATTCGACAACAAAAGCTTGGTGCATACCTGTAGCCTTGCCCTTTTTAGGGCAGTCTGGCTTCCAATGCCCCTTCTCTCCACACTTGAAACACTTTCCGGTTTGCTTCTTTCCCGACCTCCTCTTTTTCTTTCCCTTAGCTTCCTTAGGTGCGACCTGGTTCGTCACTTTCTTCTTTCCTGCGCCAGGCCTAGGGCCAGAGGAACGATGTGACGAACTAACCATCGCAGCCTTAGCTTGGTTCATGAGATCCTCTGCCGACTGAAGTTCAGTCAACAACTCAGCCAAGGTGTAATTCCTTTTGTTCATCTCAAAGTTGAGCTTGAACTGCTGGAAGCTAGGAGGCAGACTCTGAAGGATAATAGTAACTTGGGACTCGGCATCAATGACGCCTCCCAAAACCTCAATTTGATTGAGGTGGCTCATCATCTCGAGGACATGGTCCCTCACAGACGAGCCTTCCTTCATAGACTTGCACATGATACTCCGAAAAGCTTGAGACTTAGCCGTTCGATTCTGAGTACCAAAGAGATTTGTGAGATTTTCCATAATCTCGGTGGCAGTTGCCATGGCGGCATGCTGATGTCTAAGCACTGTTGACATGGAGGCCAACATATAACACTTAGCCATCTCATTCGCCTTGTGCCACCGTCTATGGGCATCTCGCGCTGCCTGCGCGGCGTTAGCCGCCGGCACTGGGGGCCGTGGAGTAGTGAGCACAAACTTGTACTCATCAGCCGTGAGAACGATGTCCAAATTTTGTTTCCATTCTATGTAATTTTGGCCCTCGAGTTTGTTTTCTTTAAGAATTGCAGAAAGAGGATTGAGTGACATGTTGACGATTTAGGTTGCACTGCAAAACAGAATATTTACTATTTGTCATAAACTTATGTGATGAAATTGAGTAGATTAACCATAAAACTTTTCAAATTCTCACAACTGTAAAATTAAAATTTTGTACCCTCAAGCAGAGGTCAATACGCATTAAAATTTTAACATTTTTACTGGTCACAACATCGACGAATAGTCCAGAGACCGCAGCACGGCATGGCCGCCAAATGTTGCCTAAGCACGACCATCAGATTTAGCATTACAGTATCTCGTTTCTACAACACACTCCCATAACAATGCTCATGCGTTGATAACAAGACCAAGCTATCTCGTAAATTCTGTTTAGACTTCTGAAACTTGTAATTTCTTAGGATTATTGTCCCCACAGCATGGGTGGCGATAATATTGGAAACTACTTTCTAGTCCATACTATTTACAATTGAGAAGTCCACCTATATGAACTTGCTATTTCTTAGGATTATTGTCCCCACAGCATGGGTGGCGATAAGATTCAGAAATTAGCTTCATAAGTTGTGGACCAATCGATGGAGACCATATACAAACTTAGTTCGTAATTATAGCTTAGATATTTAAGTTATGGTTTTTCATTAATTATCCTTAGCCTTAGGGCAGATTAAAGGCTTAATTAAATTCTGTTGGTATTTAATTGACTGGATAATTAAATCTTTTATGATCTTTTAAACATCTTATTAAAGGATAATATATTAATTACTAAAGTTTAATCCATATTCATGTCTTCTATAAGATTTATCCAAAATAATTAATTATTTATATCTTTTACGAACATGAATAAATAAACTTAAATTAATTCCTTATTAAGATTGGGAAAAGAATAATATATTTTATTATTTAATGAAATTCTACATATCGATCCTTATTAGGATTCTAGATATATATAATATAATTAGGAAACCATTAAATTATTCTTGTCCACATCATCTAGGAATTAAAAGATATCCCTAGATATGGTGAATAATCTAAATATTCCTAAAATCTAGGGAAATCTTCCCAAAGTATTTTATTTCCATTAAATAATAATATTTTAATGATATCTTTTAATCTAGGAATCAAATAATCATTAAAATAATATTTCATCATTATCTCGTCGTACGAGGTTGGCACGTACGACGAACGACGAAAATTCAGCCGGAGTTAATCCGCCGGCACGGCGAGTGCGCCGCCCAGCCATCTCCGGCAGCCCGCGCTCGGCGCGGCTGCTTCCGTTTTCTCCCACTGCGGCGCGAATGCGCCGCTACTCCCTTCGTCAACGTTGGCCAGCGCGCGGCGAGCGCCACGTTTCTCCGGCGAACTCCATCCCTCCTCGTTCGTGCTCGCCTGAACCAGCCGCCGCAGCAAGCTGCGTCGCAACTCTTGGTTCAGCGACGATCGGTTAGGGTTCGACCAGGGTTAGGGTTTAGGCTAGGGTTAGGGTTTCTGGTTTGATGAACCACCGCTGCTCTCGGACGAGCAGCGGCTTCCGGTCAGCCTCCCCTTCCGTCGAATGCCGTCTGATCTGGGGAGAGGGCCGCCGCGGTCTCGCCGGCGGCGTGGACGAGCCCTTGCTCGTTTTCACGTCACCGCGCGATCGCTCGCCTTCTCCCACTCGACAGCCGCGATTCCCGAGACATTCCGGGACCGGCGGTCTCGCCGGCGGCGCGCATGAGTCCACCCTCGTCTGTGTGTCGCCGGTCGATCACCTCCCTCGCTCCCACTCGCTCGACAACCCTAATTGGATCGCATGTCGCGCGATTCGTCTCGGCGCAAGCGCCGACGAATCGCACGTCTCTTGCGTTCCAAAATATTTGAGTTCTTTGTTTCGATTGTTCTTGAGTTCATCATGCATAAAAATATAACAACTAAAAACAAGAACATGCTTCGAACACAAATACGCATGCATACATGAATTTCTACGAAATTTAAATCCAAATAATCAGAGCCAAAGACCTGGCTCTGATACCAATTGAAGGGGTTGGCAGCACGAAGCGCACATAAATCAATTACAGAAGATAATCAGATCTATTTAGCGGATTATTTAGACAAATTCTATTCAGCGTAATTATCTCACGTATCATGACCTCCATAACTCAAATAATAACATGCTTTAAATTAATTGAAACCTAAAACATGCTTTTTCTAAGGTTCAGCCATTATACCTTGATGATTCTCCAAAGAATCGAAGATAGCTAGCGCCTTCTCCACGTGAAGATCTTTAGTACAAAACCACGGATCTTCTCGATCTGGTTCCTGACCTGTGAACTGATATCAGGGTGGGCTGATCTCACCAGTGCACTAGGAGTAGAAATCCTTTTCCTCGGAGGAGAGAAAATTCGACCACCACTAGAGAGTAGGGGGGCCGAAAATTTTAGAGAAAAATTAAGTGTCTTTTCTTTCTGTTTCCTTTATTCTTCTATTTATAATAAGTCACATATTGGGCCCGGACAGGGATCTATGGAAGGCTTTGGATACGGGTTCCCTCGATTAGCTTTTTACTAATTAAATTAAACCCAATTTAATATAAGCTTGAAATTGGAATATTACGAGCAGCCCCTACTGTAGTAATACTGGTAATCCCCATCCAAATCCGAAATTATAAATAATCCGGGTTTCCAATAATTATATATATTTCGCGCTAAGATAGAACATCCATTAATCAATTATTGTCTGCTATGGACTTAATTAATCAATATCTTATTTATTCCAAAAGAGGACTCATGTCTTAGATCCATTTAGTGCTATACCACACCAACGCCATCTTATTTCTAATAAGTGCTTAGAAATAATCGGACTGACATTGCAACATTTCACGATAGGTAGTCTAAGCCTATGTAGGTTGTGAAATTATTCTTTTTCTTCGCTTAGAACTGACCGTGTTACCTTAAAGTGAACGACGCCCACAACCGGTCTACTAAAACAAAGACTTAGACTTTGTTAAGTTACTTATACATTTAAATATGCAATAAACATCCATTAAATGTAAAACATAACAACATTATGACAAAAATAATCTTGTTTATTCATTTGGAAAATAAAATAAGAGTTTTAACAGTATTCAATCACTCGAAAGGTGATTTCTAGTATACAAACTCTAACAGTTAAACTATGAGCGCCCGGAGATTTGGCTAACTAGGGAATTGTTGGAGTCAATGAAGCGCTTTGATGATCAGAAAAGGGCCGCAACATACAAGGAGAGATGCAGCGCAGGGAAGATGGCAAAATTAGGCAAGCAGTACAGCCCCGTGAATGGTTGTTGAAGCACAGCACGGCAGAGGTGCCGGTGGACTTAGCTCGAGAATTTTTCTCAATGTTCCGACTCAAGAGCACTTCTGACCTCAACGCGGACTCCATCACATTCACATTCCGGCTTTTCAATGAAGAATATGAGATGAGCATCAGGGAGTGGTCCCTGAGAATGGGGTTGTTTTCCAGGGCTGATGACGAAGAGGGCATCTGGAATGAGAGAATGGTCGACGCACCAAAGAACACACCAGGGTTTAAGGTACAGGCAGTATGGGAGCTGGTCACCCACCCTAATGTGGGGGCTCTCAAATCCAGTTACTCCAAGGCCTCCCACATTGAAGATCGCATCCTCCGATTCGCCCAGACATTCATTAGCTACAATCTGATGGGAACGGCGAACTGAGCTCTGACAACCACTGACCTCTACTTCACATGGTGTATGGCGAAGGGTGTGAAGGTACATCTCGGCTACTGGCTGGCCTTGGCCTGCCATCAAATGACAAGCAATCTCGCGCGACATATGTACACATGCCATCTCCTTGGCGCTTATCTCCAACGGAACATAATAATGAAGACAGCCAAGACCATTCCTCTAGTCGTGATGTGTGAGCCCCCAGAGACCTTCAGCGTTGAATATTTCTTCAACAAAGGGCTGCTCCAGGCACACGGCAAGGAAACCTTCTTCTACGAGGTGTGAGATAAGGTGAAGACGAAATCGGGGGCTGTGGAGGTTATGCCCAGTGAGGAGGTTGAGGAATTGAAGAAGGAAATACAAATGATGAGGAAGGAGATGACGAAGGAACTCGGTGGAATGCGGAAAGAATTAAGCGGGGCCCGAGAGGAGATGAAGGCACTGCGGGGGAACATTGCAGACTTGGCGGTGAAGTCCTCCAAGCAGAATGAGCGAATAGCAGAGGCCGTGGAGTTGATAATGAAAATGTTAAAGTGGTTGGAAAAGACACTCTCCCTGACCCAGCAGAAGGTGCTTCCTGGATCCAGCAGTGAGGTCAAACAGCCCGGCCAGGGCTGTTCTTCCATCCAGCGAACCCCACCACCGCTCAAGCCAGTGGTCACCCCATCCGCATCCAAGCCGGTGTTAACCCCATCTACGTCAAAGCCCCTAATGATCAAGAAACCAGTGTCCAAGTAGCAAGAAAAGGAGGAAGAAGAGCCGGAGCTGCCGGCGAAGAAGAAGGTGAAGATGACCCGACCCGGAATCCCACCCCAGTCTGGCTCTCGAGGGGGCCAGACCCATAAATGAATTACCCCCAATGACCAAGTAACTTTTATTTTTAGTATTAGTTTAATTTTTGTTCTTTTTTTTTTAGTATGTCTTTGTTATTGTCTGTGTTTCTGTTGAAAATTGCTATATGTGTCTACCTTCTCCCACTTAGCCCACTGCTTGGTCTAAGTGTGAGAAGTTTGAGTTTTCTGTTTTAATGTTGTCTTCTCCCACTTAGCCCGATGCTCGGTCTAAGTGTGAGAAGTTTATTTGGATATATTGTTTGTTGTATGTTGGATTGACTGCCCTGTTTCCCCCCTTCACGACGATGGCTTGGGGACAAGCTTGAGTGAAGTGGGAGGGGGAGGGGAGACAGTGCTTGTATGTGCTTAGAATGTTAAGAGTCGTTAATTCTAGGTTTTGTTTGTGTCGCATGAGCTGGTGAATATAATACGGCATGATCTCCTTAGTGAGAGCAATTGAAGACAGGATGTATTTCAACTTTGAAGCCTTTTTCCTTTAATAAGCCGAGGTTAGTCTGGATGAAGTAAGAACGATAGAAGATGCCTTAGCTGACTTAGTTGTGAAGCCCCACTATAAGAGCGAGTTATAAGCCTAAAACATTTTGAGCTAACACATGTGAAATGGGGCCGCCACTTAATGCTTAGGGAGAAGAGTCCTGAAGGAGAAAAAATAGGGGGAAATTGGGTTATGAAGGTATAAGCTGGACGAAGTCCAGAGAAAAAAAAAAGGAGAAAAAAATGGAGGAATAAGTTGGACGAAGTCCATGAAAAGAGGAGGTATAAGCTGGACGAAGTCCAGGGAAAAATATGTCTAAAGGCAGGGAGCAATAGTAACCTGACCCAGGAACAAAAGGGGGAACGAAGTGTAGAAAGGAGAAAACTCTCATAACCCGACGCTTCAGTGGTATGGCAATAACTTACGAGAGATTCGGTCCTAACATCCCTGTGAGGAATGAGTGATCGAGTGAATCCAACAATTGGGAAAGTAATAGGCTATCTTGACGAACCGACAGATTGATTAGGTGGAAGAAGGGAAAGGGATAATTTGGAGAAGTGCAGCCTGTTGGATTGACCTTAATCTTGTGGGGACGGTTGCCTAAAAGTTGAAGCTAGTTCATGCATATGTGTTTATGTGTTTTTTTTTCTGTAAGTGTTTTGTCATTTTTTGTGTCAGCTTGTGTCTAGGTCTAGGAGTCTTTGTTAAGTTAGAGTCTAGAGAGTCGGTCAGGGGATAACCATGCGTTGAAATTTGCCTTATTTATTTTTTCTTGTCTTTATACTTGAGGACAAGTATGGTTTAAGTGTGAGCAGTTTGATAAGACTAATTTCATGCATCGCTTATATGATGAAAAGTCACCATTTACTGGGTCTAACACATTGTTTAAGCCAGGTGTGTGAAGGAAATTCGCCAGATCCAGGAAGAATTGAAGGAAGTGGACTAGCGAAGGAAGAAGGCGAAAAAATGAGCAGAATCGAGAAGAAAATGGCTAGACGAGGGGAGTCCGAAGCTGAGGGCAAAGAAGACAATTCACACAAAAAGCCTCTGTTGGACCCACTTTCACGCCTATATAAGAAGGAGCATGCAACACACATGAATATACACGATAGCTCTCACACACACACACACTTGGGAAATGGGAATTCTGGGGTAGAATAGGGGTCTAATCTTCGGGAAATTTGTGCAACACCGTCCTCAAGGAGGACGAAGATACAATCATTTACTTTTTCAGCGTTTATGTTTTGGATTCTGTCGAACTTCGCCGTTCGAAGTCGATTTGTTCGTTTTGCTACTTGCTGTTTATCTATGAATTTTATTTCATGTTATGATGATGTTGATTCTGTGTTGATTTATGTTGATTCTGTGTTTTGAGGAGTTTGTTCCGGAGGTTTGATTGTTATTCACTTTGTTGGATGTTTTGCGTACTTGATCTGGGGAATATGAGTTGATCTGTGGTTGTTGTTGTTGATCTGTGGAGAATTGGTGAATCTGTAGTTATGGAGATGATTTTGACAGGAGTTTGTCTCGGAATGCTTGGATCCGGAGTGGATTTAGCATCCGAAGTGTGGATCTGAACAGGGGAATTGAATTATGCATGGATTTTGAACTTCTGCTTTCGTTTTCATTTTACTTCATCTAGGAGATAGAGATCTGAGTTTTTTCGGTTTCTCGGCGTTTTCTGACGTCCTATCTGTTGGTCGCCATTGAGTTACTAGCATTGTTCTGTTTTCATCATGTTTCAGTTAAATTCCGATGATGCTTTACATTTTGTAGGTAGTTAGGCTTAGAATTGGTTATTTTGCAGCTTTTTGGTCGTACACTTCTATTTTGGGAAAATGGTCCCCACTGCATGCATCGAGTCTGTCTAGCTAGATTAGGTAGTAATATTACTAGATCCAGGAAGTTGGTTTGAAGATAGTGATGATATAATGTCAATCTGTGTTACGTGGATGTTTTCCTGTTCCTAGATCTAGAGATAGTTAAATTTCTTTTCCCCTGTCTAGTATAAATTCCTCAACCCAAATTTGCGTGGCAGCAGCCAAACCACCCAAAAGCCCTTTAAATGCATGATTTCGCATCTGTCCTCGTGGGATCGATCCCTGCTTCCCTATACTAATTCAAGTATACGCGGGTTGAGGGTTTTGAAGTGATAAACTGTGTGTCCAACGACCGAGATCTTTCAGCGTTCCGCGAGTTCCTAGACCTTGTGATCTAGTGGATTCTCTGGACCCAGGAAGCTTGATATTCCATATTGTGCACGCAGCTAAAAATATCAGAGTCAGATGTCCAAGATATACTTCCTTTGTCGCAGAAAAATTCATTTCTCTGACCTTATCACTTCAATCCCAAGAAAATACTTGAGATTCCCCAAGTCCTTCATCTAAAATTCCTGAAATAGATTCTTCTTTAAATCCTCAATCTCTTCTAGGTCGTCACCTGTAATAATCATATCATCAACATATATGATTAAACATGTGATCTTATCACCTCGCTTCTTCTGAAATAGAGTATGGTCTGAATTGCTTTGTGTATATCCATAGCTAATCATTGCCCGAGCAAACTTCCCAAACCATACTCTTGGAGATTGCTTTAATCCATACAAGGTCTTCCTCAATCGGCACCCTTCACCTGTTTTAAAATTTGTTGCAAAACCTGGAGGTGCCTCCATGTAAACTTCTTCTTCCTTCTTCAACTCACCATGCAAGAAGACATTCGTCCCATCAAACTGATGTAATGGCCAGTCCCTATTAGCAGCAACAAATAGCAATACTCGAACAGTGTTCATCTTCGCCACTGGAGAGAAGGTCTCAGAATAGTCTACTCCATATGTCTTAGTATAGCCCTTCGCGACAAGTCGCGCCTTGTACCTTTCTATCGAGCCATCAGTCTTCTTTTGACTGTGAAGACCCATCGACAACCAACTGGTCGTTTTCCTCCTGGTATAGCACATTTCTCCCATGTGTGGTTTCGATTTAGTGCATCAATCTCTTTCTTCATTGCTTCCCTCCAATGCTTGTGTTGCATGGCTTCTTCCCATGTCTGTGGTATTTGTTCTTCCTCATTTAGTGCATCCTCGAAAGCCCGAGCCATCTCTGACAAATGGCCTTTGGCTAGGTTCACAATAGAGTAGCGCTTTTTTCTTTCAATCCTTTCTGGTGTATACCTTTTGGGAGGAACTCATCTGTTTGGCCTTGGTGGAAGTATGTATCTCCCAGTGTCAGGGTCAACTCCTTCGACCTCGACTTCCTCGATTTCCCTTTCTGCGGCCTCAATTGAATTTTCTTCTGCACTTATAGTGTTAGCCAAACAATTATCTGTATCCACAGGAGTACTTACATTAGATAACCTTAGCGGAGAAATATTTGAGGTGATGTCACCTTCCACAATAGATCCTACCACATCATAGACTTGCTCAGCATAATTGCTTACTGTTTTCTCTGTTAGGTCCGCCTCAGGATTGCTTGAAATTGGCATTGGCACTGAGATCCAACTTAGCGGGTCCGTACTACTGTTACTTTGAATATTATTCTCCCCCTGACTGCCAAGGTGGGTAAAGAAATACTCGGTTTCAGGGAAATTACAGTTCATTGTAGTGAAAATGCGGTTGGATTTTGGATCAAAGCACCTATACCCCTTTTGATTTACCCCATATCCTACAAAAACACATTTAATAGCACATGGAGATAATTTGGTTCTTTCGTGTTTAGGGATGTGGACAAACACAGAGCATCCAAAGACACGAGGTTCGAGGGTCAATGGTGGTGGAATTTTAGTAAGGGTGAATAGGATTTGTAGCGGAGTTTGGTGTTGAAGGATACTTGTGGGCAGTCGGTTTAAAAGGTATGCTGAGGTGTCAATGGCTTCGGGCCAAAAATGTTATGGGGCTTTTGACTCTATAAGCATGGAACGAGTCATTTCAAGGAGAGATCGGTTTTTTCTTTCGGCTACACTGTTTTGCTCTGGAGTATAAGCACAAGTAGTTTGGTGTATAAGGCCTTTTTCTTGGAAGAATTGCTTCATACTCGAATTTACGAACTCCCCCCCCATTATCTGACCGAAGAATCTGAATGATTTTTTGAAACTGAGTTTAGATGAGATTATAAAAGTGGGTAAAGTGTGAAAAAACTTCAGATTTATGTTTCATGAAATATACCCAAGTCATGCGAGTGCAATCATCTACAAACACTAAACAGTATCTAAGACCTTGCCCCCCAATAATTGGTGCGGGCCTCCAAACATCAGAGTGTACCAAAGAAAACAAGGATTCAACACGGGTTTGATTTAAAGGATAAGAATTTCGATGGCTTTTGGAAAGAGAACAAGTTTCGCAATACATGTCATGCTTAGGAATAATATTTGGAAATAACATTTTTAAGTAATCGATAGAAGGATGTCCCAGACGCCGATGCCAAAGCCAAGAATTCCGATCGGCTGACCCGTGAGTTAACATGGCAGTCCCTTTTTGAGCTATCTCATCCACGTAGTAGAGTCCATCACGTTCAGTGCCACGCCCAATTATCTCCCCGGTTCGGATATCCTGTAATAGACAAAATTGTGGCTGAATTAGTAACGTACAATTCAACTCCTTAGTGACACGACTGATGGATATGAGTTTATGAGACATCGAAGGGATATAGAGACAATTTGATAATTGTAGAGTGGGTGATATATTGACCGTCCCGGCCCCCTCAACCACCGTAAATTTTCCATTGGCAGTCTAGATATAAGATTTTTGAGGTGTTTGAAGATCGGTGAGGTCTGAGGCATCATATGTTATTGTATTGGTTGCCCCACAGTCAAATATCCATCTATAATTTTTTTCATGATTATTGGACACTAAACACGCAAAACCAAGCTTCTCGAGAGGCTGAAATTTATTTTGCAACAAAATCTGGGCCTTTTTGGAGTTTTTAGGAGATTTAGGGGCTAATTGTGGCTGAATATTTTGGTGGGGTATATTCTGCCATTTGTGAAAACTTTGGGGAGTATTTTGACATTTTTTAAGAACTTGGGGTTCTCTAATTAAAGAGCCCCCAATCCCTAATTTACATGTACCATGATGCGCCGCCCCTCCTTCTTCTCCCAATAATTCATCACTCCAGCCATGGATAATGCTTCCACTCCCTCCGGCGACGAAATTCTCCGCCCCTGTGATGCTCGCCGGCTGGACAATGGCGCCGATCGGTGCAGCTCCCTGACCGACATGGGCAGCTACTCCTCCACCTCCTCCGACGGCTGCGGCAGCGTACCCGCCGCGGTTCCATGGTGCTCGCGGCGGCGGTGGTGGTGGCTTGCCATGTTTCTCTTCCCACCAATCTGGATAGCCGATGAGCTCAAAGCATGAATCCTTTGTGTTTTTTTCGTTTGCAGTGGGAGCCAACTGATTTCGACTTGTCTTCTTCATCACTCCGCCGATTTCTACCATTGCCGCCGCGTCCTCCACCCCGAGAGTCGCCGGTGTTGTATAGCCACCCACGGACGGCGAGACCCGCCCAGATTCCCTCGGTGGTGACTGCTCCACTGCTGTTCGCCGGCTGTAGCACTTGGAGGCGCGTCTCCTCCTGTCGGACGAGATTATATAGGAAGTCTACTGAGGGAAGTGGACCTAACTTCAGTATTTCTCTCTTGGTTGATTCATATTTGCTATCAATTGCATAGACAAATTGACACACTCTCTGATCTTGTATGAATTTATCGTGAATCTCCATATCTTCTTGGTATTTCATTGGGTTCTTCTGCTTTTGGTCAATCGAGATCCAGATTTGTTGCAATTTGCTCCATATCTCATCTAATGAACTGCTTCCTTGTCTCAGTGTGCTTGCTTTAAACTGGAGATCATACACCTGGATTTTATCTCCTCCACTCTCGTACGTGACAGCCAAAGCATCCCAGATGTGCTTGGCTTTCGGATGTTGGGAGATTCGACTAACCAGTCGAGACTCGATGTTCTGAATTAGCAATGGGAAAACACAGTGGTCGGCTTGTTGCCACCGTTCGAAGGCTGGATCGGTTCGCGGTGGGGAAAGAGGCACTCTGGTAACGTGAGAGACCATTCCCCGTCCGCTTATCGCCGTCTTCATGAGCACGGACCAAAGAGCGTAATTTTCTCCATTCAATTTGTTTCCCCCGATGTCGAGGGGCTGTGTGTCAATTTTGTATGACACGACAGCAGCTTCTAGTGGACTTGTGTTGGATTGATTCATCGCAAAACTATTGCGCATGAAATTGGCGAATTGCCGGGCAAATTCGTCGGCCATGGTTGTGTTTGTGGTTTCGGTTAAGATATTTTCTTCTGACATTGTACGCTACTTGCGCAGGTTTAAGATGTGGAAAGGTAAATAAAGGTAAAGAACAGGAGGGCCGAGAAAGATTATACCTAATCTGAGTCTTAACCTGCTCTGATACCATGTTAAATGGTTCATGCATCATATTTAGAGAGGAAAGTAATAGAAGTCAAGAGGCTGTATTGAGTTGAATAATTTGTTATACAATGTACATTCCTATTTATAGGAATAGAAAAGTAAATGCTCCTAGGAACTTAAACAATTGGAACTATAACAGTATTAATGTTATATTCCTTGAAACTCTACATTGTCTTATCACTCAAATTGTATTTTTATTTTTATTTTTTAAATTAACTCCTGTATGAAGGAGGAAATTACAAATAAACTCCTAAGAAATGAGGAAATTACAACTGATGTCAAGAGTACTCGAACTCGGCACCACATACATTGATGTCTAAGCTCTTTGCCGCTAGGACAAAGGCTGTGGACACTCAGTGCTTTAAAAATTGAATCATATTTGATCGAGAACTGATTTGTGGCGCGGTCCAATTTAGTTATAGAAAACATACTCCCTCCGTCCCACATAATTTTACCCAATATTTCATTTTGGGCCGTCCCACATAATTTTACCCATTTCACTTTTACCATTTTTGGTAGTGGACCTCATATTCCACTAACTCATCCATACTCACATTTCATTATAAAACTAATACTTTAAAAGTAGGACCCACATCCCACCAACTATTTCAACTCACTTTCCATTACATTTCTTAAAACTCGTGCTGGATCAAAGTGTGTAAAATTATATGGGACGGAGAGAGTATTAGTTACCAATATACTTTGACCTGCAGTCAAAGCTCCTAAACTGAAAACACGTGCAACGAATGGCCGTACAACTTCGTCAGCCCAAAGTTGACCTGCAGTCAAAATAGTAGCGGACTTTACCCTAGCGCGAAATGACATTTGACTTTGTGGGCCCAGGATTTCAACAAGTGTTGACCTAACCAATGTTTAATGAATTTTGACAGGAGATTAGTAGGCTTCTGTCATATCTCACCAATTTTCCCATTTCTCATTTTCCTCTTTTTAATCATACAGTCAAAATATATTCCTCATCTTGCTATGAAAAAATATAATCTTCGTTCAAAATAACCCTTTCATTCACCGTTTAAAATCTCATTTAACTTTGTACCCATTTTTAAAAAATTGGTTGCAAAATTTAGAGGAATGTAAATTTTACTTTTATATAGTTATTTATAAAATTAATAATTTTAAAATAAAAAATATTAAATCAAAATAAATTGATAAAGTGAAAAAACTAATTAGGGTGCTAAATTCAAGTACCATCAAATAAATTATTAGTGAATTCAGTGGATTTAATTGTTTGTATGATTAATTGATTGTGATAAGAAATGAAGTAGTGACTAATTATTGTTTTTGGATGTATAAAAAACGTTCAAGTCGAAAAAGGCGAGCAGACGTTTTCAACGACCAAAACTCTCAAATAACAGAAACTTAAAACGACAGCTCAAGAGCTATTCGACCAACCACTAACAAAACACGTCAACAAACACACCCAACAACCATGAAACGAAAAACCAACCCTATACCATTAGCACCCCTTAGTTGTGACTAATTGATGCTACCATTTAACCGCTAACAATAAAAGTAAACAAAATCTTCAAAGAAAAATCCATTGATGGGAAGAACGTGGGTCGTGGGAGGATAAACTATCACAATCTCTATTTATAACTAATGGAAGTGGGTAAGTAAGTGTTTCACATTACTTGGAGTTATTAATTTATTATTAATCTCTAGCTGACAAAATCTAGGAAATCTAATGATACATATGAATCTTAATTCTTAGGGAATATGTTAATCACATTCATACAAATTCAAATAATTTAGTCCCACTATTATTTACCTTAAATTTATTTTGAAACATGTGGTGATATTATAATTAGTACTTCGACAGACGTGAAAAACATGGTTCGGTGCCAAATAGCCTATTTATTAATATGTTCAAGAATAGTTAATAAAAAAGAATCACGCAGTGATCACCTTTTTAGATTCTTATCTCAAGTGATATGCAAAGCATTAAGGTTACAACTTTCAAAAAAGTGTGAAGTTTGTTAACTGAAAATTCCAATAATTTAATCTCTTTTATTATTGGATTATAGTATTAGTTTGATTATTCATCGCGCATGTTAAATTGTTTGTGGATCATAATATGAGATCAATGGCATCCACACATTTTAGAATTAAGATGGGTGCGATAAACTATTAAGGTAGCAACTTGCAAAAAAGTGTGAAATTTTATTATTGAAAATTCCATAATTTAATCACGTCCATACATTTCAAATAGTTTAACCCCATTATAATTAATCTCTTCCATAATATGAGATCAATGACAACCACTCATCTTAGATTTAATTAAGATTGGCGAGGTATACATTCTTAACTAGGCCTGAAAATTTAATCTGCGGATTTCGGGTATTCCCGACCCAGTTCCAATACCTGATAGGGTTTTGGGTACCCGAAACCCGAAATTATGGGTTTGGGTATGGGTTTGGGTAGTTAATGTTAGGATTCTTCGGGTTTAGGGTACCCGAAACCCGTATTAGGGTACCCGATTAAACCCGATTAATTATGTATTTGTGATAAATATTTTGGGTTATAAAGTTCTTAGTTTACTATTTGGATTATGTTCGGTTGCTTTGACATTATTTAGATTAAGTTTGGTTGCTTTGACATTTTATTGTTCTATTATCTCGACTGTAATACTTCTTTACATTCGTGTTCGGTTCATGTTGCACTATTTATGTTTTTACTTGTTATCTTTTGAAAATATATAGTTAATTAGTTATGCTTTCTCCATTTTATTTACATGTTCATTTAATGTCTTAAAAAATTATTTTAATCTCTTTTATGTTTCAATTTATACCAAAAAAACAATTATTTTAAAATTAAGTAGTGTCTATTTGTCTAATGTCTATTTTATATAATATAGAATTATAATCAATAAATATATAAGTATTGTGTTATTTTTAATAATTTATATTCTTATCACAATTTAATTTATATAAAAGAATATATTTTAAATATAATAATTCTGGGTTTATGGGTACCCGATTAGTTGGGTTCGGGTACCCGAATCGGGTATTAGGGTACCCGAATTCACATACGGGTCGGATATTGATTATGAAATTTTTGAGATTTAGGGTTCGGGTACTCGAATTTTCGGGTTTGGGTACCCGCGGGTATCCGAATCCACACCCCTAATCTTAACTTTCGATATTTTAGTGATAAATGCCTAAAAAGAAGGTGTAACTTTTTAATATCTCCATATATCTCGTATGGAAAACTATTCAAATAACTATCCAAAAAATACAAACTATAATTAAATTGAAAACTATACAAAGATAAAAAAAAGAAAAAGAAAAAGAAAAAGAAAAAGAAAGTTACATGTATAGATATAATTAGACGCACTGGTTTAACCATTTTTCTCTAGAAACTACTAAACATAATTTTCTATGTAATTTGAGACCAAATACGTCTTTATATATAACCGCTTAACTGATTAAAAATTCATACCCCATATAACTAAACTACATTTCATTATAAAAATACATATGTAACAGAAAATACCAACCCACCAGGAAAAAAGTGAAATATCTTTCAATCTACCATGATTAGGTAAAATGCTTTTTATCTTAAAATCAATAAGTTTACCTAAGTCATTTAATAAGTTGGTATATTCTCGTGATCTTTAATCATTCCTTTGCTTAAAATAATATTACTTTACAATAGTTAAGTGGAAAAGTTATGCTATCTCCTAATTCATAGGTTAATACTAGAAAAATGCTTCTTCCACTTAGACATCATAAACATTAATTTATTTGCTTTGGCATCTCCAAAGGTCTAAAATACCATTATAGGATAGAATTTCTTTCAACAAAGGAGTTAGATTCCATGAATCATTTCTAGTAAGAAAAGTTGGCAACACATTAGCCGACTAATATAGGTATAAAGTTAAAAGTTCGTGAACTGAAAAAAAAAAATTCTTTTGCAAAATAATAAATAAATTAAATGTTTAAAACATATAGTACTTTTCCGAGAAGGAATATAAAATCGAAGATAAAGTTGAATTTGGTTTCTTTTTCGAGAATATTGAATAGTATATATATATAGGACTGTGATTAATAATACCAAATTATTCTTAAACGTTAAACACCGAAGAACATGGTTATACGATAACTTTGAGTTCGTTATAATGAACTAATAATCACAAACTTTTAATTCCAGATTTTAAACTACGTTATATGACGTCATAGTTTTTAAGTCTCTAAATACCCTATAATTAACTACAAATATAGTTGTAATGAACTCCATTATTTTATAATAATGTTTTTGACGTTTTACTGTTTTAAAACTAGTTTGGTACTAATACAACATTATAACGACCATTAGAGCATCCCCATCCGTGTTCTTAGCTAAGAGCACGGAAGTGAGCCCGGGCCCACTTTTACTCCTTGTCCTTAGCTAAGAGCACAACGCCCACATCCGTGCTCTTAGCTAAGGACAAGCTCAAGGGTCCTACCATTCTAGTATTCAATTTAAATACTTCAATTACTAAAAACAATTCTACATTATAATAATACATTAAAAAATAAAAATTACATAATTTTAAATCCTAAAAAATAAAAATTACATAATTAAAATCTTAAAAAAATACATAATTAAAATCCTAGAAAATAAAAAAAATACATAATTAAAATCCTACAAATTAAAAATTACACACGTGGAAGACTAGTCCTCTATCCCCAATTGCCTCTTGAGACCCCGGATCATTTGCTCATGTGTTGCAAGTTGCTCCGGAGTCATCTTAGACGTATCGTTCAAATAGAGTTGGCCCAAGAGGGTCCACAACGTGTTGTTCGGGGGTGGAGGAGGCACAAAGGGAGCGGGAGCGGGGGCGGGGGCGGATGGAGTCGAGGCGCGACGGCGGGTGGTCGTCGCCTTCTTCCTTCCTTGCGGCCGGCGGGAACTGCTCGGGCCAGCGTCGGGGCTACCCAAGTTAGTTCCGGCAAGCTAGGTAGCCACATCATCGAGGCGCCGTCGGATAGGGCTACCGACCTCGACCGTTTGCTGGAGGAGGCTGGAGGAGGATGCTACTACGCCGCCCCTTATACTTCGGATGTAGGCGCCCCTCCTGCCAACAATCGAGGTACTTGAACGCTTTGAACTCCATGCGTTGGTAGGTCGCCAAGGCGGCAGTGATGATGTCGAGCTCGCTCGTGCCGCTCCCCGCCGATCGCTCTTCCTGGAGGTAATACCCTTGGAACTTTCCGATTGCCTCGTTGCATCTGAACATGCAATTGCGCACCATACTATCATTGCGATAGATGGTTCCCCCCGGCCGGGTTTCATTGTAAAGACGAGTGATGCGCCACCACTACGTTTCCCCGGTTTGGTTCGTGCCAGTCTCCGGATCTTCGGAGACTGCCAAGTAGGCTTTGAACATCGCCATTATCTCACCCGGTGTACGGGGTGCGAGTGCCACGAACAGGATGAGTAGGAGTAGGAATAGAAGTAGGAGTAGGAGTAGAGCTGCTGCACCCTCCCGATCCGGGTTCGGGTGCCCACCCGAACCCGGAGGCATTTTGGTCGTGCGCCAGGTAAGGAGGGTAGCCACCCGGAGCTTGCGAACCTTGGGTTTGAGGAGGGGGCGTAAATTGCGTTTCCGGACTAGGGAATGAGTCGGAGTCGAACCAATCGTGGTTCCAACCGTGATTGCCGGAGGGGTGATCGCTGGAGCCGATCATTGTGTAGTGTGGTGGGAATTTAGATGAGAGAATATGAGAAAGAAGATGAGAGAATGTAGATGATAGAATAGATGAGAATGTAATTTTTTTTTTGTTGAAGTTGGGGTATTTATAGTTGGAATATGAGAAAGAAGATGAGAGAATGTAGATGATAGAATAGATGAGAATGTAATTTTTTTTTTGTTGAAGTTGGGGTATTTATAGTTGAAAATGTGAATATTTGGGGAAAAAATTTGAAAAATATATTAAAAGTGGGTAGAAAACGGATATAAATTTTTGGGAAGTGGGAAAATATTTTTTTGTTTAAAAACATTTTTTTAAATGAATTTCGAATTTTAAAAAAAATAAAAATAAAAAATCGAATTTGTCAGACGCTGCCACGTAAGGTGCTCAGCGGCACGGACGTGCTCTTAGCTAAGAGTAGCGTCATGCCGCTGGCACGGACGGATGAGCTGCAGCGGCAGACGGACGACGCCTGCTCAGCGGCACGGACGGACGGACGAAATTTTTTTCACCGTTGTGGATGCTCTAATGATCAATCAATATTATAGCAGCCGATAGATCAATTTCGATCTATGCTTATTATTGAAGTATGTGATATTACAAATGTTAGTTGATTATACTCTCTCCGTGAAATGTTGTCCACTTTTGGCATTTTGATCCGTCCACTAAATGTTGTTCACTTTACTTTTTTCCAATTTGGTGAATGGACTTTCCACTAATTTATTATATATTTTTTATTATAAAACTAGTATATAAATGTGCCACTTATATTCCACTAACTTTTATCACTTACTTTTCTTCACATTTCTTAAAATTCGCACTGAATTAAACGTGGACAATATTTCATGGATGGAGGGAGTATTATTATTAAAGTATGCTATATTACAAATTTTTATTTGACCCATCATATGCCTACCCTTATTCGTGGATGGTTTGGTAATAGGAGTAGAATATATATGGGTGTACTACGAATACGACGTATTTGTCTGTAAGTTCTTTAATTTTGCAACTTAATTGGCATATAAAATTTATTTTTAAATTCTTAAACTATTAATTTTTTATAAATCTGCGATTAATTAATAAAATTTCAATGTTAACATTGATGTCTAGTTTGACTTAACGTGTAAAATCATACTAGTATCATTATTGCCTTAAAATATATAAAAGGAATGTCTACAGACAAAGATATAAGAGGGTTTATATTATGTGAAAATCGCAAATAAATTTTTGAAAAGCATAGTTCTATTGTCAAAAAGGATTAATTGTCTTTATGCAATAACCCTTCGTTCCTAATAGTTAGGGAATCTAGAATAGGATACTTGTTAAATGTCCATACAATAATGGCAACTGTATTTATTTATTTATTTATGCTATAATAAAGGAATATGCTAATGTTAACCAATTTTAGATTATATTCTAAACCTAGAATAAATAAATGAATTGTCGATTGGTAATTAATTGGAATTCATAACGAAATTACTCATAGAGTCCTCATCATTATATAATTACAAACTATAGTAATTTTTTTCCTTTTATATTTCCCTTTTTGCTTGAACACTATTTACCAAACACACATTACTACTTACTAGAATAAGGAAGGTCGTGTCAAAATATAAGAGATTACATATAAAATGGAATAAATTCGTTGACCTTTAGAAATTCCGGATTAAATTTGCTGATCTTTCGAAATATGAGATCGTGGTATACAAAGTTTTCAGAATAAGAAATGTTCGATTATATATGTACATTTTTCTCGTGTTTTTCTTATTAGAGCATCCGCAACGCTGCCTCGTTGCGGCCTCGGTCTCGTCTCGACGAGACGAGACGGCATCGAGACAGCGTTGCGGCTCCCGTCTCGTCTCGACAAGACGAGATGTCTCGACGCCCGACGCGTCCCGACGCGTCCCGGCGCCACGCGAGCACGCGCCCGGCGCGTGGGCGGGCTGGTGGCGTGACGCCCACTCGCCGACCCGCGAGTGGGCGTCGGATTTATGACGTCATAATTCAATTTTTTTTTAAAAAAATCAGATTTTTCAAAAAATAAAAATAAAAATAAAAAACGGTAATATGACCGTTCAACGGTCATATTTTTAATTTTTATTTATTTTTTTTTATATTCTATATATACTCTTCTCCATTCTCCATTTTACACACAAACACACATCTATTCTCTCATCTCTCTTTCTTTCCTCTCCAATCACTTCTATAAAATCATTCCTTTATTTTTTTTTTCTTCTCCCAAATTTAATCAATTATGGATCTATTTGAGCAAATGCGTCGAATAATGGAAGAATCGCTAGAAGAAGATCGACGTAGGGAGGAGGAAGCCGCCGCGCCTCCTAGGCGACGCCGGACATACATCCACCATAACCGGGAGGAAGCCGCCGCAAGGTTGGAACGTGATTACTTCAGTCCGAACCCGGTGTGGGGAGATATCTACTTCCGTCGCCGTTTCCGTATGTCACGCCCGCTATTTTTGCATATCGCGAATACATTGGCGGCACGGGAAGAGTTCTTCGGAGAAGGTTCGACGCTGTTGGCCGTCCTAGCCACACGACGCTCCAGAAATGTACTGCGGCGATCCGTCAGCTTGCTACTGGACAAACGGTGGATGCGTTCGACGAATACCTGCACGTCGGAGAATCCATTGGGCGACTTTGTTTGTTGAACTTCTGCAAAGGCGTCCGGGCAGCCTTCACCGCCGAATTTCTGAAGAAGCCAACCACCGCAGATTGTCAGTTTCTGCTCCGTCTTCACGAACAAGTGCACGGATTCCCCGGGATGCTCGGGAGTGTCGATTGCATGCATTGGCAATGGAAGAATTGCCCTGTGGCGTTGAAGGGGTCATACACGAGCGGCCACAAAGGCACCCACCCCACCGTTATACTCGAGGCCGTCGCCGACTACCGGCTATGGATTTGGCATGCGTATTTTGGGGTCCCCGGCTCGAACAACGACATCAACGTGCTCAACAACTCCGACCTCTTCGCTGAAGTTCTGAATGGTAAAGCGCCGGCCATCAACTTCGTCGCTAACAATCGCCAGTATAAAATGGGGTACTATCTTGCCGACGGCATCTATCCGAAGTGGCCAACCTTCGTGAAGACGTTCAACAAGCCTACGGACGAAAAGCAGTCTCTTTTTGCGCAGAAGCAAGAGTCTGCTCGCAAGGATGTGGAGAGAGCGTTCGGGGTTCTCCAAGCTCGATGGAACATTATCAAAGCCCCGGCTCGACAGTGGTTTATAGAGAATATGGTCGACATCATGTATACGTGCATAATCTTGCACAACATGATTGTCGCCGACGAAGGACCTGAGGCGGGAAATTGGTTCGACCCTGAAACCCCGGGAAGCTCAACCGCAAGTAGTCCGCCTCGAACGGGAGTGCATCCGTCTTTGCAAGAGCGGTTGTCTATTCGGGCAAGGACACGTGATTCTACCGCCCACGCCCAACTCCAGGAGGATCTAATGGAGCACATTTGGGCAAAATTTGGCAACCATTAGATGATCGTCACTAGAGAACTCCTTCTTCTGCTTCTTTGCCTTCATTTTTTTTTATTTGAGTTTAAGTGTGCAATTTGTAATTTCTAGTTTTTTAATTATGTCTTTTTTATTTTTTTATGTATTTTAAATTGTAATTTTATTTTATTTATAATGAAGTGTGTTTTTTTATTAATGGAATTTGTTGGAATTAAAAATAAAAAATGAAATTGAATGAATAGTTAAGAGATGGAGGGTTGCAGGTGCTGTCTCTTAGTTATGAGATGAGCTGAAAAATACAGTGGGGCCCATGAATAGTGAAGAGATGAGACAGTTAAAGAGACGGATAAAAGATAGCGTTACGGATGTAGCAGAGTACGAAAAAGATGCATAAATAGTAGAGTAGGAAAAAAATTAGACTTTAATTGTTGGGGTTTTATTATAAATAAAACACCCTCCAAAAATTGGTGTATGCTGCTTGAGAAGCGATGAGCACACGGTATTCTTTAGTAAAAGGCGAAAGAATAGTTCGCTATGTGGTCAACGCGCAGCTGCATGATTTTGCAAAAGAGCAATTATGCATATTTATATAGGTTGGCGTGTAGCCTTGTTCCATATCTCAGCGATGTGGGATGAAAAAATGTAATGTATTTGCTGCTGTGTGTGTGTGAATTGGGTAGACTGCTTGCTCCATATGATATGAAGAGAAAGACAATATTTTAATTTTCTAATTTGAATATTTAAAACAATATTAAAAGAAACAGATTGTTATTAAATGCATGTACTACTATGGATATAAATCTAGAGTTGAAGTCATTGACATTACAACAAGGAAACACAAGACAAACTCTCCAACTCTGTGTAGTCGAATTCCAATTCCAACCAAATAGTATTATTTGTGGTCGAGACTGTATGCATCATCCATTAGTCTCAACATAACACTAGTGACACAAATAATAGTAATAGTAATAGTAATAGTAATAGTAATAGTAATAGTAATAGTAATAATAATGACAGCGATGAATAGTATATTAGAGAAGCGAGTCGAGGGCGATGATGGTGCTGAGGTTCATAGGGTTCATATAGTCGAGGGATCCCGACAGAATCTGCGTCACGATGATTTTGTTGGCCTTTTCGGAAGGATGGAATGGATCCCAAAATGCATACACCTCTCTGTTCGGACACAAATTCGATAATTGTGTGCAC
>NC_062968.1:23403909-23616831 GCF_023119035.1 Salvia hispanica | reverse complement strand
AAAAATACTCCCCCCATCCACTAGACATTCACCCTCCATCCACTAGATATTGACTATTTAAAGTTTCATTTTTGACAAAAGAGAACCATATAAAACTAATTTGGATTTACACTCTAGTTACACTTACATTTAATTGAAATACTACTAAGTTATTTATAAAAAGTGAAATTTATCCTCTAAATTTTGCAACCAATTTTAAAAATTTTGGTATAAAGTTAAATGAGATTTTATATGTAGGTGAAAGGGAACGAAGAATATGACAGAAGCCTTCCAATTGCTTGACTAAGCATTGGACGGTCAATACTTGTTGAAATTCTGGGCCCACAAAGTCAAATCTTATTTCTAGTGTAAAGCCTGACGAAGTTGTACGGCCATTCGCTGCACGTGTTTTCAGTTGGAGCCTGGAAGCTTTGACTGCAGGTCAATTGCATATTGCCATCTTGGTAATTGAATGGTTTCTATAACTAAATTGGACCGAACAACAAATCAGTTCTTCGATCAAACATAATTCAAATTTTAAAACATGAGTGTTATCTTAAATACTGAAATTCGAGTGATTAGAGAGTTTATCTAAATGTATATTGTTTTTTTATAACTAAATCGAATAGAATAATACATCAGTTCTCGATCGAACATAATTCCATTTTCAAAACATCGCGTGTATCTCGAATGCGGTCCGAGTTATTAGAACACCCACGATGGTGGCTCGGGCTTGTTGAGAAAAGCCGTGGAGGCATCGGGGTCGAGCAGGGGCGGACGCAGAAATGAGCATTAATACGGGGCTACATTTTCAAAATATTGTTTGAAAACAATTTTTTATGTGATTTAAATTACTAACAAGGGCTATAATATTAATTATATGTATAAATTATGAATAAATTATAAAACTTTATGAAAGAAAAAATTAAAAATATAAATACATTAGGGGCTAAAGCCCTACCCTCTCTCCACATGTGTCCGCCCTTGGGGTCGAGTCATGCTCACGACTCATTGGCCGCTATGCAGGTTGATGTCGCAACACCATTTTCCTTTCGTCACCCGGATTCGAAGTATGCCACCCATGTACAATATGTATAGCTATAAAAGAACAACAAAAATGTCAAGACCCATGATAACCACTCCTTATATAATTAACTATATCAGGCCATTATGAAATTAAGAAATATGGTGGGCCGTTACATAAATGGGCCTAAACAAAGATCGTATTATAAATATGCCAATCAAAATAAAATGGCCCAAACGAAAATAACATAGTAGAAAATTTAAATCAAATGCAGATGTAATAAACCACTCTTTTCACCAGCTATTCTTCTCCATGTCCACACCGCCGCTCCGCCGCCGCTTCACCACCCAATCCAGCCACCTAGCCGGCCAAGTGCTGGCGGCGATAATCCAAAACAAACCCTTCATCACTCCCCCTTCACCCCACCACCACAATTGGACTTCAGAAACAGTGATTCAAGTTCTAAGATCAATCCCATTACACCTCTTCCAATCCCCAAGATCAATCGGCCGCCAAAACACCTTCCGCCACCGCTCCCCTCTCCGGCAAAGAAACCTCCGGCAAGAAACAATCAAATTCCAAAAAGGGGCTCTCGTTCTCGGCCCAGCAGCTCACAGAGACCCAAAAAGATTGAATCTTGGCCTCGAAAAAGCACTCGATTTCTACTATTGGGTGGAGACCTATTTTGGGTTTCAACACGATGAGCGAACTTGCAGGGAAATGGCTCTCGTTTTGGCGAAAGGTAATCGAATGAATTTACTTTGGGATTTCTTGAAAAACATGTCGGGGAGGTATAAAAGTTTCAATCTTGTTACCACTGTGACCATGACTTGCTTAATCAAGGCTTTGGGAGAGGAGGGTTTGGTGAATGAGGCAATGTCTGCGTTTTATCGAATGAAGCAGTTTCATTGCAAGCCTGATGTTTGTGCTTACAACAACGCGATTTATGCACTTTGTAGAGTAGGTTTTTTCAAGAAAGCTAGGTTCTTGCTGGGGCAAATGGAGCTCCCGGGGTTTAGATGCCCGCCCGATGTGTTTACTTACACGATTTTGATTAGTTCGTATTGTAGGTATGCGATGGAGACTGGTTCTAGGAAGGCCATTAGGAGGCGGGTGTGGGAGGCGAATCACTTGTTTAGGTTGATGATCTTTAAGGGCTTTGTGCCGGATGTGGTGACGTATAACTGCTTGATTAATGGCTGTTGCAAGACGAATAGGATAGGGAGGGCGTTGGAGTTGTTTGAGGATATGGAGGAAAGGGGGTGTGTGCCTAATCGGGTTACTTATAACTCGTTCATTAGGTACTATAGCGCGGTGAATGAGGTTGATAGGGGTATCGAGATGTTGAGGAGGATGCAGGGGAGGGGTCACGGTGGTCGAAGCTCGAGTTCTTATACGCCCATTATTCACACGCTTAGTGAGGTGGGGAGGTTGGGGGAGGCAGTGGAGTTTCTGGTGGAGTTGGTGGAGGGGGGATCTGTTCCGAGGGAATATACTTATAGATTAGTTTGTGATGCGTTGGATTCAGCCGGGAAGATAAATTTGTTGGATGAGAAAGTGCGTAGATGCATTGAGGGTGGGATTGGAAACCGGATTAGACAAGCAATGAAGGTGAAACCGAGTATGAGAGTAGACAAGAACTTGGGGAGTAAGTCGACTTCCACGGAAGATGCTGAGGAGTGGAGTTAGTTAAGGGGAGATCAGTTCCGAGAGAGTATGGTTATCCGGGTATATGGATTTGGTGCGTTGAGAGTGGGATTGAAAGCTGGATTTGACAAGCAATGAAGGTAAAACCGAGTATGAGAGTAGACGAGAACTTGGGGACTAAGTCGACTTCCATCGAAGATGGCGAGGAGCGGAGTTAGTGGCTATGCCATTCGCGATTCACCCCACTGTATGTTCTTCACTGAAGGTGATAATTTGGTCTTGAGATATTTTTGCAATGGTTTGATGAATATATGCATTAATTTAGAATGAGTTTTGGACATTTCTGCTAAATATAAAACTATTTCTCAAAGTGAGGCTGTGCTTAATAATATTTCAAGTAGGGAATGATTCAGTTACAGTGATTCTAGTGTGTTATATAACTGAGACACATCAGCTTTAAACATTTTTTGTGGTTTTTGCAGTTGGTTAGTGTGGGTGAAAATTGGAAAGAGTTCTCCAAGTCTAAGGGCATCCGCAACTAAGCGCAGAGGGCGTCCTTAGGCTAAGCACGCGGCACCCACGCACCATATGCATGCTTGAGCGAGCTCTTATGTCGGCCAATGGGTGCGCCGACACGTTGCTACCCAAACGGCTATTTTTTTATTTTTTCTTTTTTTCCCTTTTTTCCATATATATACACTCACCCTCGATGACGAATAGGATTACTATTTACTAGATATGGTGTACATTGTTTTTATTTCTGATTTTTTTAATTATGTATTTTAAAAATTTGAATTATGTACTATTTTTAGTTATTTGGTTCAATAAAAATAGTCTTTCGGAAACATAGCTAAAAACCTCCCACCGTCCCGAAAAATTGGAGTCCTATTTAGTTATTGCACGCATTTTAAGAATTGTAAAGAAAAGTGAGTTGAATAAGTTAGTCGAATATATTAGTATATATATTAGTTTTACAACATGATTGGAATAAGTTGGTGGAATGTGGAGCCTACTTATAATTTATGGTAAAAGTGAAATATGACTTTTATTATGAGATGAACCGGAATGACAAAACAACTTTTATTGTGGGACGGAGAAATATTCATATCATTCATTATCAAAACTACTTTTTCATTGACATTTAGGATTTCTTCTATATAAAATTCAATAAATAAAAACTCAGAGAATTCAATTATTACTGCCTTAATAAAGTATTTCCTTTATCCCTTAAATTTTGTCATTTTTTTTTTCATCCCACAAAATTTATCGCATTTCACTTTTTACTACTTTTTGTAGGGGACCTGCCATATATTCCACTAATTAATTCCAACTCACATTTTGTTATGAAACTAATAATACTGCTATAGTACATAAAAGTAAGACATACTATCCATTAACTTTCTCAACTCACTGTCTATTACGTTTTTTAAAATCCGTGTCCACCCCGATCAAAGTGTGACAAAACTAAAGAGACATGGGAGTATATTGCTACTTCAATTATAGTATTATATATGTATTTTTTTTTATATTTGTGTTCTCTTTTGATAGACATGAGATCATCTAACATCAAGTTCAACATCAATTTTAATAATATTATTATTTTAATATAAAATTTTAAATTAGAATATTCTATTGTAATTATAATATTATTAATATTATAAACACGGCCTAGCCTAGTAAAACACAATAATATTTCCAAAATACAAGTATTTATGTCCCAAAAACCATTTCTCCCTCTCCTCACCCTATTTTTTCCGATGCCTCCAACTCTGTGTATCACCGCCGCCCAGGTCTGCCGTGAGCAGCAATTGTTTTTTTTTTGCGCGTAGCATTTTTGCTTCTCTTTTTCATCAAACAAAATATTCCGTCTCCATAAATCTGGTATATTTCCTCTAACAAAAATACACAAACAAGTGGTCTTTTTATTTACAATTTTTAGAAATAATTTGCGTTTGTGCGCAAATATAAAATATATGTTGGAGGAGTAATTTAATTTGGAGGAAATATTTGAGATGACAATGCATGAAATAAATTGGAAATGGTGGGAAATGGTTAAGGAGAGGCGTGGGAAACTAAAAAACTCTTTACTTCTCAAATCTTTCAAGTTTCTTACGAATGATACTACTTTTTTCTTCTCTGTTTATAGGCATCCCTTAGTAATTCTATTATTCTCCACCCCACTTTTTAGGTATTCAATATCTAGAATTTTCTCTATAAAAATCTAGATATTTACTAGATAATACTATCTACTATCTAGGGAATTCTATAGTATTTTTACTTAGAATATCTAGATATTCTACTACTTAATTCTAGATAATTCTACTATAAAAATCAATAAAAAATTAATTTTATTGGTTTGAAGCCAGTGCTCTGGGTGCCACAAAATCTTGATGCCAACTTACACTGCCAAGTGCCAATAGTTTTTATAGCAGCGCAAACACATACACATTAGAGCAATATTGTGTTTTCTGAGCTCATTCATAAAAAAAGTCTCCGACTTTGAGGAATTTCATTAAGTAACAATACATAGTATATCACCTAAAAAATAGATGAAATTACACTTCAAAATGTTACATATGTATGGACCCTTATCTTCCCTTCTCTGTCACACAATGCAGCTAAAAACAATCCATTTTTGGATAGAGAGAATATCTTTTTAAGTCCACGAACTTTGCCAAAGTTTTATTTTAGGTCTGTAAACTTTGAAAATATCATTTTAGGTCCATCAACTATGGGTTAATATCATTTGAGGTATTTTGATTTTTTTTTGGATGAAAATTCCCTTAAGACCTTCAAAGGTCAATTTGGACAATTCTTTCGCCAATCATCTCGCGACAGAGACATAGAATCCAACAATTTTTAACGGAAAATTTTTATATTTAAATTCAATTTAGATATTAATTGATCTCCATTTTGAAATTCATCTCCTATGACAATCCAAATTAATAGCTATCTAATTTCAAAACAAATTAACTAAATAGAATTCACACATCACCTATAGTAAATTATTAAAATGCAATTTAGATTAAAAAATTAAAATAAAGTATCAAGTCCCAATTCACTATCATTAAATAATTAGTCATCTAATAATTGAAAAACTAACACATATTTTTTACGGTAAATTTTAATTATATTTAAATTCAATTTGGATGGTAACTGAATTAAATAGTATATTTAAAAATATTATTAGACTCTACGTCTTTGACGCAAGATGAGCAGCGAAAGAATTGTCCAAATTGCCCTTTAAAAGCCTTAAGGGCATTTTCGTCCGGAAAAAGTTTAAAATGCCTCAAATGATATTAGTTTGTAGTCCACGAACCTAAAATGATATTTTCAAAGTTCACGGTCCTAAAATGATAATTTGACAAAGTTCGTGGACCTAAAAAGATGTTACCTCTTTTAGATATTTCTGCTAACTATCTAACTATTTCTCAAAGTGATGCTGTGTTTAATAGTATTAAATGATTCAGTTTCAACTTTCAATGAATCTAGTGTGTTATATAACTTAGTTACATCAGCATTAAACAATTTTTGTGGTTTTTGCAGTTTGGTTAGTGTGGGTGTAAAGTAAGAAAGAGTTCTCCAAGTCTAACGGCATCCGCAACTTAAAGTTGTGTATGTATTGCAGGATTATGGACACAGAATCTATTTGTGTCCTTTTATATTGGGATGGAAGAATAGTACAAATTGGAGGAATTGGTTTGTCTTATGAGCCACCCGTGGCAAATGCATATCTTGTCTTAGATGAGTTTCTTCCATATAATGAGTTGGTTAGCAGAATATGTGATTGCATTGGAATCAATGTGAGTGAGTATATGATTAGTTTGACATGGAAACGTGCAATTCAAGTGGGTAATGGATATCACTTTGTGGGCGTTCGACTTTGCGATGCATATATGAGGGATATGTTTACAACAGCTATTCCAATCAGGTCAAATTGAGTTATTTGTTGACTATCAAGCTAATTTAGCACAACAACGTACTCCGGTCGTTGTCTATCAATCTAGAAGGGGACAACGACAAGTTCAAGATAGAGTACAATATGATGATGGGTCATCTGGACATAATGAAGTTAGTCGCGATCCGGATAATGTTGGTGATGATGGGTATGGTTTTGGGGATGATGGGTCTGGCTTTGGGGATGGTGGGTCTCGTTTTGGGGATGGGGGACTATCTCCCCATAATGAAGTTAGTGACGATTCTGAATCTGAAGACCTTGTGTCAGAAAAATCAACAACCCTGAATTGAGTGAAGAATCAGAAGCAAACCAAGATGCATCCGACAATGAGACATTGAATGTGCCTCGTAGGTACGTCCCAGTAGTCCCGCCAAGTGAGCAGGAGTATGAGCATCCAGGGTTATCTTATTTCCGTACTCTACCGACGACAGAAGGTAACTACTATGAAAGTAACCATGATGATTCCGAATCTAGCAGTTGGTTTTGGGATGAGAAGAATCCTACACTGATTGGGTTAGGAACCAAATTTGATACCAAGCTACAATTGAAGACTGTTGTTACTTTGTGGCATTTGGAGTCATCCACAAAAGAATACTACGTGGTGGAAAGTAAACCAACAAAGTGGAATGTGGAATGCAAAACTCTGAAGCCACCTAAAGAGTCGGAGAGCACGAGCTCAAATAGGAGACGACACAATCAAACAGGTTGTATTTGGCAACTTCGAGCAACATTGAGGAAGCACGACCGCAAATGGGAAATCAGACAATGGACTGATAGACACACTTGTGTAGGTAATCCCAACTCCAGGGACCACACCAACGTCTCATCAGATATGGTGGCTTTGTGTGTTAAGCATCATATTCTAAAGGACCCCGGGTATACACCTAATTCCATTATTGAGGATGTGAAGCAAAAGTATCATGTTGAAATATCCTACAAGAAAGCATGGTATGCCCGGAGGATGGCTATAGAGCTTGCTTTTGGTGGATGTGAGTCATCATTCGAAGATTTGCCTAGTTATATGATTGAGTTGCAGAAGCGCACCCGTGGAACAATTGTTGAGTGGCATCATGATGAACGACATAGTACCGAGACACGAAAGTTTTTCAAGTATGTATTTTGGGCATTCGGGCCGTGTGTGGAGGCTTTTCAGCTTTGCAAGCCAGTGCTAGCAGTTGACGGAACTCATTTGCGGGGCAGACTCAAAGGTAAACTTCTTTGCGCTATTGGATTTGATGCAAACAAGAAGTGTTTACCTGTTGCTTATGCAATTGTTGATAATGAAACAAGTGATAGTTGGAATTGGTTTATGAAGTTAATCAAACTTCATGTTATGAAAGGCGATAGAGATGTTTGCATTATATCTGATAGACACCCAGGAATGTTGAATGCAATGGAGTCTGATATATGGGAACAACCACCCCGAGGAATACATACCGATTTTGCTTAGTACATGTACGGAAAAATGTGTTGCAGCATCACAAGGGTGTGAGGGTGAAGGGTCTAGTGTGGAAAATGGGGATAGCCACAAAGGTGAGAAAATATTCCAGGAAAAGACGCCACCTAGGAAATGTTAGCCCAGAGGCAGTTGAGTACCTTGGGCGTATTGATGCAGAGCAATGGACAATGGCATACGACAAAGGTCGTAGATGGGGTGAAGCAACGACGAACATGGTGGAGGCATATAACAACGTCTTGAAAGGAGCCAGAGATCTACCTATTAGGGCTTGTATCGATTTAACATTTTGGAGAACAATTAAGTGGTTCCAGACAAGATCAACAGAAGCGGCACAATGCCAAACTGAGTTGACTCCGTGGGCGCATGACAAATTGACTGAAAATGATGCAAGAGGCCGAAAACATGTGGTTAGACGAGTCAACACTCTGGCGGGCAGGTATGATGTCTTATCGGAGGCACGATCCAAAGGGAAGGGTGGAAACTCTTATGAGGTCAAGTATTTGAGAAAAAAGTGTAGTTGTGGGAAATGGCAGATGTGGAGGTTGCCTTGTTCTCACGCTGCGGCAGTTGCTAGAGATCGAGGAGATAACATTCTACGCCTTGTGAGTAAGAACTACTTGAAGTCAAATTGGGTGAAACAGTATTCTTTTGGTTTTCGTTCACTTAGGCACCAGGACTACTGGGAGATACCACCATGGACATTGGAGTGTTCAGTGGGGCAATTTGTTCCTCGTTCCCGCGGTCGGTATAGAAAAGCAAGAATACAGAACCAGATGGACGAAAATGAACCTGATCAACCCAGGCGACAGAGGAGTTGCAAGATCTGTAGACAAGTAGGGCATGACAGGCGTAACTGCACAACGGGGAGCACTGTGTGATTTAGTTGGACATTATTTACTACTAGACTTTATTTGGTTTGTAACTAGACATTATTTACTAGTATTTGATGTTGTTGGACTTTATTTACTACTAGACTTTATTTAGTTGGACTTTATTTACTACTATTTTCATTTAGTTGGACTTTATTTACTACTAGACTTTATTTAGTTGGACTTTATTTACTACTAGACTTTATTTAGTTGGACTTTATTTACTACTATTTTCATTTAGTTGGACTTTATTTACTACTATTTTCATTTAGTTGGACTTTATTTACTACTAGACTTTATTTACTACTAGACTTTATTTAGTTGGACTTTATTTACTACTAGACTTTATTTAGTTGGACTTTATTTACTACTATTTTCATTTAGTTGGACTTTATTTACTACTATTTTCATTTAGTTGGACTTTATTTACTACTAGACTTTATTTACTACTATTTTCATTTAGTTGGACTTTATTTATTACTATTTTCATTTAGTTGGACTTTATTTACTACTATGGAAGAATGGATTAAAAATTAAACAAAATGTAGTTAAGTTGAATATCACAAATGTTTACGTCTAACAAACAACCACAAACTACTTGTAACCACTTGGTGTAAACTTGTTTGCAGCTACCCCTTTGGATGTACGCGAAGATGTTCTCCTAGTAAAGAATTTTGTTATAGTCCGCGCCAATCCTTTACTGGAGGAAGCTGCCTCTAAGTCCTTACGAGCCGACTCCCCAGAGTCATGATGAGCCTTTGTGCGTGACTCGCGCCAAGTATCATCATCTGAAGCGGCCTCCTGTGCCTCATCTTCCTCAGCATCATCATCCACTTCAGCCTCATCCTCCTCCGGTGTTTGTAATCTGACTCCAAAATATTCATCCAGGTTAACATCAGCATAACAATCGGCACCCCTCATCTGTGAAGAGGATCCAGCATGCCAAGAAGCACGAGGTGGGTCACTGCATCCCGAGCCCAGCTGCGATAAACCTGCATCCCGTCTAGACCCCGGTCCGCCCATACGGACACCTCTCCTTCCTTCGCGCCTACCCTTTTGAATGATTGGTCTTGTAGTGTCAATCGCTGATCGCTGGGTAGGCACAAAATCAAGACGATCAGCCTCCCCACATGTTCTCATACAAGACGACACCATGTTCAGAGCACGTTGGATGTCCGGATGATATGCCGTCTCAGATCCATTAAGGCAATGGTAGACATTGACCAACGTCTCCATCTGCACATAACAAAGTCATTTTAGTAATGATAATGCATTATAAACACAATGTTAAAAAAAAAAACTTATTACCATCATCGTATGTGTAGAGGCGGTCTCATGGATGCCTGGCTGGCCATGGATGCCGGGTCTAGTAATGTAAGTTACAGTGATGGTCCGAAACCAATTCATGTAGTCCGTATTCGAGGCTTCTGGATACACTCGCTGTTCTATTTCTCCCCGGTTACTCCAATATTGGATGTAGTTAGCATGATGAGCTACCCAATTTGTGGTTGACTTACCTCGCCGCGTACTTTCCCATCTCTCAAACACGTGGAATCGAGTCTCATTAGGAAAAATATGTTGGGGGAAGCCAAACTGTCACGTAACTCGATGACCCCAATGCGGCTCCATAATATGATAGCAAATGAGGTAGTTAGTGCATCCCCAAACATTCATCCCACGCTTGCACTCATCTGGTAGAGGACGACCCAAATACGGCTCCCAAATAAACTGAAAGAAAAAAGGTTAATAAAAGTAAAATTTTCAAGAAAGGAGATTATGAAATATTTTAAAAGTGGCACCTGATTGTCATGCAAATGAGCCAACTGTTCCCTATAATAACTTTGGACATGTAGCGGCGCTCTACTCACATTCAATCGTCCCCTCCAACTAATTATTCCAAAACAATAATTCATTATTCCAAATAATACGAAAAAATTATAATCACGTGATATAGCTAAGTTATTGACAAAGAATAAAGATTTAACTTACATTATGCCACAAGGTGTCGTACCATCATACTCAACCCTATCAACAATCTCGGGTCGAATATTGGGTATCCTCTCCCAAGCCCACATCTGTAGAAGGGCCAATGGGCCACCGATATCTTTCCTCTTTTGACATGAAGCTTCACAAAGATAGTGATATAAAGTGGCAAGCGCTGCTGCACCCCAACTCAGTTGTGAACACTGATCCTCGTCAACTAGTAACAAAATATGGTGGAAGGGAATTTTTCTCCCCGAAGTGTCTGGGATGATCAAACAGCCTAGCAGGAGTAGTACAAATATACGTGCATGCTGCATGTAATAATGCTCAGGTAGATCGTCGTCAAGACGGTGGCTAACAACCTCCTTCAGTGTAGAGGCATTAAATCCTCCCAACTTCAACTCAGCCTGACTTGGTTCAATACCCAAAAGTGACAAACACGTTTCCATCCAGTACTGCCTCGGGTAGTTCACTTGTGGAAGGATAACTGGTTCACCATCGACCCTTAAACCCCAAAGCACCTCGATATCCTGAAGGGTCACTGTAGCTTCACCAACTGGAAGGTGAAACGTGTGTGTCTCAGGACGCCACCTCTCAATCAATGCCCCGATAAGTGAAGCGTCCAACATTTTCGGTTTTCCACAGTGGTATATGCCACCAAACCCCATCCGCTCTATATGCCCCAACACACGGTCATGCATTTGAGCTTGAAAAATGTTATTATCCAATTTGCGCGGTTGGAAGGGGTCTGTATCATTCTCAGAGATTATGCTTTCGGTTATGTGATACGGTTGCAAGTAAAGTACGCTCGGGTCTTCGGGACCACAATACAAAGGATCCTCACCAGTTGATGATGATGCCATTGCTATATATACATTAATTAAATTTTATTAGCATTGAACATGCACAATAACATACTACTAGGCAAATCTAAATTGAAATAAGTAAATTTATGCATCAATTTAATTTCCAATTCCACCATTGTTCTATTTGCATTGCCTAATAAAGAATTAATGCATGATAATGTGTCACAATCTACATGCTACAATTAAAGAATCAATTCATAATTCATACATACAAAAGAATGCACAATAACCCAATTCCACCATTGTTCTATTTGCATTTGCATTTCTTGTTTCAATTCTTGCAAAAAAACCCAATTATATACAAACCCTAGGGCAAAGGGGAAACATGGATAGAGAGAGAGATATAAATACCGTGGAGGAGGCGGAAGGTCGGCGGCGGCGGCGGCAGATCGGCGGGAGGGGCGGCGGCAGATCGCTGGTTCCGTTCGCTTCTGCCCGATTCTGTTCTGGGAGAGAATTATATTTAGGTGAAATACGCATTCTAAGAATGCGTATTTCAAATACGCATTCTTAGAATGCGTTTTTAAGTTTGAATTGTTGACTTTGTGTTTTGACTGCCGAAATCACTTAGTTGCGCATTCTTAGAATGCGTGTTTAAATACGCATTCTAAGAATGCGTATTTAAACACGCATTCTAAGAATGCGTAACACCCATTCTCAGAAATAAAAAAAAAAAAAAAACTAGCCTATTGGTGGAAGCATTTTTCCAGACCACCCCATTTATAGAATTTAGCCCGCAACTAAGCACATGGGCGTGCTTAGACGCTAAGCACGCGGCACCCACGCACATATGCATGCTTGAGCGAGCCCGTTACGTAGGGCAATGGGTCTGATTTTTTTTAATTATGAATTTTAAAATTTTGAATTATGTATTTAGTTTTAATTATGTTATTTTTAGTTATTTGGTTCAATAAAAATATTCTTTCCGAAAAATAGCTAAACACCGCCGTTCTAAAATATTGAGATCATTCGTTATCAAGACTACTTTTTTCATTACCTACGGGTTATAGCGCAGTTGACAGCGCGGAGCTGTGGTGATCTTGAGGTCACGGGTTCAAACCCTGCCACCCGCTGGGAGACTTTCGGCCTTAATCCGCAAGCCTAATCCAATTGACTTTTGGCCTTAATCTGCAAGCCTGGTCGAGCAGGATTAATCCGATTTCACCGAAGGTGAGTTCGGAACACATGTGATAAAAAATTTTTTAAAAAAAACTTCTTTTTCATTGACATTTGGTATTTCTTAAACATATCATAGAAATCAATTATTACCGCTTTAATGAACTAGACTAAGTACTATTGCTACTTCGTCTTCAATTATATCATATGGAGTATGTATTTTTTATACTTCCTTCGTCCACGAAAAATAGAGCACTTTACTTTTCTGTACCCACTTTGGAAAATTGACAAATAAATAGCTAAAGTTGAGAAAAAAAAAAAGAGAATAATAAAGATAAAACTCTTCTCTACATTATTCTATGGTAATTTACTTTCTCTTCATTTTAGCTATTTATTATCATTTTTTTAAAATGAATACGGAAAAGTGAAATGTCCTATGTTTTTTTGGACGGAGGGATTATAATATTTGTGTTCACTATTAGATAGACATGTTATCATCTACTAGCATTAAGTTAAACTTATAAAAAGTTATATATAAAATTAAATATTTTAATATTATTATTTAAACTTCAGCATCGATTTTAATATAGTAGGGGGTATTATTTTAATATAAATTTAAATTAGGGTATTCTATTTTACTTATAATATTATAAAAATTCTAAAATTATCAGCCCAAAGCCCATTTGACACCTACAAATAAAACCTAATAAAAGCTCTCGTCTTCTTCAAGCGTTTTTGCTTTTCTTCTTCATCCCTTGGCCGTCTATTCAAATTCAAAAATACGCAAAGAAGAGGACTTTTTATTTGTAATTTTCAGAAATAATTTGCGTTTGTGTGCAGATATGGATGATGCCGTTGACACAAGTTACCGTCCAGGTCGAGATTTTGTGGACGATGACAGGGAACCTTTGATTAATCTCGACTCCACGGACTCGACTGAGCTATGGCTCATTCAGATACCTCTTGATCAGGTATTGTTGTGCATCCTGTGCACCAATTCAAGGAAAACTAAGATTTTTTATTGTGTTGAATTATTGCTGATTTTGCAATTCTAATTTGGAATTATCTCAACTAGTTGCTAGCTGCTATGGTGCTTCAGCATCCAACTGATATCAATCAATTCCCCCTTTCCTGCATATTTTGCTATTTTAGGTTATCTTTTCCTAGTTTGTTAGAGTTTTCTTCAAGCTTGACTCTTTAGTAGAGTCTTATAAATAGGGCTTTGTTCCGTGCTTTTGAATTGTCGAGAAATATTAGTTTTGTTTGCTCCATTCGATTACGATGCTGCATTGTTCTCTAACACAATCCAATCACCTGTTTGAGTGTTGTAGAAGTTTTTGAAGATAAAATCATTAAATATAAGAATTAAGAAGAAAGGATTATTGCTCCTTCATTATCTTTTCAATTAGGAGTCCTTTCTATTTTTATAGTAGTGCTGGAGTTATACAGTTTTTTTAGATAAATGAATAAGTTAAAAAGGAAATGACTGAATTTCCATCTTTTGTTTTACTATTTCTAAAATCAATTCAAAGAAGTGAGTTTATACTTCTACCTGTTTGATTTATTTATTGTTCATTTCAGAATCTTGAATTGGATGGGCAACAAGTGTGCCTTAACCTTCAGGCTGATGGACATATAGGCTCCTTCGAGAGTTCATCTGGTAATTTTTGAGATCTTGTTGTCGAGTCACTAGTAGTATGCCTAGTATCTGTGTGTTTGCTATATTTCATATTGAAAATCTGTTGGCAGGAAAATCGTATGAAATGTATAGCATGAAATCCCAAGGTACAAAGGAAACAGTCTTTCTGGCTTCAGGATCAGAGGCGAAAATTGGTATATATTCTAAAGGCTCATGTTGGTAAAATTTGTAGTGCAGTGATTGGTTTCATATCTTTGTATTTTGTATAACAACAGCTGGGAAGATCTCCAGGCACGTTTCACTGATTCACTACCCCGACCCTAGTGAAGTGCAAAAACCCAGTATCTTGAACATTAGTATGTCTCAGAGGTCTTCCATGACTACCTCATCTTTGTCTGGTCGTCGTTTGGCCACTCCTAGTCGGAGTACGAAGACTAGAAACTCTCTAGGAATGAGCGGCTATTCAACTCCAAGTAGCAGAACCAAGAGTACAGTTACTGAATCAGGGGAGCCTTCAAAGTCTTCAAAGAGAAAACGTGTGGATTCAGCGCAAGATTCAGGAAAACCCAACAGCGCTGTTACCTCTATTGATTCTGTGCAGCACTCTCAGGAAACAAAGTCGAAAAAGAAAAGAAAAACCGAAAGGTGAACTGCACGATACTGAGCAGTGCGTTTGATCATGCCTTGATTCGAAATGAGAGCATGTCTCGAAAAAAGACTTTGCAGGGCTGTTCGAATTTAAATTCTGTATTCCTTTCATCAGTTGGTATTTGCATCCCCTTATGAACTTAATGAATTATGTAGAAAATTTGAAAGTTCAATTAGTGTCACTGGATTCTTCATTTATTGCTTAAGTTTTATTTTATTTTCGGTTGCATAATTTTGCATTTTGTGTATCTATTATATCCATTATAGTTATCTCCAGGTTCTTTTTTTATCTAAAAAAAGAAAATTACATATACTGTTTTGCATTGATATGTTAACTGCTCCAATTTTTCAATAGTTGCACTTTAGCAAATATGTCAAACAATTATGAACCACCAAAGATAATAAACTTGAAGTGAAGAGTTCAGGTTGTGCCTTACATTTTTTTTTTCCTTTTACAGAATTTTGTAAAAATAAAATTGGACTAAAAATATAAAAATTGTGGTGAAAATATTAGGAGTATTGGTCGATTCGTAAATATTGTGAGAGAAGTAATAAAAAAAAGAAGAAGAAGTGAAACTAGATAAAAATTTGAAAATCATTTCATCAAATTGAAGTTGAAAAAAGCACATATTTTTACATTTATGGATTTTTTTTGCGCCAAGCACGGTTTAAAAAAACTGAAACACAAACCCCAAGCTTCGAAACACATTAAAAATGGCGGGTACCTCAACGAAAGATCGCAAGGAGTGATGGGCGATTGTAGAGGTATTCGAATATTTTATGATAGTCGAATTTCTTTTTCATTGAATTTATGGTTACAAAGTTTTTCGGTGTTTTGTTGGCTGTTTGATTGATTGATTGCATTAGGCTTATGTATACTGGAAAAAGATGGACATTGCACATACTTTCTGTTTCAATTAATAGAGTTACGAATTGCATTTCTGAAAATGAGAAGCTGAGCATGTTTTGATTGTTTATAATTATCATGATAGCCTTATCACATTTTGCGGCCATTTAAGCTCACAACTCACCAGTTGCAAAGGGAAAGGGGTTTATCCATTTCTTGATGTTCCTATTTTGATCTGAGTGTTATTAGTTAAGCTAGAACATAAACCAAATAAAAAATGAAGCGTGGTGGAAGTAACAAAAGAAAATAATGAGATGGTATTGTTTGCTCAAGATGAACTATGAGCTGTTTGTCAGAAGTTACTATTGATTAGCAAGTTAGCTGCAGCTGAGTCGTCATCTTGGATAGATTCCAGGCAAAGTACAACAACCTCAATAAAATTTTAGCCATCTATACAATATATTAACCATGTAACAATTTTATATCATTTCCTCAAGTCAACAATGAGCAGTTGTTATAGGTTCAATCATCTTTTTTTTCTGGATTGGAATTTGCAACAAACTTTGCTTCCTTTGTGTTTCCAACCAACAAGAGAATCTGAAAAATGGCTTACAATCTTCAACCTCTCATCTCCATTCTTGAAGGAATCCTTGATCCTCACCAAACACTTACACGATGGATTGTCGATGAAAACAACCCTCAACTCCACTCCCTCCTCCATAAAGCTACTTCTCTTCAAAAGCTTCTTGATAAATCTTCACTCACCATACTAGACAGCCAAATAAGAGAAGTAGCACATCAAGCTGAAGACATCCTTGAATCCCACATGGTTCATCACATGCTCTCTGGATCTAATTGTGTGAGATTCACTCTTTCAACTCCGGATCTGCAGCAAGTAGCACAAGATCTTGATTCTGTTATGGAGCAAGCGGAGAAGCTTGTGAATACTGTTGTGGATCAAGTGTTGAAGGCCGTGGAAAGGGAGGATAACAAGAAGCTTCGAGAACTTGATTCTTCTATGGAACAAGTGAAGCTCGTGGAGAAGGAGGACAAGAAGATGTTGTCTAGCAGTTCATCGAGTTCCAAGAGTCTGTGGTGGGAATTGATGCAGATCTGGTGCAACTCAAGGATCGGCTGACCCGTACGGAGAAGAAGCTGGAGATCGTCCCCATCGTTGGTATGGGTGGAATAGGTAAAACAACTCTCGCTCGAAAGCTCTATGAAGACCCATTGATTGTTTGCCACTTTGCATATCGTGCTTGGGCCATTATCTCACAAGATTACAATATGCCACAAATTCTAAAAAGCCTTCTTTGTTGAATAACTGGAAACGAATGTGATCAACGTACTAACGAGTTAAAAGATATCTTGTATGGTAGAAAGTACTTGATTGTATTAGATGACATATGGAGCACAAAATTCTGGGATGAGATAAGGATGTACTTCCCAAATAACAACAATGGGAGTCGCATTGTGATCACTACTAGGGAATCTGATGTGGCAAACTATGCAGACTCTTTCAGTTCGCATCATCGGGTGCAATTGCTAAGCAGGTTAGAAAGTTGGAATCTGCTACACCAACTTGTGTTTGGAGAAGAGAATTGCAAGAAATTGGTCAAAAGATAGCCAGTGATTGCAGTGGGCTTCCTCTAGCCATCAGTGTCATTGGAGGGATGCTATCTAAGATGGAAAGATCAAAAGATGTTTGGGAGAAAATTGGGGACAATGTAATTGCAGCAATTGGTGAATCAGATTGGCAATGCCACAGTATATTGTCTTTAAGTTATAACCACTTGCCGAATCACTTGAAACCATGTTTTTTATACATGGGAGCTTTTCCTGAAGACTTCGAGATTAGTGGCTCCACACATGTACAATTGTGGGTTGCTGAAAGATTTGTAAAATCAAATGGGGAAATAAGTTTGGAGGAAGAGGCTGAGGATTGGCTAAAGTCTCTAATAGAGAGGAATCTATTTTTGGTTAGAAAATACAAAAAGAACGGAAAACCAAAGAGCTACAGCATGCATGATATGTTGAGGGATCTGTGCATTCTGAAATGTGCTGAAGACAAGCTTTTGTATTAATGTCACATTCTCTAATACACGCCGCATCATATTTGACTCATCAAATGGAATGGTCAATGCTAATGTTCCAATAGGGTCCATGTCACTTACTCGATCTTTTATATGTATTCGTAATCACCGCAATCAGCTACCATTTGGTGTCTTTTCCTTGTCAAGATTGCTAAGGGTGTCGTATCTCATTAATGTCAAGTTCACTGAGTTCCCAACTGAAATATTTGAATTCATCAATTTACGCTTCTTAGTTGTCGGCTTAGTTCCCCGCTTCGCTTCAAGGCCTATGACACGTAGACGTGTAAAGATACCTAGAGGAATATCAAGATTGAGGAATTTACAAACCTTGATTGCTCCTAGTTGCGAGTTTGTTGTGCTGTCTGAGCTATTGCTGCTCTCTGAGTTAAGAAATGTCAAGGTGGGAGGATTTGAGTTGTTAAAAGATGAGGAAATGAACTATAGTGTTATGAAGAAGCTGCAAATGATTTCAGTTGTGGGTGTAGCTGAAGAGGTAACTAATTTGGATGCTTTCCTCAAAAGAATTCCAAATATAAAAAAATTGGCAATTAATGGTCGCTACCGAATGAAATCCACTACATTTGATTTTAGCCATCTTCACAAACTCGAAATATTAAGTTGCAAAGGTATCAAAACCATACACAGTTTTGATTGGCGTTTCTTAGTTATATTTCCTTGTAATATCAGAAAACTAGTTCTGGATGAGTGTATAATAAATTCAAGAGTGTTGAGGACTCTGTGTGCACTACATAAGCTGGACGCGCTCACGATAAAATCATGCAGATTTCTGAGCGATGAGATGAAATATGAAGTAGAAGAAAAGTGGGAGGTAGCAGATGGAGATGTGCTGTGTTCACTGCAGCTTCTATATCTTGAAGATTTGAGGCTTGTGCGGTGGATAGCGGATGAGACCAACTTCCCTAGACTCCGCCACCTCTATTTATATAACTGCTGTGAACTAGAGGAAATCCCTAGCGGCATCGGAGAAATTCCAACTCTCCAAGTAATCAATTTAGCATCTTGCACCAAATCCCTAGTGGCATCAGCAGAAAGGATTTTGGAGGAGCAATCTGAATACGGCAACGAAGATCTCAAACTGAGCATCTCATGATCCCACAATCGGTGATATTAAAAGGTAACCAACCATTTCAGCATCTTTGATTTTTGAAGGTAACCATTTCTGCAACTTGAATATTGTGAATGCAATGCGGTTTCAGCAACATGTGGGGCTTAAGTAGGATTGACAACTTCATTTATGATTAATATCTTATTTATATATATCTTTTCTTCTTCGTAAAATGTTCAAGTGTAAGGAGTCGGATGCTACAAGCTTTTTATCCTCAGATGGAGGGCAGGAGAGACTATGGAACGAGCCAGCACGCCACAACTCACTATTTTCTTGCAAGCTGATGAGGCCAACTTCCCAACACTTTGGACTTGTTATCAAGGCTACTTGTTGTGTCTTCAACTTTCTTTGCTGAACTTTATTTATGTCTTTGATCACCTTGTGTTGTTCTTAACACTACTATTACGTGTATATGAAGATATTGATGCATTCAATTTCTTGAATATCGACTTCGAGCTTCATCATGAAATTAATACTCCAGAGCTTCTCTGGTATGTTCATACAATTCCATGAAGCCTTATATTTTCGTGCCTTTTATGAATTCCTTGATTACTTCATCACTTTGCTCTTTGAATTTGAAACTAGATTGCTTTATCCGAATTGATTTCTTTTGTACAGTTTTTATACGAGGCTCTACTCTTGTCTCATGTTCGGTTGCATTTTTCTCAAAGCTCCGTCGCCACAATGTCAAGATTACATGACTATACATCTAGCTCCACTCCTATAGTGAGAATGTGTAGATTTAAATAGTACTCCCTCCATTTCTTAAAAATAGAGACATTTGAAACGGCACGAGTTTTAATGCAAAATTTGGTTCAGGAAAAAAAAAGTAATGGAATTAAAGTTTGTGGATTATAGGACCCACTTTAAGTTGTTAATTGTAGTGACATAAGTGGTAAATAAATTGATGTAGAAGGGTGTAAAGATTTTCAAAAAATGGAAAGTTTGAAAGTTGTTATTTTTAAAAAATTGACTTAAAAAGAAAGAGTTCTATGTTTAAGAAATGGAGGGAGTAATAATAGTTTGTACTTTATTTTTATCAGTAGTAGTAACAATTTTGATTTGAATTTAATTGCGGTTTCTCATATAGTGATTTTGGAAATAAAATGAAAAGTCCATGCTTTTTATTTAAATAAACTATTTCAAACATTTAAATAAAAAAAGTCAGTCTGAACTGCAAATAAACGCAATAAAACAGAGTTTTTTGTCACCAAATCACGCTTTTAAGACTCGACTTTTCTGAAATTCGGTGCAATTTTTGGCGCGAATAGTCCGACGAAAGTAGAGCCTGATCTCAACGAAGATTCCAAGGAGACTGATGGGCGATTCTAGAGGTATTTGAATTTTTCTAATAATCGAATTTCTTTTCTCATTGAAAAATTCTGGGTGTTCTGTTGGTTGATCGATTGCAGGAGGATTATGTATACTGGAAATATGATGGATTACGTTTAGATGGAATTATGTTTTAGTTAACAGATTTAATTTTGGATTATGCATGAATTGCATTTCTGAAATTATGAAGCTGATGAATATCTGAGCGAGCATGTGATTGATTAGAATAATTTATGTGCCACAAATTGCAGTCATTTAAGCTCACAATGCACAACTTGCTGATGTTTATTTGATTTGAGTGTTATTAGTTAGCTTTCCTTCCTTTGTTGAAATCAGAAACATGGCTTAAAATCTTCAACCACTCATCACCATTCTCCAAGGAATCCTAGATCCTGACCAACCACGATGGATCGTTGATGAAAACAACCCTCAACTCCAATCCCTTCTCAATAAAGCTACTCCTCTTAAGAAGATCCTTGATATATCTTCTCTCACCAAAATACACAGCCAAATTAGAGAAGTAGCACACCAAGCAGAAGACATCCTTGAATCCCAAATGCTTCATCATATGCTCTCCGGATCAAATTGCGTATTCACTTTATTATCCACACCAGATTTGCAGCAGGTAACACGAGATCTTGATTCTCCTATGGAGCAACTGGAGAAGCTCATGGACATGGAGGATAACACGAGATCTTGATTCTCCTATGGAGCAACTGGAGAAGCTCGTGGACATGGAGGATAAGAAGATGCCACAAGAGCTTCATTCTGCTATGAAACAAGTGAAGCTCGTTGAGATGGAAGAGAAGGAGATCCTTGCAAAGTCTCTAGTAATTCTTACATGATTGCATTTGGTGTGTTGCAAGTGATTCTCTCACAAATCCCCAATTTTGATGAGATTTGGTGGCAAATCAAGTATAAAGCTCAAAAAGTCTTTGTCAAAACATAACCAACATACGAAGCAAATAGAAGCATGAAGCATCAGGTTTAGAATTTAATTTGTGAGACATCAATTCTAACTAGTTTCATCAGCAGCAGTAGCAGATAATGAGGGATACAAAATTAAAAAATTAAAACCCATCAAATGCAATTTCATTGATTCATGGTATCCTGCAACATAATCTGTACAGCTGAATAGTACATTCCTAAAATCCCACGTTCTTTCCTCATCTAATTAGTGATGGTCACAATCAAATTAGTTGAAATTTCAAGTCTTTTTTCATATCCAAGCAGTTGATCCATTCTCTGTAGAGGAAGTCAGGTGGTCTGCACATCCAAGCTGTATACAGGTTAGCCCCACTCCATTCCGGGCATGCACATCTAGATAAAATCAAATGTTCAAAGGAAACGTCGTTCTTTCTCCACTTTCAACTCTTTTGCAACAGTACACCTAAGCTCAAGATGATCCAACTCCAAGCACATATTTATATGTAGTAATCATGCTCCAGCTAACCTAAACCAGATTTAGTCCCGGATAGTGGTCTGAGCATAGGATGGCCGAGAGAAGGCTGAGAATTGGATGCCAGGTTGAACATTGCATTAGGGGCTGAAGAAGATGGATGTATAGCTGAAAGGGGCAGCCTGGGACCAAGGCCATACATTCCCTGTTGTTGTTGCTGATGTTGCTGTTGCTGCTGCTGCATCAGGGACATGTGGGGGTGGATGGGTTGGGTATTTCCGTATCCAGAAACAAAAGGTTGATGGGAGCCTTGAACGTGCTGCTGCCTACTATTTCCTGCAGAATTGTTCATAGCAGCGTTACTGACAACCGGTAGTCCCATTGGCCGTTGCACCCCAGCAGAACCAAACTGTCCCGACATCATGAGGCCGCGTTCAGCAGCAATCCTCTGCCTTGTCCTTTCCATCTGCTCACATTCTCTCATCAGCAAGGTTTCAATTTCTGCAAACTGCTTCAACTTTAGCTCCAATCTCTTCAACTGAAAGAACAATCAATGCAGTACCACATGTCAGCATAGATTGCATCATGAGACATCAACAGACTGAACCCATGATAGAAGTGCAAATTTCGGATCCTATCACGGTCATAAATATGAAAGTAATGAAGATGGACTGGCCCGAATATAGAAAATATTGTGGCAGGAATAGAAGTTAATCAAAAGTAAGACGAAAGAAGCAGTTTCAAGTGAGAATCCAAAACCTGATCGATCTACTTGTGCAACTTTTAATTTCTCAAGCAATGGAAGCAGGAAATTAGGGTGAAATTTGAGCAGGCATTACAATTAAGTTGAGCACATAGAGCATCTAAAGTCCTACCATGCAAAACAATCCACATAAACATAACCAAAGCTTTCAGACAAACCAACCATAAGATTCTACATAATCATTACAGTGCCAGTACCTGATGGTTTATGATATTAGCAGATAACCGCTGGATTTCTCGCTCTTCATGATCAGCAAAAAGTTTTGATTTCATGGCTGCCGCATCAAGACCATCTTCGGCCGCAGAGATCACTTTTTCAGCAGATAGTGTAGCACCTTCAGCATCATGCTGGCTCAAAGGACCTTCACGGATTAAATTTGGTAGAAATATTAATAGGAGAAATCAAAGGCCAACAAAAGATTAGCTACAACTTTTTTATTAGAATAATCATACCTCCAGTATGCCCTTCCTTGCCACTCTCCGTAGACAATGAACCCAGAGATGCATGGGCACAGGCTGCAGCCACTCTTGGCCCCAATGCAGAAGCAATAAACGCCACCTACAAAAAACATCAGATAGCTTACAAGGACATGCTTAAACAAGCCAGTATGCAGAAGAAATTCTGAGCTTCTTATGACAGAACACATCTACATGAGCATAAGGATGAAAGGTGGAGCTTCAGACAGGACAATGCATAGCTGTGATACTTCCGGAAACAAGTTTAGGTAAATTTTAGAAGTTTTCATTACCATCACATGAAAAACTCGACAAAATTTCAGTTCTTAATGCTTTCAGTTGGCCACAGCAAGAGGCATGGGAAGAAACTAAATAGATAGCACAGATTAAGAGTTTCACTATTAGGTCCTTAAGAAATAAATGTAATTCCAACAATCAGGAACCTCCAAGATGTGCAAGGAAAAGATAAGTAAATGACAAATACTTTTATTTAGAGAAACAAGAGAGATATAATAAAAAAATCCTGTCATTTAAATAATCCCCAAATGGTTTTTGGAAAATAGACACTAAAACGATTAGGAGAATATAAAAACCCACACATGCAGTTTAAAAGGCAGAGGTGATAAGGCAGGGACACGATAACCATACCATAAAAGAAATATAAAAAAAAAGTATAACTTTATGAGCAATACCAGAGACATGACCGGGTTCCCAGAGCTTGAGAAAGGAAATTTATTTTCAGTGTCCTCTCCTTCCAAGCAGGTACCTGTGCAAAAAGTTAGTGCCAAACTTAATTCATAGAACTCCATCTTATATGTGCAGAAAACATAACTTAGACATTGATCCTTACCATTTGAATTTGGCTCTGATCTTCCATGACCATCATGATTGCTCAAACTCGATGAACCAGATGTGCTTGGAACATCAATATTGTCCAGTGGAGCACCATCCAGAGGAAGACGGACAAAATGGAGAATGCACTGTGCTTTTGACTTGGAGCCAACATGCTCGGCAATTTTATTCCAGTTTTCACTATAAAGCTGCATTCCCTCAAGCAGCAGCAATGTTTCCTGGTCAGACCAACTATCCCCATCCAGATCTCCATAATCTTTCGTGTAATTCTCTTTCATAAAATCAAGGCTAGAGTGACCAGCAACAAATCCACCCTCTTGATAGCAATCCAAACAGAGTCTCACATCAACCTGTCAAGATCAAGGGTCAGCAACACACAAGACTGATCACCTTCCTGCTGTCTAGAAACAATGAATCTTTTTGTTTCCATATTGTCGAGTACAGTTTCCCATAATTATATGTTAAGCTACAAACAATTACACAAATTATCCCTACTAGTAAAGTTTAAATGTGATGGCATGAATTTTCTCACACAAAATCACAGCTACAGTACCATGGGCATGATGCTATATGGAATGGCAGGACACTGAAAATAAGGGAAAGAGCACAGCATTTAATATTTAAGCAATGTGTATGACATGCCAACAGCAAAATATAACACATTTACCTCCTTCTGTGACTGGTAGTACACTGCAGAAATAGGTCGTGAACAACAGTTGCATTGGTGCTCGGATAATTGCTCTCTTATAACACTGTCAAAGTCGGAATCCTCTTCCTGCTGATTTGCAAGTTCTGGATAAACATCAGTTGCCTTCAGCCTACATTTTGGCTTATCAAACTTGATTAAGCTATCTATAGATTTCAAAGCAGCTAAAGGCACGCGAAGTTCATTATTCGAGTCCTCAGACAAGTAAGTTCCCTCCTTTGGGGCCTCATGCTTAGGAGGAGTTGCACAATAATTGATAATCCCCCAATGATCAAGGAACCTCACAATTCGAGTTAAGTCCTCATTATCAATACCAGCTACTAGACCCTGGCAGTTAGCCACCGCTAGGTGCTTTTCAGGGTTTTCCATATACTTCGCAACAATGAAATTCCGACACTCCATGTACTTTTCAGGTGTATGTTCTGTAGATTTCCCAGAAAAGAAATGTGGAACCACTTGTCTTTCCAATCTATGCACTGAACTTGGTGAAAACCATTCTGTTTAAAATTAATGGCATTAAAACAAAGAATCAGGAATTGGATACAGTCCCTTATTAGAAAACATCGATTAATGCAAGATAAATAATGACTTAGACACGTACATAAGCTATTCCAGCAAAGCAGATTGAGAAAGCTTTCTATATGTAGAGTGACATATTGAAACTACACCATATGATTTTAAATGAACATAAAACTACTAACTAAGCTAATTAACTTCCATTAAAGCAGAATAGCCTAGATACAATTAGTAACCAGAATGAGCATATGATAACAGTTTTCCCAAATCATGCTCGACAAAAGTGATTTTTTTTTAAAAAGGCAAATTTTGGAGATTTATTTAAACAATTTGAATATAAGCACCAGTACCATCATATCTGAAGATGTACATGTCCCATATTGATTTAACCAAACTATCATAAAGCATATAAACTTGAAGAGACGACCAACAAATTCTTGTTGAAACATGAAATGTTCGGTTCACATAGCTGAGTACTTCACTTAAACCTTAAATCATAAACCAAATGAAACTACTGAATATCTAAAGCAAACTTGAATGCTAAAATCTTTTTTGAGCAAACTTCATTAATGTAAACAATCCAATTAATCAGTAAGAACTGTAACTCTTTCTTAATGAGTTAACTTGGGGATATTAATTGCAGGCACAGTAATGGAATAAACTCAAGTTAATACAATGAATACACACAACCGACCTGAATGTACTGGCAGAACATGAACACGACCTGCACTCCCGAGCCTTTTAGTAACACCAGAGCCTGCAACTATCCTAGGTGGTGTGATCACATACGAACCACCCCCACTACCACTTGCAGTCTCCTCTGAGGGAACCCCTAAAAGAGATGGATTGTCTCGAGGCACTGCAGAAAGTGCCTGCAGCTGCCCATAAGAAATATTCTCCAACACTGGCACTCCACTCTGCCCTTGGGCTCTGCTATCCCCAAATCTCGCAGCCCTCTCATATTCCAAAATTCGAAAGACAGATGAGTGGGGCCTAAATATCTCCCTCTTGATCGCAACTGGAAACTCACATAACTTCAGTCCACCAGCAACCAACTTTTCATCCCCTTTCTCTCCTATTATCTGGGCTGTCCTATCAGAATTAGGAATTTGCGGATCGTCTTCACTTTCCAGATGGTTCTGCGGGGGATCCAGATCTGGGTCATCATCGTCATCATTATCGTCAAGTATGTCATCATCCTGCTCTTTCAGCTTGGACTTACGCGCTACTGAGTCCCTTTTCCGCTTCCTCCACCTTGCTCTTGCTTCTAAACAAGAAGATACAGCCATAAAGGGCAAAAGAATAAGAAAATAGAATGGCACTCATTTGTTTACAGGATTCACAAGTATAGCAATGGCTAAAAATAAAACCTTTTCAAATCCTGACAATTTCATTTCATGATTAAATCCTGATCGTGAATGAAAATCTCAAATTTCACCTTCCTATCATAAGTCCCGCATGAATTGTGGACATTATCATGAGCAACGTTTATTTTTAGTAAATAAAACAAAAGTTAAAAAAAACCTAATTTTGCTAGCCAACACAGAAAAAAGGGCAATTGCATTCCACAGACGCACATAACATCCTACAGCTTCACCAATAATTTCAAGTAGCTGAACTTCAATTTCACAAACAGGTCACGGGCACAGAAAACATGAACGGGGGTTTGCAAAATTTCACAAACCCGCTAACCAATCGACGCTGAAAACTTAATAGACACATCAATCTGAAGTCCCCTGAAACAAATCGGCGCAAATTCAGGTAGAATTTTGGGGTTTATAAAGAGTTACCTGAGGAAGCTGGCATTGCTCAAGAGAAAAATTGGGGGAGAGATTTATGGAGGGTTTGAGGTTTAAGGGAAGGGCAAGAGATTTGTGGGGTCTCTGTGATTGGTGAGGTGGAGAGCTGAGATTGTGGTGTGCGAGTATGTGTTGGTGCGTGAGAGAGAAAGAGAGAGAGAGAGGGGAGAATGGTGAGGAAATTGTAGTGCTTTCTCTCTCTAAAAACTGTAGTATGCTTTGGGGGTGAAGCAGCTTCTATTTTGGGGGAAATGTTTTTGTTTTCATTTGCTATTTATTTTTATTTTATAATTACTGCAACAGCTGTGTTGCAATCTTTATTATAATTACCTAGAGGGGTCTGTAGTGTGGGGAATTTTCATTTTGGTCCCTGGAATTTTGTTTGTTTGCAAACTAGATCTCTCTATGCTTGTAAAACTACTTTGGTCTACATTTTCAAATTTTGAATGATATATTATGAAGTTATCAATCAATCTCATTTGATCAATTTTAGGCAAAAAATGAAGTTGAGTTGATATGTGGAAAAATCTACATAAAGCATTGGTCAGACAAACACAAAAACATGGAAGGACGAAATGTAGATTAGAGAGATAGTTACATGAGTAGAAACAGTGAAAAAAGGAAATTCATTTTTCAATATCTTAGTTTGCTAGGCTCAAAACAATGCTCAATATATATAGTTTTTGGTTTACTTCATGTTACATTCATAAACTATGTTAAAATCATTTTAAAAGTTATCTTTATTTCAATAGTAATATGTTAATAAGGGTTTATCTTGTGTTAGCATGATGGTATAACTCATGATAAAAAAAATATACGACAAATTGTTAATTTAACTTTATTTTGTTTGTTGATTTGTTGTTTGTAGTTAATTAATAAGCCTTTTCCCAGTTTATTGGCGTCAATATATGAATCCAAATTACATCTCTATTGATCGGATATGAATAATAGTAGTAATGAATATAAGATTCTATCCCTTTGCATGAGTTAATATTTCAAGCGAATTTAAGATTGGTGAATCGTAAAGGGACATTTGATATTAATTGGAACTTGTATGAGATAATCTCATCATAACTGCTAATAAATAAGTAAACAAGACGACAAATATGTTAAATTATTGTAAATTGTTGAATGATCATTTGCCATTAAATGAGATTTTATACTTCATTCGTCCCATTAAAATAAAGTCTCAAAAGAACTATGTACATATACTATGAATGATTATTTAAACTATAAAACCATGATAGCGAACTTGTTTAAATTCAATTATGTAAAGAAAAACTAAAAGAGATGAAATAAAAAATGAAATTATAGCACAACACGCACGATGGGCCCCGATTTTCATAAGGACCTATACATTTGAAATGAGACGGTCCAACAAAATTGAGCCATTATTATTTATTAGTTAGAAAAAAGAGTTAGCAAGTGTTTCCTTTAGACGTAGGGCGTAGCTTAAAGGATCAAAGGCCCGCTACATTAATGGGCTAGAAATCCATAAAAAGCCCATGTACACTATTGGATACTAGTAAGATTTAATTTGTTCATTTGGCAATTTTCTATTTTACTTGCAATATTAAGAATTTTGTAATAACTATAAAATATGTAAATGTTGTGCCGAATATAGAAAAAATATATCCCATCAAAGTAAAATTTTAATGGTCCAAATATATTGTCACTTAGTATGTCTGCCAATCATAATTGCAGAAATATTCTCTATCTCAGGCCTATTTATTCTCTTCTTTGTTTATGTAATTGTTACAGAATTAGAATAATGTAGTAGTCATTCTTAGCCTGAGCTAAAAATGGAAGAATTTTACCAACAAGTAGATAATGATCGAATAATGTCAAGAAGGCTGCCTTGTACAACCGCACGGAGAAAACGGCGTTTTCCAGTAGTGTATGGTGGATATCTTGCCGATATATCAATGGCAAAACCCCGTTTTAGAAGAGCCTTCTTGTGGCTGAAAGCATCAAATGAGAACTTCCCATGAGATGCTCCCATTCCACTCCCGCCTATGCCTCCGAACGGTAATCCCGCCTCCATAAACTGCAATCGAATTGTAAAACCATGAAAGTTTGGTCAAACTCGAGTCTTTATTTACAACTTAAAAAATCACTCAGAAAAATTATGAATATAAAAATCATTAATATCATGTACTTATTCTACTTTAATTAAGAGGGAATTGAATAAAATGGTATGTTTTTACCGTAATTATGGGAAGTATAGGACCAAAAATTTCTTCATCCATGAGGAGAGAATCGGTTGAGACGCCCGATATGATCGTGGGAACAATCTTGCTGAAAAATAAACAACATGCATGAGGGATTTGATTGTGATACGAAGCGCACATCAGTTGGTAAGTTGGTAAGGTTGAGTGCTCGGTTTTCGATCGGTTCAAGTACAAAAACTTACAGATTGGATTGATCACGTTCACCTCCTCGAACGATCTTCTTAGAAACATCGTCGTCATCTAGTAATTTTGACAAGCGGTTAAAGTGGTGGATGTTGACGATACTTGACAATTCCTTCGACCGAAGAGATTCTTTTCCAAAGAACTTATCCAATTGAGCCGATAGAGCATTTACCTGAATATATCAATGACAATGTGAGTTAGTACTTTTTCCGTCCATTAAAAATAAAGAATTTGTGGATAACAAGTTTTAATACAAAATTGATAAATTGAGAGTGGAAAAAAGGGAATTATTTTTAAAGGACGGAAAATAGAAATTTTATGTAAGAAATTAGGGTTTGATGAGATTGGTAATTACCAGTTGAGGAACGAAGTCTTTTGTAGTGATTATGTAGTCTGGGGCAATGCAGGCTTGGCCACTGTTGGCGCACCATTTGCCTCCAATTATTCTTCTTGCAGCTACCTTTTCAACCAAAGTATACTTACTATTTTTAAGTAAAAAATAAAAATAGATTTACATTCCACAACTTTAGTTTCTGCTAACTATTTATTCAATTAATTAAAACTTGTGTCAAATCAAAGTAGGACAATTAATTTCGGACGGAGGATTATTAATGTACCTTTAAGTTGATCGCGGAATCAACTACGACTGGACATTTCCCACCAAGCTCCAAAATCACTGGTGTAAGATGCTTCGCCGCAGCACTTAGCACGATACACCCCACCTTGCCACCTCCTGTGAATTTGCGTAATAAGTTTAAAATTAATAAATCATGAATTTTTTTAGTAGCATTAGGTTTGAAATATAATACTATCAAATTGTAAAGTATTTTTTCTTAATTATCAAATTGTTTATAAAACAATGTCTCTTGATAATGCTCAAACAACACTATTTCAATAAGATGCATTCTTATTCCTTTTTTTTCACCAACACGTTTTGAATATCACCAAAAGACATCGTTTTAAACACAAACAAGATAAATGAAAAAATGTGAAACTAGGAGAATTTGCGAGCATTACCAGTGTACAATATCTTATCCCATTTTTGTTCTAGCAAAGCAGTGGTTTCGGCCACTGCCCCCTCCACCACTTTCACCGCTGATGCGTCCATGTACTTGCCCACGAGCTTCGCAAGCAGCGATGACATGGCGGGGGAGCTCGACGGCTTCAAGACGACAGCATTGCCAGCAGCAATGGCTCCGACCACCGGATCAAGTGATAGCACTTATCAAAGGAAAGAATCTTACTTTAAATGAGTCCGGTAGAAGAAATAACTAAAACATGAAATTGTCATCATCATAAATCATCAATCTTAATACGGAGTATTATTGAAATCTACAAGTAGATAACATAAATATCAATTTTATCATCTCGATTTGTACGCAAAGAGAAATTATTGAAACACGTCATTGTATAGCTAGTAACAATAAATATAGGTGGTTGTAAGGTATAGAGCTATAGGCGGTGAAGGAGTAAAAAATATTTTGAGAAAGAAATGATACAACAAATACTCCCTCCGTCCCAGAAAAGTTGGCACACTTTTCTTTTTAGTTTGTCCCACAAAAAATGTCACATTTCTCTTTTTGGAAAAAATTCTCTCTCACATGAATATAAAAATTATAATTTCTCTCTTCATTTAACATACAAAACAAAACCTCCTAAAATTCCGTGCCATTTTCAAAGTATGTCAACTTCTCTGGGATGGAGGGAGTACAATACATGTACACATATCATGTGCGGCCATATCAATTTATACAGCAAAACTTTTAGAGAAAGAAATGACGCCAAACTAAAATATATACACTGATACACATATCATGTGTGGCCCTATCCATTTATACAACAAAACAATCTTAATCGTAATAATTAAAAGCCACATTATGTCACATGCATCTTGCTTAATAAGTAGTACTACTACTAATTAGCTATTACTATCATTCTTTAGCAAATGGTAAGATTTTCCCAAAAAATTAGGATGGTGGTGATGTAAAATATTAAGTATTTTAATATTTTACGTAAAGTGGTGTTTAATTAGGTAGGGTGATATCCTAGAGTCTAGAGAGTAAATATGTCCTTATCTCCAAATTAATTTTCAACTATGAACTTTTCTTCACTATCATCCCAAATTCTTTAAAGTCCCAATAAATTTAAATCTCTACAGAAAAACATCTATAGGGTTAAAGTATTGAAGTTTTTTAGTACATGAGCATAATAGTATAATCAGTGTTTATGAGAATGTTCAACCACCGGTCCGGTACCGATTCCAATATTTTGGGATTGAGAATTAGTTGTTAATCGTCTATTTTGGTCCAAACTAGAATTTTGAAGTGGAATTGCCCTTTCCTCATCAGTTTGACTTTGAATCGAAACTGTCTTGTCGACTCTGTCGATCCGGTTTCGATTCCAATATTTTTAAAGCATCAGTAAAAACTAGTCAATCATAGCTGCAACTAAAAAAATTGGCTAACGACAGCCAATCAAATATGTTGTTGGTCCGGTTACGGTCCCACTGCCCCCTTAGAAACGTAACCGCAATTTCCGGTTCAAAAGCAAGGTTCCTGAACCGGCTATATATAGTTGCATATTAAAGGATTCATTTTAGAGCAATACAACCTTTAGAATTCCTAGAATTTTAAACTTAATTCAAACCAAATTAATTATATTTAATTCAACCAAGGTTAACAATATAAGAACAAACACACATGATGAACATGTACATGAACATGAATCCTACCTCATGAATAACTGCTTCAAATTCCGGTTTTTGGAGATCGGATCGCAAAGCTTCGACTATTTCTTCGCTATGAAGAGATACGATCTTCTTTATAGCTTTCAGCTGCGAAGACCGCCACTCAAAACTCTTTGTCTTTCCGGTGGCGTAGGTGGCTCTCAGCTCCCTCATCGCCGCCTCCGCCTCCGCTTGCACAGCCATTATGTTAGTGAGATCTATGTTAATGCGGTTTTCCCACAAGGTGGAAGCAGAACGGCATAGGTTTTCCATATCCTATCCTTTTATAGTAATTCATGTCGCCTTTGAATTTGTTAGTCCACTTTTGATTTATTATACTAGTACTTAGGTCCAATATGTGAGTGTGTGTAACAACTAACATTTCACACACTCGATCGTGAAACTCTTGCCTGATTTCTTGATTTGATTTTTCCCATAATGTTTGATCGAATTTTTGGTCGGTCTTGTAACTTCTAAAATTCAGCCGAAAAAATCATGAAGTTTGCAATTATTTCAGAGCAAAAATTGTGGTGAAATTATATATGGTATGATAGTCGAGATATCATACATAGACGTTATTCCTGCCAAGTTAAACCTGCCCAAGTTAAACGTCTGTTTATAAAAAAACAGAGATATTGTTTCGTGAAAACATGAATAATATTACACGTAGTTGACTTGATTTGGGGTTGGAATCCAGAAAAGAATACGGAGTACGTATGAAATTACATAGGTCTATAGATATTGGGTTAGGGATTTTCTGGTTTCTCTAAAATGGGGAAATAATTAATTTATAATTATCCGACCAATATAAAATTTAATACTAACAATTGTCAGGAACCAAATGCATGTGGGACCAAAGTCCCTTACAGAAGCAATATTCAGTTTTGGTTTTGTTGTTTGACTGGTTTTCTATGGAAGATATAAGAGTGGAGCACTAGTGTACTTTGATTCTTAGAGTCACAACATCCTTCTGACCACATGCTATCATATAGCAGGTATACGCAATATAATAATAATATTAAGCAACAAAGGATGACACATTAGAATTATATCAGATTTCATAAAAGGTTGTTTATGTTGTATTAAGTGCAAGTTATTTTGCATTATAGACTATAATGCAAAATAAATTGCATTTAATGCAACATGAACAGTCTTTTATGCAATCCGCTCATCTAAGTCATCCACTAAGTTTATTGCTTAATAACCTTTTTTTAGCTTATATATGTCACGTGGCAGCATATGATTGAAAAGATGTTGTAATTCTAATTTGAGTTATTTTTGAAGTACACCCAGATATAAGATTATCATCGTTCCATTAATTATGTTTCAATTACATTGAGCACTTAAATTAAGAAACGGGCCAAAAATTAGTTATAATTATGTTTGAATAAAAATTGAACACGTAAATTAAGAACGGGCCACAAATTAATTAAGGGGATGTGATGATAAGGAAGATTCTCATTTGAATCTCTCTAACCATGCTCACTATATAAAGTTTTTGGTTTTACTTCATGTTACGTACATTCATCAATTATGTTGAAATCATTTTAAAAGTTATCATTATTTCAATAGTAATATATTAATAAGGGGTTTATCTTGTGTTAGCACGATGGTAGAACTCATATAATTAAAAAAAAAGAATATAATTAATAACGATAAATAGTTAATTTAGCTTTATTTTGTTTGTTGATTTGTTGTTTGTAGTTAATTAATAAGTCTTTTCTCAGTTTATTGGCGTCAATATATGAATCCAAATTATCCAATTACATCTCTATTGATCGGTATATAAATAATAGTAATGATTATAAGATTCTATTCCTTTGCATGTGTTAATATGTCAACCGAATTTAAGATTGGTAAATCGTAAAGGGACATTTGATATTAAATTATTATAAATTGTTGAATGATCATTTTCCATTAAATTGAAAGATTTTATACTTCATTCGTCCCATTAACAAAGTCTCAAAAGGATAGAGATTACGAATGATTGTTTAAACTATAAAACCATGGTAGCGAACTTGTTTAAACTCAATTATGTAAAGAAAAAAATGAAATTATTTTTACGGGTGCAACACACACACACACACGATGCGCCCCCGGTTTTCGTATGGACCGATACATTTGAAATGAGACTGTCTAAAAAAATTGAGCCATTATTAATGAGAGAAAAGAGCTAGTAATTCTTTCCCTTAGACATAGGCGTAGCTCAAAGGATTCAAAGGCCCGGTAAATTAATGGGCTAAAATCCATAAAAAGCCCATGTACACTATTGGATACTAAGATTTAATTTATAGCATTTGGCAATTTTCTATTTTACTTGCCATGATTAAGAATTTTGTAATAACTATACAAAATAAGGTCGAATATAGAAAAAAATATTCCATCAAGTAGAAATTTAATGGTCCCGACATATTGTCAAATAGTATGTCTGCCAATCATAATTGTAAAAATATTCTCTATCTCAGTCCTAATTTTTCTTCTCTTATAATTGTCTAAAGTCACTATGTCACACCTCAACCCTTATTGCGTATGCACTTACTATAAATAAATTCAAAATTTTCAAAAGCACACATATTATATAATTTCAAAAACCACTATTTTATCAAGTACATATTTTAAAACATTATAAAAAGCAGTGGGACCCTCTGGCCACTCTATATACTATAAATTTATCTATAAGCAAAAATGATGAGGAAGAGAAGGTTACCAAAACGCGTCAGCCGCCGACACTTATAATAACTGTAACTCACATCAACCCACACATCATTGATATCTTATTCCTGAAAAATATTAGTGGTTTATATGAGCCACAACTCAGTGTATATAAATGTAACGACCCGCCCATCTAGGGTATAATAAATGCGGCGATCGTTATCTAAACAGACTTAAATGCATCAAAGATCATAGGCTAGGGTTCCATTTGAAAAGAGATTTTCACCAAAGCATTTAATGAACAATTTAATAGGAAAAGAATTAATGCTTTAGCAAAGAAATCCAATAAAAGGCTATCACCATAAATGCTCCAAAGTAGCAAAGGTTCCAAAATATTTCCAAGTGTTCTATACCCAAAATATACCCACGAAATAACAGTATTTATCCCAACAATAGATCATAAGTTTTCATAAAAATAGCATAGCATAGCGGAAGCGACCAAGAAAGAAGTGAGGCTATGTATGAGGACACAACGACACCTTAAGTACCAACAGATCATCTTATTATTCTCTACTCAACACCGCCGCCCGCTCGTCACCACTCAACCTGCACATAAGGAAAACACATGCAGGGCTGAGTACGATAAACATACTCAATGGGCTCATTGCCGAAAACAGTTTTATCAACAATAGTAATTATCATGCCACTTTCAAGTGTCCATCGGGGTTTTAACTTTAGAAAGACCCGAGGCACCAAAATATCTTCTTTCTCAAATATCACGGTCGCGCAACCATTTTTCTCATCGACGTTTACCATATCCTCATTTTACATGACAAGGAATGCGGCCGCAATCCAGGTCACTAGACCGGCCAACCCGTACGCTGACTCTCGGTCTAACATTGGTGTACACTAACCCAAGTAGAGTTTGCGGCTCTACAAGGATCCGAATTCGATTAAATCAATAGTGGCATAGCCACGAGGGATAGGCACGACAAAACAAATCAAGGCATGATAACACATCTTTCATTCTCATCAATATCATTTTAGGACAATGTCCTTATTTTAAAAGAAAGCCCACCTCGTAGGTTTAGCTCGATAGAATTCTCTTCTCCTCGTTTATCACGCTGAGAGCGCGAAGTATCACCTTTAAATTAGGCGTATCACAAATCAGTTTCAATCATTGATTTCAAATCATGCATGTCTCCCATATTTCCCTTTTTCCCATCGATTATTTTCAAAATCATCAATCAAAATCAATGTATGATTAGCATATCATTTTTATTCAAATAACAACTCCAAATTCACCATTAAATCATGTCACGCATGAGTGTTCCACACACACAACATACGCACACGATCATCACACTTGTGCACGCCGACCGAGGCGTGCACACACACACACACACACACACGGTCAAAAACACACACACATCCATGCATCCCAAATTTCATCAATTTTTTTCCCCTTCACTCATCTAAATGCATGTGGACTCAAGAATACCGATTAATCGGTAGAAGAAGAGGAGATCAATAATTAAAGTACCTTTTCCAAAAGAACGAACGGTAGAAACAAGGAATTAGTCTTGATTCTTCAATAATCTCTTGAATTTCACTTGAATTCTTCTCAATTGATGAAGAAATCTTGAAGAAAACTTGAAGAAAATATGGAGAAAGTGGGAGAGAGATTTTCGAAATTGTTGAGGAGTGGGGCGCCGGTTTTTGGTGTGCTAGGGTTTGATCTCTTTCTCATATTTATAGAGTGCCAATAATAATATCCCAATAATTAAATAAATAAAAGATTTGGGAGAGATATTGGGGAAGTGGCGTTAATTAGTTGAGAAGTAAGAGGATTTTCGAATTTTGTAGGCTATTTTAATAGCTTATAATTAATTCAAATATTTCACGGAGTAGAATAATATATCACGGAGCAAGAAAAATAATAATATTCTTCCCCAATTAAAAGGAAAAGTGGCGTGTATTTCCTCTTCCCACAAGGAATAAATTCAAATCCTAATTTAATTAGGATATGACAATATCTTCTTAGATTTGGCAAGATATGCTAGGATATTTTAGCATATTTATATTTATTCATGGAATAGAATAAATAAGGGATCAAGTAAAATAACAAATAAATCCTCCCTCCTTTCTAGATGAGATTTTCGAAAATCTCATGAATATCCAAGGTGATAATTTCGAAAATTCCATGTAGGAATTATAGAGTATTTGGACTTTGGATTTAATTTGGATAATTATCCCAAACAAATAATTAAATCCAAGAAAAAATAGGATTTCTTTTCCAATAAATATGATGGCCGAAAATTTCACATTTTTTTCAATAATGCTCCTATTAACTTCTCACTCATCCCTTAGGAAAAATAATTCCCCACAATTATATTACTCCGCATCAAAAATTCACATTTTCAAATCAATCATCTCTTCACTTTCACTTCATTTTCTCATCGTATTGACCTTTCAACGGCCACATCATTTTTCCACATCTTTGACTATTCAATAGCCACGTCAACATTTCAACAAGTTGACTATTCAACTCAAACTCCATTCTCATACGCAATTAGGTCACAAAGACACTTATGCAATTAATCACTCATCAAATAATTCACATATCATAGCATTTAAGGCATTTAATGCAAAAATTTTATAACCCGAAAATTAGGGTTTGAAAAAGTGGGGCGTTACAATAAACCTTACCTTTAATTCCACACACAAATATCAAACACAATTATTCACCAATATATATATCACCGGAAGTAATAAATATCATAAATAATTTAATATTCATATGCATATGCCTCTATGATCCTTTTAATATTCTGTGACTGAGCAAGCCTGGTATCTGCCCGAGATTTCCATGTATACGACCTGCAGGTTCCTTTTTAATTATTTGACCTTTCCACGAAGGCCCCTCTTTGATTTGACCTTTCCACGAAGGCCCCTCTTTGCATTTTGACCATTCCACGAACGCCCCTCTTTGATTTGACCTTTCCACGAAGGCCCCTCTTTGCATATTTTCTTTGACCCGTAGGTCCATTATCATTGTATATGACCCGTGGGTCTTTTGCCATTGTATATCAGATCCAGAGCAAGACAGTCACATATCCTCTTTAATCTCATGACTCGAATAATTTCAATATTATACATCAAACACATCCATTGCACCAATTACATATCCATATAATCCATCAATAACTTCAATACTATAGATAAACATATTCATTGTACAAATCACATATCCACATCATTCATAACATCAATATTAAATACTCTACACATAATCATTTCAGGCTCACATCATATAATTCAAATATTTACTCCAATTTAACACATAACAATTCATCATATAAAATATGTAAAATTAAAAGTGTGATTTAACACATCTTAAATGTGATATATAAACTAGCTGACGATCCCGTCTCCTGCACTATGACCCTCAAATTACATAAGCTCAAACCATGCAATTATTTTTATTTTCAGATTCTATACTGTATGCTCTCCGTCTCCTCCCTCTTCTTTTTCCTTATTTTCTTAATTACTTTCTTAAAGATGAAGGTGTCCTAAAAAGCTTAGTCATTGAGTCTAAATTTATCCACCTAATCAAAATACATGCATGGTTTCTCTATTAGCTCCCACGTATCATCACATGTATTTTTATTATAAAAATATGGCGGATAAGGTTTCGTCCAATTAAAAAGCTTCCTAAATTGGACGTACCAATATGTACATAAAATATATAAAATAATAACAGGAGAACTTACCTATATTAATATTTTAGAAGATCATTGTATACAACTATTCTTAACTTTAAAGTAACACACATACGCATACTTATATATACACACACTTATACTTTTTTTTATTATTATGTAATATATATATATATAATATTTATTATACAACAAATAATAAATATGCAATGATAATTACAAAAAAAAATATCAATATGCAAAATGATGCATGTCTCAGGTTAGGGATGTCACAATTCTTCCCCTCTTTAAGAATTTTGTCCGCAAGATTCATTTCTCTCTAACATCTGTATAATTCTCTCTGACTTACCATCTTTCTGTTGATGAAAAACATTACTAAAATATAATCATGTCTCCATAGATTGTATCTGGACCTCTGCTAGACATAAAAGATAGAATACCATATAATTGTGGTGCATCTTTCACGTACTTTTCAGGTAAGTAATATAACAAAGAAATCCAACGTATAGGTAAGAAATGTGCTAACTTGGTCAGTTTTTCTACGATCATCTAAATAATATCATACGGCCCAATATAACGAGGACTCAACTTACTTTTTTTTTTTCCTCGAATCGCATAACTCCTTTCTGAGGTGAAACTTACAAAAACACTTTATCAAGACTAAGATAGTAAACCGCGGATCTCTGTCAATATATAAGATACTAGAATACCATATAAGCGTTCCTACAGATAATGATGCCAAATTTTCAAAGAAAAATAATGTCGCTAATAACAGATTTTGATCAGAATAAGAAACTCCCTGTACTTGCGATTGTTACGACGCATAAGCAATAAACTTTCCATTAGGTCAAAAGATAACCAAATCCATATTTCAACGCATCACTATAAACAACATAATATCTTGTACATGCGGAGATAACCAAAATAGGTGACATATTCAACCGATGCTTCCACTCATTAAAACTCTTTTGATATGCTGCACTCCATATAAAAGAAGAATTTTGTCGTTCTAACTTTATTATCAATTGAATAATAATCGAGAAATATTTCCAGTTGAAATCCAGTTCAATCTTTTGTAGATCCACTTCTATTCCATGACCTGACACCACGTGTCCCAACAATACAACATGTTCTAGCAAAAACTCACATTTACTCAACCTTGCAATAATCTGTTTATCTCGCAGAACTTGTAATACTGACTGCAAGTGATTAACATGTTCATCTGTACTTCATGAATATATAGTAAGTCAATAGCAATAATCACTAACGGATCCTGGAATAGTTGAGAGAATTTGTTCATCAATGCCATAAATAATTGTAGATGCAATAGTTTATTCGAAAGGCATAACCAAAACTCATAATGGTCGTACTGAGTTCAAAATGGTGTCTCTGCAATATTCTCCTTAGCTATCTTCAACTGATGATATCTTGATCGAAAATCAGTACACGAAAATAGTTGCATACCTTGAAATTGATCAAATAAGTCTTCTATTCTCGGTAATAGATATTTATTCTTCATTGTCACTCGATTCGACTTCCAACAGTATATATAATGTCGCAGTGTATCATCTTTCTTCTTCAAAAATAATATTGGTGCTCTTCAAGGTAAAACATTAAGTCATACATATCTCTGACAACTCTTGTAACTGTTTCTTCAACTCTTGAAACTCTAATGAAGACGGTTGATAAATATAAATAAACATAAATGCAGTGCTCAATAGAGAAATATGTCTCCTGATAAGGTGAAAATCCAGATAAATCTGCACTTCCAATAAATCAAAAAGGCGACCTAGATAATATAAGAAAACCTGGAACAATATAAATATCACTCGATCCCGTCTCGATGATTATATTACCATTTCTTTTGCTTGACAAGCTACCTTGGTTCGATGAAGTGAATACCAATATATACCCGTAATAATATCAAAACTTGTGTATGAACAAGAGAATCAATATCCGCTAGCAGCTCTACTGAATTAACTCGCAACACGTTCTCTAGAAAACCATGTATATTGAAACAATGCCAGCTAATAATCAACAAACATCGTTCCTTGATTAAAGACAAAACCTTCTCTGCTTCTTATCACAATACACTTCTTTGCATATATTTAGCATTGAGTTCTCTAGAAAAATCGTCTGAACTGAATACCAGATGTTGTATCATAGCTTGTGGGACTGTTTCCCACCAAGAGTAAGTATTGCTTCAAAGAAGAGATACCCTATAATCAAAACCTTCTTCTGACATACAACTCATCTGATTGAACACCGGTTCTATCACTTTTGACTATATCCCAGCCTCAAATAGATTAGTCCCATAAAATCAACAAATTCTACTTTTCCGAGCTCTTTAAATTTTCTACCTCTTTATCTCATCATTGGTCCATGTACTCTTTGTTCTAAAAGCCTTGGTAATCCCCATATGATGCAACATGTATATGAAATGCACTAATTATGGACAATGTAGGGCGGCTAACCCTTTCTCCTTCAGCATTTCCTCGATCTAGCGATTTTTCTCACACACCTAGCTTAGGAAACGTGTTAGACCCAGCAAATTATAACGCTTTTCACCATATAACCGATGCATGAAATTAGCCTTATCGGTTTGCACTTACTATAAATAAATTCAAAATTTTCAAAAGCACACATATTATATAATTTGAAAAACCACTATTTTATCAAGTACATATTTTAAAACATTATGAAAAGCAGTGGGACCCTCTGACCACTCTATATACTATAAATTGATCTATAAGCAAAAATGATGAGGAAGAGAAGGTTGCCAAAACGCGTCAGCCGCCGACCCTTATAATAACTGTAACTCACATCAACCCACGCATCATTGATATCTTATTCCTGAAAAATATTAGTGGTTTATATGAGCCACAACTCAGTGTATATAAACCTTACCTTTAATTCCACATACAAATATCAAACACAATTATTCACCAATATATATATATATATATATCACCGGAAGTAATAAATATCATAAATAATTTAATATTCATATGCATATGCCTCTATGATCCTTTTAATATTCTGTGACTGAGCACGCCTGGTATCTGCCCGGGATTTCTATTGTATACGACCTGCAGGTTCCTTTTTAATTATTTGACCTTTCCACGAAGGCCCCTCTTTGCATTTTGACCTTTCCACGAAGGCCCCTCTTTGCATATTTTCTTTGACCCGTAGGTCCATTATCATTGTATATGACCCGTAGGTCTTTTGCCATTGTATATCTCACATATCCTCTTTAATCTCATGACTCGAATAATTTCAATATTATACATCAAACATATCCATTGCACCAATTACATATCCATATAATCCATCAATAACTTCAATACTATAGATAAACATATTCATTGTACAAATCACATATCCACATCATTCATAACATCAATATTAAATGCTCTACACATAATCATTTCAGGCTCACATCATATAATTCAAATATTTACTCAAATTTAACACATAACAATTCATCACATAAAATATGTAAAATTAAAAGTGTGATTTAACACACCTTAAATGTGATATATAAACTAGCTGACGATCCCGTCTCCTGCACTATGACCCTCAAATTACATAAGCTCAAACCATGCAATTATTTTTATTTTCAGATTCTATACTGTATGCTCTCCGTCTCCTCCCTCTTCTTTTTCCTTATTTTCTTAATTACTTTCTCGACGAAGGTGTCCTAAAAAGCTTAGTCATTGAGTCTAAATTTATCCACCTAATCAAAATACATGCATGGTTTCTCTATTAGCTCCCACGTATCATCACATGTATTTTTATTATAAAAATATGGTGGCTAAGGTATCGTCCAATTAAAAAGCTTCCTAAATTGGACGTACCAATATGTACATAAAATATATAAAATAATAAAAGGAGAACTTACCTATATTAATATTTTAGAAGATTATTGTATACAACTATTCTTAACTTTAAAGTAACACACATACGCATACTTATATATACACACACTTATACTTTTTTTTTATTATGTAATATATATATAGAGAGAGGTGCGTTAGGCTCCTTTACACCCTAAGTGTCATATTTCCTTCTTAATCTCAGCCCTTGGATCCTTGAATTGGATGGTTGTGATCAATGCATTATTAGTCTATAATGTTGAATTATTAGCCGCTGTGCATTATTAGAATGAAAATGTGCATTATTAGTCTATAATGTTGCATTATTAGCCGTTGTGCATTATTAGAATGAAAATGTGCATTATTAAATGACACGTGACATTAATCTAACCGTCAGATGACAAAATCGTGGGCTAGGATTAAGAAGGAAAAAGGACAAAAAATATGAAAAGTATTTGAATACATCCCTATATATATATATATATATATATATATATATGGTCTTGTTAGGTTGAGATTATTTAGCTAAATTGAGAAATGAGATGCAATATGGGCCACTAATCCACAAGATTAATAAAATGTCAACAAATACTACATTATGTCAACAAGGGGGTATAATTGTCTTTTCATTAAATTGTGTTTGAAATCATTTTCTAAAATCCTCTCTAAAATTCTAGCTACAAAGTCTTCAAATCTTCAACATTCAAATATTCAAATCTTCAAATTTTCAACATTCATATCTTCAAATCTTCAACATTCAAATCTTCAAATCTTCAATATTCATATTCTTCAAATCTTCAACATTAATATCTTCAAATCTTCAAATCTTCAACATTCAAATCTTCAAATCTTCAACATTCATATCTTCAAATCTTCAAATCTTCAACATTCATATCTTCAAATCTTCAAATCTTCAACATTCAAATGTTCAAATCTTCGAATCTTCAAATCTTCAACATTCAAATCTTCAAATCTCTTCAATATTCAAATCATCAAATATTCAAATCTTCAACATTCAATAAAATAACACTTGTAATTCACATATCAATACCGAGAATATCGAATGTCAACAACTCGTATTAAAATGTCAACAACTAACAAATAACACTTACAATTCACATATCAATACCGAGAATATCGAATGTCAACAACACGTATTAAAATGTCAACAACTAAAAAACAACACTTACAATTCACATATCAATACCGAGAATATCGAATGTCAACAACTCGTATTAAAATGTCAACAACTAACAAATAACACTTACTATTCACATGTCAATATCGAGAATATCGAATGTCAACAACTCGTATTAAAATGTCAACAACTAACAAATAACACTTATAATTCACATATCAATAGCGAGAATATCGAATGTCAACAACTCGTATTAAAATGTCAACAACTAACAAATAACACTTATAATTCACATATCAATAGCGAGAATATCGAATGTCAACAACAAACATTATTTATGTCAACTACAATGTCAACAACAAACTTTATTTATGTCAACTACGATGTCAACAACAACTTTATTTATGTCAACTATTATGTCAACAACAAATATTTTCATGTCAACGACGTATATTATTTATGTCAACAACAATGTTTTACTTATAATTCATGTCAACAATAATGTTTTACATAAAATTTATGTCAACAACATTTTTCATAAAATTTATACCAACGATCTATATAATTCATGTCAACACAAACGTTATTATGTCAACGAGCTATATAATTCATGTAAAAAATAAACATTTTCATGTCAACAACTTATATAATTTATGTCAACAATACTATTTTAGGCAATATCACAAACACCTTATCTACACAACTCAAAAATTCCAGCAACATAATCGAATTAAAAACTGCATCCATATATTTCACAAATTTCATCGTACAATTAAACACACGCAAATTTAAATCTACAAATATTGACAAACACCAAACCCAGCATGGCTCCGAACAAATACACAAAAAATACAACCTAAACTCAACCCTTCTCACCATCACCCACAGCTCCATCTCATCCACAACTCCCACACCTTCCACAACATGACTCTCCACATCTTTCTCCAGCAAACTATTGCTCATTTTCAGTTCTCATTATCCTAAAACAATTACAAATTCCTAAACATTGAAATTTATCAATTAGGCAGCAGAGATCAATGTTGAGGGGAAAATAACATACGGGAAATTCATCAATTGAGCCGTGAGATCATACTAAACTTTGAAATTCATCCAAAATGCAAAACAACAAAAGCCTAATTAACAGAGCAATCGCCTCCAAATTTACCGATTAGATGCAATAAGCAATCAAATCAAATCAAAATCTTCGTATTCCAATTGAATTTCCAGTAGATTTTACAACATATCCAACAATCACAATCACAAAATAACTGCTTACAGGATAATCGAGCGATTAAATCGATCAATCACCAACTCGTCGAAGGCGTTTCATGATCGTGATCGCACTTATAATTCACAACTGCGGCGTCGTCTCCAATCCTACTCCGACGCGCCGCGGGATCTCACGCATGGCGGATCCCTCGCTGATCAAGGAGATCAAGCAGGCGTTGTCAATTCCTGTAATGGCGAAGGCGCGCGTCGGCCATTTCGTGGAGGCGCAGATTCTGGAGCAGATTGGGGTCGATTACATCGACGAGAGCGAGGAATTGAGGATCGCCGACGAGAATCACTTCATGAACAAAAATATTCGGAGTGAAGTTTGTGTGCGGCTGCCGCGATCTGGACCACTCATTTAATAAAAATGAGTGGCTGATATTGCATCTCATTTCTCAATTACCCTAAAAAATCTCAATTGATCATGAACCTATATATATATATATATATATATATATTTATTATACAACAAATAATAAATATGCAATGATAATTAAAAAAATATATATCAATATGCAAAATGATGCATGTCTCTGGTTAGGGATGTCACACACTATGTAGCAATGTGTCCAGATAACTAATTTTTTTTCTTATTTTTTTTGTCACGTTAATCAATCATGAGATAATTAGATTTATCATAAATCGATAAAATATCTGATATGTGTGTTTCAGAATCAGAATAATGTAGTAGCCATTCTTAGCCTGAGCTAAAAATGGAAGAGTTTTACCAACAAGTAGATAATGATCGAATAATGTCAAGAAGATTGCCCTGTATAACCGCACGGAGAAAACGGCGTTTTCCTGGAGTGTACGGTGGGTACCTTGCCGATATATCAAGGACAAAACCCCGTTTTAGAAGAGCCTTCTTGTGGCTGAAAGCATCAAATGAGAACTTCCCATGATATGCTCCCATCCCACTCCCGCCTACGCCTCCGAACGGTAATCCTGCCTCAAAAAACTGCAATCGAAATGTAAAATCATGAAAGTTTGGTCAAACTCGAGTCTATATTAACAACTTCAAAAATCACTTAGAAAAATTATGATTTAAAATTTATTCGCAACTGTCCCATAACAAAAAATTTAATCGTCGTTTCCTTTATGAACAGACTGTAAATGATAGATATATGAGAGATGAACATTAGCAAATAGGCTTAATGGGAGCCCATACTATTATTTTTTTCTGCGTCGACCCTTAAATACAAGGAATAAATCACTTACGTGAAGAACGGTGTCATTGATGATCATAGCACCACTTGAAATGTTTCCAACGAACTTGTCCTCCAATTTCTTGTCATTTGTAAAGAGATATGCAGCAAGTGGCTTCTCTTTAGCATTGATCACACCAACACACTCCTCAATCTTATCAACCTTCATTTTCCAAGATATGCAATATTCAGTATCATCATGTACTATTCTACTTTAATTAAGAGGGAATCGAATAAAATGACATGTTTTACCGTAATTATGGGAAGTATAGGACCGAAAATTTCTTCATCCATGAGGAGAGAATCGGTTGAGATGCCCGATACAATCGTGGGAGCAATCTTGCTGAAAAATAAACAACATGCATGAGGATTTGGTTGTGATACGAAGCGCACATCAGTTGGTAAGGTTGAGTGCTCGGTTTTAGGTTAAATTTAAAAAACTTACAGACTGGATTGATCACGTTCACCTCCCCGAACGATCTTCTTAGAAATATCGTTGTCATCTAGTAATTTTAACAAGCGGTTAAAATGGTGGATGTTGACGATACTTGACAATTCCTTCGACCGAAGAGGTTCTTTTCCAAAGAACTTATCCAATTGAGCCGATAGAGAATTTACCTAAATATATCAATGACAATTAATACTTTTTCCGTTCCCTAAAAATTAAAGAATTTAGGGATAACAAGTTTTAGTGCAAAATTGATAAATTGTGAGTGGAAAAAAGAAAATGTAGTTGAAGTAATTTTTAATAGACGGAATATAGAAATTTGTGTAAGAAATTAGGGTTTGATGAGATTAGTAATTACCAGTTGAGGAACGAAGTCTTGTGTAGTGATTATGTAGTCTGGGGCAATGCAGGTTTGGCCACTGTTGGCGCACCATTTGCCTCCAATTATTCTTCTTGCAGCTACCTTTTCAAGCAAAGTATAGAAATTTACATTATTATAAGAAATTTACCTTTTCATTTTTATTACTTATTTTTTAGTAAAAAAATAGATTTACATTCCACAACTTTATTTTCTACTGACTATCTTTTCGATTTCTTAAAACTTGTGTCAAATCAAATAAAAGTAGAACAATTAATTTTCGGAGGATTATTAACGTACCTTTAAGTTGACTGTGGAATCAACTACGACTGGACATTTCCCACCAAGCTCCAAAATCACTGGTGTAAGATGCTTTGCCGCGGCACTTAGCACGATACGCCCCACCTTGCCACCTCCTGGAAATTTGCGGGATAAGTTTAAAATTAACAAATCACGAAATTTAGTCGACTTTAGTTGGACTCATTAGGTTTGAAATATAATACTCTGATTGTATAGTAATTTTCTTAATTATCAAATTCGTGTATAAAATAATGTCTCTTGATGATGCTCAAACAACACCGTTTCTATAAGATACTTTTTTCTTATTTAATTAAACAACGACGTTTTGAATATCACCAAAAGGCATCATTTTATACGCAAGTGAGATAAATGAAAAAAATATGAGACTAGGAGATTTTAGCAAGCATTACCTGTGTACAATATCTTATCCCATTTTTGTTCTAGCAAAGCAGTGGTTTCGGCCACTGCCCCCTCCACCACTTTCACCGCTGATGCGTCCATGTACTTGCCCACGAGCTTCGCGAGCAGCGATGACGTGGCGGGGGAACTCTCCGACGGCTTCAAGACGACAGCATTGCCGGCAGCAATGGCTCCGACCACCGGATCAAGTGATAGAACTTACCAAAGGAATGAAATGAGAATGGAATGAAACGTACGGGTAATTAGGAGTAGTAATTAATTAAGTGACGCGTCAAATAAAATAAAAAGAGTCTCGTTTGAGACCGTAAAAACCATTAATTATAAGACGGGTCAAGATTCGGATTTGGATTCAGACTTACGAAATGGAAAGTTCCAAGCCGATATAACTAACACTACGCCGAAAGGTTCTGGGACGATTTTGGCTGACGAAGGGAAAGAAATTAGCGATGTTTTCACCTGCAAAAGTACAAATATTTCAAAGATGAAAAAATAAAAAATAAAATATAAAGAAAATTGATGATTTATTGATTATTAAGTGTGTTAAATGTTACCTTTTGTGGCTTCATCCATCGATGTAATTCCTTCAACGCCAATTTGCATGATGCTGACACTGCAGAAATCTACATCATAAATATAATTAAATTATTGATGCCACGAATATAGAGACATGAAGAAACAAAGACTTTTTTCAAGTATAGTTACTCCTTAATGCCACGAATATATAATTAAATTATTGAGGCCACGAATACAAATATAATCCTCCCATTTATTTTTTGAACAAATATAATCACAACAAAAATGATAATATCCGGAACTTGAGGCCTATAATACTATACCAAGTTCTAATTATATAGTATAAAATTATAAAATGATAAATTTACAAAAATAAAAATATGAAAAAATCTCTCTTTAAATGAGTCCTGTAGAGGAAATAACTAACACATGAAATTTGGCATGGACTCCACATGGTTCTTGTCAATTGTCATCATCATAAATCATCAATTTTAACACGGAGTATTATTGAAATCTACAAGTAGATAACATAAATATCAATTTTATCATCTCGATATGTACGCAGAGAAATTATTGAAAAACATCATTGTCTACCTAGTAACAATAAATATAGGTGGTTGTAATTCTAGAAAAAGTATAGAGCTATAGGCGGTGAAGGAGTAAAAAATATTTTGAGAAAGAAATGATACCACAAATACAATATATATATACACATCAATTATCATGTGTGAGCCACATTATGTCACATGCATCTTGCTTGATTATATTGCTTTTATCATTCTTTAGCAAATGGTAAAACTGTCCCAAAAACTAGGATGGTGGTGATGTAAATATTATTTTAATATTGTGAAGTGGTGTTTAATTAGGTTGGGTGATACCTTGAGAGAGTATATATAGTACTTATCTCCTAATTATTTTTCAACTATGAACTTTTCTTCACTAACATCCTAAATCTTTTAAAATCCCATTAATTTTAAATCTCTATATAAAAACATATAGTCATCTATAGGGTTAAAGTATTGAAGTTTTTTAGTAAATGAAAGTAGAAGTATAATCACCATTATGAGAATCTTCAACCATACGTCCAGTCTAGACTCCAATATTGTTAATAGCCGATTTTGGCCCAAACTAGAAATAAACATTAATAACCGCAATTACAATTTTTTAAAGTGGAATTGCCCTTTCCTCAGTTCGAATCGAAACTGTCTTATCGGTTCTCTCGCTCCAGTTTCGATTCCAATATTTTCAAAGCATCAGTAAAAACTAGCCAATAGTAACCGCAACTAAAAAAATTAACTAACAACCGCCGATCAAATATGTTGGCGGTCCGGTTACGGTCCCACTCCCCCTTAGAAACGTAACCGCAATTTCCGGTTCAAAACCGAACCGGCTATATAGTTGCATATTAAAGAATTCATCTAGAGCAATACAACCTTTAAAATTCATAGAATTTTAAACTTATTCAAACCAAATTTGGTTATATTTAATTCAATCAAGATTAACAATATAAGAACAAACAAACATGATGAACATGAACATGAGCATGAATATGAATCCTACCTCATGAATAACTGCTTCAAATTCCGGTTTTTGGAGATCAGATCGCAAAGCTTCGACTATTTCCTCGTTGTGAAGAGAGACAATCTTCTGTATAGCTTTCAGCTGTGAAAACCGCCACTCGAAACTCTTCGTTTTTCCGGTGGCGTAGGTGGCTCTCAGCTCCCTCACCGCCGCCTCCGCTCCCACAGCCATTCTCTCTCTCTCTGTCTCTCCAAAAGCAGAGGATATGATCGATGTTAATGCGATTTTCCCACAAGGTGGAAGCATAAGGGCGTAGCTTTTCCATATGCTATCCTTTTATAGTAATTCATGTCGTCTTGTAATTTATTCCTCCACTTTTTATTTATTATACTAGTACTACTTAGGTCTATGCATGTTCATTTATGTCAATTGTGTCATTGTGTGTAACATTTCACACACTCGTGATCTATCCTCTTTCCTAATTTCTTAATTTAATTTCCATAAGGGTTAATTGTTGAATAAATCATGACATATGAGCGATCTGTTTCTTGTTAAATTTAATATTCGGCTGAAAAAATTATGAAGTTTGCAATTATCTCCGAGCGAAAATTATGGTGAAATTATATCTGATATGCCAACCGAGGTATCATACCACGACGTTACTCCTACCACGTTAAACGTCTGTTTATAAAAGAATAACGATGTTGTTTCGTTGAAAACATGAACAATGAAAAGAATACATGTGAAATTATAGAGGCCTATAGATATAGGGATAGGAATTTTCTAGTTCCTACAATGGAAAATTGATAAATTTATAACTTGAATATCCATACATAGTATGGTAGTAATTGATCATCGCTGCAAAACAGTTGAAATCGACCAATATAAAAGTTAATACTACTAACAAGTTGACAGGAACCAAATGTGGGACCAAAGTCCTTTGTAGAAGCAATATTCGTTTTTGGCTTTGTTGTTTCATGTTTGATTGGTTTTCTATTGATGATAAGAGTGTTCCATTAATTATGTATCAATAACAATTGAACACGTAAATTAAGAAACGGGCCACAAATTAATTATAATTATGTTCAATAAAAATTGAACACGTAAATTAAGAAACGGGTCACAAATTAATTAAGGGGATGTGATGATATTGAAGATTTTCATTTGAATCTCTCTATATATTTACTTTTTAATCACATTAATGAACTTTTAGAAATATTTGGATATTGAAATTATAATTATATACTCTATATAACTTAAACATCTCAATCAAGCATATTTTATCATATATTTATGAGTATCCATTTTTTTTTAAAAATACTATTCTACATTACAAGACATGATAAAACTCCAAGATGAATAGATGATATGGTAAGACCAAGTGATAAGTGTTGGGTTGCTTTCAACCATACATTGATATTTCCTTATAGCATGGGTAATTCGTAATTGGGCTACAACTACAAGAATTCAACAAACTCTTAATAAAACAAATTTTTAATGCGGCTTTAAATTCCCATATTTATGTGTCACATGTTCTTGTCATAAGATATCACAATCAGTCATCGGTAATTGTTTGTTAATATAGTATGGATATAACAAGGGCCAACAATTTTTTTAGCAAATTCATTTAAAACGATTTATTTTTTATTAGATCATATACACAATTGTCATTTTAATTAATTATTATACATTTATTTTTTAGTTCGTATGATCTACATTAATATTCTCTGAAAAATCTTGGCAAATGGGTTGAGCTAATATCAACAATGGTCAAAGACTCAAAGTGTTCGACAAAATGCTTAATACAACTTCAACATATATATTTCTAGCTAGGATTCTAACTTTAATGTTTGTCATGATTCTCACGAACGGTAAAACATTAATTGTGTTAATATTTGTATGAATTATGCACCGCATGAAATTTATTTGACACCATGTCGTCGGTGGTTACAAGAAAATTAATTATTGATGCTCAATTATGTGAACAAAAATTTAATTGATATATATCATGTGTTGGCATATTTTATTTCGACCTAACTTTCATTATAGATTGAAATATGGGTTGCCATAAATATTGATTTTAAATAGTGAGCCATTAATTGTTTGAGTGTTAACCAGTACTCCATTAGTATAAAAAGTACGAAATTCACGTGACATCGACAACACTTAATTAACACTAGATCGTCAATTTATGGTTGGAGATTAATATATCAATTTGGTTCTCGGTTTCTAACTTTGTTTTATCGCCTATTAAACTCATAGAGAAAGAGAACTCATTAGAAGCACTGGCATATATACATTGGAACAAGTTGCACCCGAAAATTTTTGTGCATTAATACAATGTGTAGTCCAATTTTTACAAAATTTGTCGGTAGCCCAGTGGTAAGTTGCTTCTTTCTTCAGCCTATAAACTCGAGTTTGAGACTTTTGAGCTCTTTCCTACTCTTAATTTTTACTTAGACTTTCTCTTCTCCAAATTAACTTTGTTTTAATCCATATCATATCTAATTCAATTTTATTTTTTACATGATACTATAAAATAGTTTATTTTTATTTAAAATGAAATTTTTTGATAAAAAAAATAAAGACAAAGACTTTATTTTAAAAAAATAATTGAAAAAGCATAACAAAGAAAATAAAAAAGATTAGTTACATTTTGAAATTTTAAGTCTATGTAATTATTTTTGCATCTCCAAATTGAAAATTCTGGATACGCCACTGATTAGAAGGGAGACATGCCTCAAGAAACATTGCCCAACCGAGAGCACAAAATTAAGTTTGGCTATTCTTCCTTCAAGGAAGACTCAACACCAGAGAAGAATTTAATGATTTAAAGTGATCGAAATTAGAGATGATTAATGTACACTGTGCATGTAAAAATCTGAAAAATATTTAGCTACTTTTGGTAGTATTGTTGTGATCGTTGGAATTTTTTCTTTGCCTCCCCAAAAACCAAAGGCCTGTCCACTTTTGCGACTCAATGGTCCATCCAGAAGATTTGAATATCGCATATAAACTTCGTGTGTCTATGTCATTGCATTATCTGTTTAGGACATTAGAAATAACATTATATGTTCCTTTTGGAAAAAAAATAAAATTCCTTTTACCTTGCTGAATATTTGCTTTATTATATTAAATGAAGGAAATTAAGTATCCTCTCCTTTTAGCACACTGTATATAGCATTAATTTGGATACGCATGTATTACCAAACGAGTTATTGTATACCTAATTTGAATGTTCATCCCCATTTCAGTTGCCAATCATTTTCGGAAAACGTCACTAATAAATTGTATTCGGCACGTAATTAAACTTTTAAAAAAATGAAATTAAATATACATGCATCTTAAAGCAAAACCATTTACATTTTACAATCTATTAGGTGTGTGAAAAATATTAGGAATTGAAATAAATGATGATTCCTCCTTCCATTCCAAAATTTATCCATTTATTTCTCCCATTCCCGTGCACATGGATGGATCATTCAAATATAGATTTTAGTTAATTAAAATCAATGTTATTCTTATTTTTTTTACACTAATTTAAATAATAATGTGAAAAAATAATAATACTATTAAAATAATTATTATTCTCCCGGTAAGGCCCAATCCAACATACTAAGCCCATTATCTTAGCCCAAGGCTTAACTTTTTTTCTTATCAAAACCCTGTCGTTTCAGTTTCTCTTCTCTACCGGCGATACATTCTTCCTTTCCCTTCGCCGTCTCCGGTAAGCTTCTCTCTCTGTGTCTCTTCCTGTTCAATAAACCAATATATTGAAAGATCGGACATGTGTTGGGGCTTAAATCGGAGCCAAATTGGTCCGGGTTCGGATCCAGGATTTTGGTGTGATGTGGGTTTCGCGTTTACTTACTACTTCATTTCTGTTTGAATCTGTGATAGGGATGTGTGTTTTTGGTTTCGACGTGTTTGAATCACATTTTTGTGTTGGATTCGATTTGATTTGGATTTTTGCGCGACGAAATTTGGTTGTGCGTTTTTGAGATTGTTAATGTGACTAGGAATTAGGAGCTCAGTGCTTGAATTGTGCTGGCGCTATTCGTTTTCCCCCATTGTAGTGGATCAACCTAGTATTTTAGATAACTAAACTTTGCCGTGTTGATTGATTGAAGCAATCATGTTGAGATCTGACGTGCATTTTATTCAAGCTGAAAAGCAAAGAAATTATGCCATTGGACGAAGTTATGGGGCCGTTTACATTGAGTGATAGGATAGATTGATAAAACATTGTATAGAGAATTTGAAGGTTAAGATGGAAAAACAAGTGCAAAATTAATCAATCCAAGTATATGGTGGTTAAGCCTGAATGATTTTATTTATCCTTCCTATTAGTAAATGCCCGCTTTAGTAAATTAAAATTATGCTAAGATATGAAAACTGAGCTTGCTTTGTATGAGGTTGGTTGAGCCTCTCATCTGAATGAGGGGGTTTGCTCATTGCTTCAATAAATTCTCATTGCTGTATTTATGCTTGAGTTTGTTATTCTTTTTAGTTTATGGATTTGCCTCTGAAAAGTATTGATAGGTGTTTATTTTTCTTGTAGATTTTAATTGATTTGAGAGAAGATGTATGATAATGTTGGACCACAGCCTGGTGTGCCTCGTCCACCGAATGCAGCAGCAGACCCTTTTGGGAATACATTTTATGGGGCAAGTTCGGGATTCATTAGAGGTGGACTAGGTGCTTATGGAGAGAAGATTCTTGGATCGAGCTCTGAATATGTGCAAAGCAATGTGAGTAGTGATGGAGCATGGAGTCTTTTGTGTGCTTTAGATGAGTCTGTTGATGCCTTGAAGATGCATGCTATAAATGCTTATAGAACTAAGACAACTCCATTCTAATAAGTTCTCATCTTATATTCTGATTGTTCTGAAACAGATCAGCAGGTACTTTTCTGACCCGCAATATTATTTTCAAGTCAATGATCAATATGTGAAGAACAAATTGAAGGTCGTTCTTTTCCCATTTCTACACCGGGTAACCATTTTGTTCTTCAACGACGTTTTTCTGTTCACTTGTTGTCTGTAATTGTGAAATCCTTGTGATGATGTCATTAGTTTAGTAGCAAGTATTACCGCTTTAACTTATTTTGATCTCATTTAGGGCCATTGGACAAGAATCTCCGAGCCAGTTGGTGGCAGGCTCTCATACAAGCCCCCTATTTACGATATAAATGCTCCGGACTTGTACATTCCTTTCATGGCATTTGGTACCTATTTGGTTCTTGCTGGCCTATCATTAGGACTCCATGGAAAGTGAGTTTTTTATGTATGCCTTGCATTCTGTTCTTGTTTCTGACTACCCCGTAATAAGAATTGGCCTCATTAAGTGAGCTTCTTGTCTTTCAGTACTTCTAAGATGCTTTTTAAATGATCTGATTTACTGGTACCCGAACATGTTACTCATTTAGTAGATAACATTTCTGTATTTTCTCGTGTTGTTCGGAAAGGTTTATGGAGGTCTGCTTATTAGTAGTATTTATTTGTGCATATTGGTATTTGTGGCAGAACAATACCTTCATTCACCTTCCTATTTATGGTGGAATCTAAAGCAGTATTTTCTTCGTTTCCAAAACTTTTACAAGAAGATGATTTTAGGTTTTAACTAATACCAAGACTGCTAAATGTCAAGTCCCTATTGCTTAATCTCATAGCTACAAAAAAATTTCTCTGTTTGAGCTTACACTGAGCATTCAGTTTTGCTATTCTGTCACTCACTGCACGTCTACAGTTAGATTATGCGGGGATAGTCTGTCTCATTCGGTGTAATATGCTTATGTTGCAGGTTTAGCCCCGAAGCTCTTAACTGGCTGTTTGCCAAGGGGGTGGTTGGTTGGTTTTTTCAATTTTGCCTGCTGAAATTGACGTTGTCCACCTTGGGTAGTGCGGAGGCACCTTTCCTCGACATGGTGGCGTATGCTGGATACACTTTCACAGGACTCTCTCTAGCTGTCTTTGGGAGAATCTTTTGGAGCTATGCATACTACTTTCTGTTACCATGGACATGTTTGGGCATGGGGATTTTCTTGGTGAAGACGTTGAAACGAGTCCTGTTTGCAGGTTATGATTCGACCAGGCATCATTATCTGCTGCTCTTCATCGCCTTGGCTCAATTCCCACTCCTCATTTGGCTGGGTAACATTAGTCTTAACTGGCTTTTTTAGACACCTATGACTCCAAATATTAGCAAAGAAACATGATTTGTGTTGAATGTATAACTGTATCTCCTTTTATATATCTGAATCTCTATGATGGTCTGAATGTTTTTAGCTTTGATTAGATAATTATTCGTTTATTGTTTTATTATCATCATTGAAGAAATAACTTCCATAGTAAAATTTTAGTTTACAAATATGTTCATGTATGTCAATTTCATAACAAAAATAATGCAAGTATAATTATCTCTATCATGATTATTTTATTTTCGATTTGGTAAATTTACTCTATAAATCACCTTTAGAGCATCTTCATCGTATCCCTCAAAGTTTGCTTTAGGTCATAACTCCCAACAATCACGTGCAATAAATCACTAAACAATTTAAATACTTATTTTATTTTATTTTTAAATTGTTATTTAATTTTATATTTATTTTTAAATTTTCGTTATTTATAAAATTAAAACAAATAACTCACACAGTCGAAGGAGTTCGCCACCCCTGAAATCACAGAGCCGGATATGACCCCTACTTTTCTAGTCTGGCCCGAAATATTCCTAATTTCCTACCATTACCAATTCTCATAGCAAGGAATACTACTACCGTGTGTGACTTGGCCTAGGAGTAGAGTAGTAATGTTTGAGGTCAAAAGTCTTGGGTCCGAGTCCATCATGACATGATCTTAAATTTACGTTCATATTCATTTGCCTATAAAAAATAAGAATACTACCATCTTACAAAGTACTACCTCAACTATTTTTTTTATTGAAAATGCCAAATAAGGTGCACGAACATGCCATTTTGCTATATATCAACTTAATTGGATCGATATTAAAAACAGATCGATGAATGACCACTAACTCCTAAAATCCTCCACGACTAATTCAAATGAAACTAAATCAGTATACAATATCAAACAAAGATTTGACTTGAAATGGTTTTGACTTTAGAGGGCACGCCCTCCGCCTCAAATTATGAGGTTGGCTTGACCACTTGGGTCGCCTTAGCCATGCACCCCTCCCAAGTAGGTGGGCACAAGCTCGGCGACATCCAATAATTTCAAAGCCCCCACTTGGGTCACAAGCTCACACTGCTAAGCTCGGAGACTGATAGATCTTCAATGGCCTATCGACGGAAATCAAAGAGCACACAAAAGATTGGAGATGAACAAATAAGATAAACCCTAGTTGAGGTGCTATAGGCGATTTCCGCCAGAACGGGAATGAGAATAAGTTTATACATGAATCAAAATTCTATAGAATTCTAGAATTTATAGATATTTAATCCTAGAACATATCTTGCTAAGCAAGCAAAATAAATAAACAAAAATATTATAAAAGATATGCAAAATCAAATCAAATATTATTAAAAGATACGGAGATTGAGAGAGATTTGGATGCGATCTTGAGCGTGATTTGGATGCTCGAGGGCCCTATGAGAGACCTTACTTTTTATTTGATATATGGTTATGTACAATGGTTATTAATAATCTTATATCAATGTAGGATCAAAGGTATCAAAGCAACAATAATTTTATTATTCATGTGTTAAATGAAACTCACACTGACACTCCATATTAAGCTCAATTACAAAGCATACATGAAAGAAGAAAATCTCTTCACCACTCTAAGAGATACTAATAATCACACCCAAAAACAAAAACAAATACTACAAATGTATGAAATGTTGAGTTAACAAACTGAATTTTTTGCCAACTCATTACCCCCACATTCTTCACACGCAACAAAGTAGCATGAAGCGCATTCAAATCCGAGAAATGTATACACATTCTTGCGGTGACAAACATCGCATCGACTCTTGAGAGTGATATAAGTGAAAGAGAGGGTGATTAGGGTGAATTCCATGCATCTCAAATCTCCTCCCTAGTTTCACATTTATGTAGCAACCAGATGCATTCTTCAAACACCTAAGGTGGAAAGATACATCGTATTCGCGACAGTGATACATCAAATCCTTGGGATGCATTTCCACTTCACAAAACTCGCAGTAGAAATCAGAGGGATGGTCTAGAGAGGCATTAGAGGTGAGCAACAACGCGTGCTTATCCCACTCACGATCTGTTATACTCTTAGGCAGTAGAACCTGGTAACCATGGACTATAAATCTCCAGTCATTATCAATGCAATGATAATAACCCTAAGTGAGGAATAGAGGCTTGTAATAAGGGTGAGTTGAATGTATAATACTTGTTGGTAAAGATGCTGGACATCTATCTTCTTCCCACATTCTTCACACTTATACCCCATCCCATTTGTGTAAACATAACAATTATCGCAACACCAATACGAGATAGCATCCCTAGCCTTTGATTTAGGAAGTGCATAGAGTGTGTAGTTATGACAGTGACCATATAGTTGGTAGTTTGGATGAAAAGTATTGGGTATGAAGCAGCAAATGGGGTGGATGAAATATGTGCAAGGATAAGAAGTGCATTGATAGTATGGAGGGGAAAATATGAGTGTTACACATGCATCACATATCTTGGTTTCACTTTCACTTTCACTTTTATCATCTTTCAAAACCAAACTAAGAGGATGGTCATGATATTTGAATATAAATGAATCACTTGGGATTGGGATATTGTCAACACCCTTTTCTCTCATCACAAAGGGAGTGATTAACTTGTTGTATACCTCATTTGCATCTAGTGGAAACTCAATCGCACCTGAACCTTCATCTCCAATTCTGAAACAAGTAAGATATTGTGTAAGTAAGACTTGTCAAATGGGTCAGGCTAGCCCAGACTCGACTATCAGTAAAACGAAGTGGGCTCCAATTGCCTAATTTTTAAACTCAAGCCTAGGCCCATCACTACTAAGCGCTAACCCTATTTAATTATGTCCAACTTTTATAAAAAAAAGTCCTTAAAATTCAGTTTCTTCATAAATAATTGCAATCAAAGTAGTATACAGTACTCCCTCCGTCGCACAAAGATTGTCCAATTTTTTCATTTCCGTCCGTCCCACAAAGTTTGTCTCATTTCACTTTTTACCATTTTTGGTAGTGGACCCCATATTCCACTAACTCATTCCTACTCACACTTTATTATAAAACTAATATATAAAAGTAGGATCCACATTCCACTAACCTTTTCAACTCACTTTTCATTCCATTTCTTAAAACACATACCGGTTCAAAGTGGGACTATCTTTGTGGGACGGAGGGAGTAGTACATATTTGTTTAGTTGTAATTATTACTAAAGTAAAAGGGAAATGAGAAAAAGCAAGTGAGAGAGGAAAAAGGTAGTGGATTGTAGCGTCCACATTCTAAATAAGTATGATTATTATTTGTAGAAAAACTTTCCACTTAGGTAAAACAAAAACTGGAAAGATCTTACAAGTTATAGCGTTGTTTGACCATGGATGGAGCACATTTGATATGGGCAAAGAATCTGCAATCACCACAATAATAGACCCACTGTGTATAGAAATTATGGTCACCACAAACATCACATGGGTAACCAAACCTGAGATGCTTCTCTGGAAAAGAGAAGGCCAAGGAAAGTTGGTGGTGGTGGTGATCTGTGGAGAGTCTGGCCGGCAGCAAAGCGCACGTCTTGTGAACCCAGAAATCACAAGTGGTGCATATGTAGGCCATTTCCACTTCTTGAGCTTTGCAACCATCGCACTTGAATCGAAAGGCCGGCTTTCTCATCAGTGTGAGAGGGTGATGGGGGTGACTCGGATGCTGCACCTCTTTCTTCAGCTTCGCAAAGGCATCAACACATGTACTGGTGTGGAACCGGAGATCGCAACACTCACATTCATATCTAACCAGCTTATCAAGAGAGCCACCACAAAAATCACACTAAGTGTCATCCCTTGACAAGTGGGAATCAAGCAGGCAAAGAGTATGATCTTCGAGGATGCGAATATATGGACGCAGTTCCCCACATTTCTTGTGGAGGATGAAGCTACCACTAGAGTTAGGATCACATTTCAAGCAAACATATGTCATATCCAAATGAGCTATGATTTTGCCGCACACATAACAATCTACTTTCTCCTCCCTCACAATACTCTCTTTTAGAAATAAAGGATGATGCAAACACCAGATATAATTCTCCTCCATCCTTCAACCTATTGGATTACTATCAAAATTAATGAGATATAAAAAGAAATATATAGAGTATAAGAAGCAAGGATTTATGACGATGATTGTGCATATATATATATATATAGAGTCCCATTATCCATAAATTCACTCTTAAAGACCGAACCACCGAACCCTACCAAATTAGGGCTTTTAGATCTAGTTTTTTATGGATAAGATACAGAAATTTATAAATTATTTTCACCTTCATCACGAGCCTATTTTAATTCATCTGAAGGTAAATAAGTCATACTAACATGTTACGAAGATTTAACTTCGTTCTAGTAGGTTTTTACTTCATTCCAAAGGACCTATTGGAAGCAAGTAAAAACATGTTGTAGTTTCAAAGTATTACGTACAGAATGAAGTAATAGACCTATATAATGAAGTAAAATGAGCTTGTAATGAAGCCGAAAAAATTTTCACAGCAGCACATCTCATCAAAAAAACTAGATCTAATGGCTCAGATTTGGTCTCTAGTTCGGTCTTTAAAATTGGTTCGACATTGATCCCAACTCTCTCTATATATATATATTAATATATAGCATGGAGAAACAAAAATTAATTCACAAGCGAAGAACAAATTTATCAGAATACCCCGATTCACAAGCAAAGAACAAATAAATCAGAATAATTAAAGAGAATGAAAGTAACATATTGTCATAAAAAAGAATTTGTGTGGGTCTAACTAGTGATTGTTTAAGTGCTATTCACATATTCCAGCTATTAATTAATTAACCTTCCACTTTTTCACTTTATATCATGCTTTAATAAATCAATTACGTATTTCAAGACAACTTTATTCTCTCGTATGGGATGATAATCTAATATTGCCTTCTTGTTTTTACATTGAGTACTTATCTGTGATTTGTGAATGATACTACTTTGGGGTCAACACATGCTTTAATACAAATTGATAAATAATGAGAGAAAAATATAAAAAATACTACTAAATTGGTAAATGATGAGAGAGAAATATAAAAAGTTTTGTGGGACGGACAAAAATGAAAAAAGAGACTTGGAATATACAGGGAACTCCCTATATTCGTTAATTTTACTTTGTAAGTAGGCTGTGCCTGCATGCCTTCTGTCAGTAACCTTAATTCTATTTGATATGGTTATATACATTGGTTATTAACCATCTTGCATCGATGCGGGATCATATGTATAGAGCATCCGCAATGGTCGGCTAGCGACCGGCTAGCCGATTCGTCGCGCTGGCCGATCGGCTAGCCGAACCATTGCAGTCGGCCAGCGCAAAATCGGCGAGCGGATTGGCGTGGGCTCGCCGATCGCTCGTCGCTGGCCGAAACGCTAGCCGATCGGCTAGCCGCCATTGTGGAGGCCCGATCGGCCAGCGCCGATTTTCGATTTTTTTTTTTTTTTTTTAAATCATATATAAACGCGATTTTCGTTTCATTTTCATTTGCACCACTTGTTTTAACGAGTTTTCTCTCTCTCTAACTTTCTGTTCAAGAGCATCATCGAGTGATGGATCACAACAACGAGTCCGCTGCGAAAAACCCTGGTCTCAACATGTGGGCGAAGATCGTGGCCGCCTAAGAAACCCCCGCCCGCAGGGGAAGGATTTCCCCAAAGAACAGGAGGTCCGGAAGGGGGGGGAGCGCCCCGGGCCGCGGTGGGCCTTTTTTGCAAATTTGGGGCCGCCAACGCCCTCCGTCCCCTCGGGGGCGGGGACCGAGGACGACCCCCGGGAGGATAGCCGGGTGGGCCCCTTGGAGGGGGAAAAAAGGAGTTTACCTTCCGGGGGTTGGGGTTCTTGTTGCCGAAGGACTCGGAGAAGTTCGGGGGGGTGCGACGCCGGGTGGCCAAGAAGGGGGGACGAACTATAGCGGCGACCTGGGAGTTTGCCGCGGGGTCCCACGACCCCCCCCCGGATGTTGGGGGAGTTTCCATCCCCTCCCCTTTTTTTACCCGGGCGCCCCCGCCCGATTGGACACAAGCGGGCGCGCCGGGGCCCCGAGGGGCGGGGTCCCCCCTATCACCCCGCGGGGACGGAGGGAGTACTAATTAAAAACGTGTTAGATCTACCTTTTCCACATTGGCGAGCCATAGACTTTATTCAACTAATTATTAGTCGTTACACAACTTGCCAAAAAAGCTCGAGAAAACAAGCACATTTACTTAATCAATGCTACTAAACGAAGCATCAAGGAAGAAACATCACAATCAAATATATAATCTTCAACAAAACCAATTCATTCATCACCTCCCACAAATTCTCAAACTAACAAACTCCAATTTTCAAAAATGGAACTAAGGCAAAGATCACTATCAATCCCCACATCCCCAAATGCCGAAAACGACGCCGTTTCACTCATGCCGCCGAGCACCGTCCCGTCTCCCCAGACGGTGCTCACGCGGGCCCTCCAGAGCTCGGCGAACCTCGCCAACCTCCTCCCGACCGGGACCATCTTCGCCTTCCAGCTCCTCACGCCGCTCGCCACCAACGGTGGCATATGCGACCAGGACACGAGGAGGCCAGTAGGCCTCCTCGTGGCCCTGGCCTTCTCCTGCCTCCTGGCCTCGTTCACGGACAGCCTCAAGTGCTCGAACGGGGACGTGCACTACGGCTTCGTGACCAGGAAGGGGCTGTGGCTGTTCGACAGCCCCGCCGCCGCGACGCTGCCGGATTTGAGCAAGTTCCGGTTGAAAGGGATGGATTTGGTCCATGCTTTTTTGTCGCTGGCGGTGTTTGCGGCGGTTGCGCTGAGGGATAAGAATGTGGTGGGGTGCTTCTACCCGGCGCCGCGGAATGAGGTGCAGAAGTTTCTAGATGTTGCACCGGTGGCGGTTGGATTCGTTTGTAGTTTGTTGTTTGTGATTTTTCCGACCACGAGGCATGGGATTGGTTATCCTGTGACGAGGGATTAGTTTTCGAGATTTTTTTTTTTTTGGCAAAAACTTTGGTGCGGGCATCCTCATTTCTCATTGACTTATTGGTTAGAGGGAAAAACGTCTTACCAACTGAGTTGTGCCTCGTCTTGTTGTTTTGATTTTGTTGGTTTTCTATTATGTGTTTTGATTATACATGTTGATTGTTTATGTGTTGTTGGTGCAAAAAGAGGAAAGGAAGACATTTCTAAATGAATTGACATTTGTTTATTATGTTAACGCAAGCTAACTTAATTTGACTAGTATATGTACATGGATTCTCTATCTAGATTTTGGTATGTGTAGTTATCCATTATTATTGCAGAATAATTTCTACTAACCATGTAGGTATTTCATAACTGTCCTTGCTTTGAACATTTTCACAATAGTCCTAGCACGCCATTTCTTGCATTCTCACTTATTAATAAAGTTTTTTCTTGCTATTTATATCTTGCTTGATTTTATTGCTTTGGTCCGGGTTTTGGGCCTCTGTTTTGTTTATGTTGTTACTACTAAAGTAATGGTGCTCACTGTTTAAGTGATTTGAGCCTTTTTTGGTTTTATTGAAAAACACCATATTTATTTGTCAGTGATAAGATATTTTCTCTCCTAACCAAATATCTAAAAGACATTACATTTCTTGTAGATGGAGAATTATAAAGCTTAGATGGAGAAATGATCAAACTTATCATTATTCTTTTTTCCCAACTTACTGGCTTCATATTTTTATTTCAAACTATAATTAATTTAGATTTAGACAATAATATACTACTGTTATAAGACATGAAATAAAAGTTGCGTGTATAAAAAGTTTAGAATATGCATTGTTTGGTTATTTCCAAATGAGGAAAAGACCTCCAAAAAGAGATGTATACTACCTGAATAGCGACTAACGCACAACACTGTATTCTTTCTTTAATAAAAGGTGAAAGAATAGTTCGTTATTTGCTCAAAGCGCAGATGCATGGTTTATCATGCTGCAAATTTTCGTATTTATTAAGGATGGCTTAGAGTTGTTTTGTGGTGTTTACGATGTGGGATTCCACAAATAAAGGGCATAATGTGTTTAATTTCGGTTTTACCCTCAAATTGAACTTTTCGGCCCAAACAATTGGACTTCTGTTCACTAAATTCCATCAGACCCCTACCACAAGCCCAATAAGGCCTCTTATTAACATAAAATAAGAAGAAATAAAATTCAAATTATAATTAAATATGATCTATGCTAAGATCATCTCCAAGCATATATTAAAATCTAAATGGGATAGATAATTAGCTCCAATAGTATTCCAAAACTAATCCTATTTTTAGTTTTTGGAATAAAAATACCATCTTTAGGTTTACACTAAACTCAAACCCAAATTTTTTTCAAATTTTGTAAGTAAAAAAGACATAATATAGGGAATATTCTTTTAAATTTGAGTTTAGTGTAAATGGTTGGAGTAAAATTATATTTGGTGTGACATTTACACTAAAATGAGTTTGAGTTTAGTGTAAATGGTTGGAGATGCTCTAACAAATTATATAAATTCCGTTTATGAACAGTTTTAGTGCCATATTATCGAACAGAACATGGCTGTCTTAAAATCCTAAATCATCTCAAAATTACCAACAGAAAAATTTGACCTGATATTATTGGAAATTTTCATTATAGTTAAAATTGAATTTTGTTGTGTACTCCCTCCGTCCGCGAATAGGAGTCCCGGTTCACTTTTACCATAAATGGTAATAGGGTCCCACCTTCTACTAACTCATTCAACTCACATTTCATTTAAAACTAATATATACAAGTGAGACCCCTATTCCACTAACTTTTTTCCACCCACTTTTCTTAACATTTCTTAAAATCCGTGCCGCCCATGAATGAGACTCCTAATGGCGGACGGAGGGAGTATCATGCAACGAGGACATGAAGTTTCTAACAAGGTCAAGTCATATCACCGCATCCCGACCCAAAACTAGGCCCACTCACCCATCGGACATTAAGCCCATTTTGATTTTATCATCTTCGTAAAAATAAAAATTACTCCATGTAATAGGGGAGTGTTATATTACTAACTCATAACTTAATTGCTAACTACAACTAAACAATAGCCATTAGAAATTCAAATTAAGGACTTAGATCATTAATCCCTAAATGTCAATTTTTTTTTGTACCACATAGCCCCAAAGTTTCCCGGTTTTTAATTTTCCCCTTCTTGTAATTGTAACTTTAACCCCATTGGCTGGGTTTCATGTTACCTTTTTCCCCTTTCCCGGTTACGCCTTGTGCTCAATCCCCCAAGGTAAGGGGCCCAAAAATCTTGCCAAACCGGCTTTGAGGGGCATTGAAAAGGCTTTTTAAAAACGGTTAGTAGGCCCTTGTCGCCCTGAGCCTCTTTGCTCCGATCCTTCCCCCCCATTTACTATTTTTCCCAATATCCCCCGATCTGCGATTAGAAATCTCCCTTGGCCATTAGGCGGGGGTGGTGAACACCATATTTCTTCATCGAGCCCGATGGTGCGATTACGGAAATGAGTTCCTTGATCGGGACGAGGGCCCGGGGGAACCCCTATACAAAAAAATATTGTCCTTAAAAAAATTTTGCCCCTCCTTTGATTCACATGTTGTGGTGGCCTTGGGTTTTATCCACTTAGACAAAAGTCTCCCCCAACCAATATATAAATGTTCCCACGGGATGATGGGAAGGGTCCCTAAAGTCCTTTCCCCCAAAAAAATTTTCCGCACACGATAAAGGGCCCGAGGCATCTCGTCCCTCCTTAAAATTTCCCCCCGTCTTTGGCACCTCAACATTGAAAAAACAAAAAGGCACCCCTAAACGTCGACCAATAAAAAAAATTCCGGAACCTTCCTTCTTGTCTTCCTTGGTAAAAGTGCCCCCCCTACAAAAATTGGCAATGTTCACTTTTTTTTCCCTTTGGGGGGAAAATCAGCGTCGATCCGATCGACACATTTTCCTGGGGGGGTTCACCCAAAAAGTAATATTTCCGCTTTTAATCTTCATCCTCGGGCAGGAAACTTCGTGGGACTTGGCACCTCCCCCGTGACCAAGTAGTTGGCAAAATCACAAACCATGGTTTCCCGTTCGGCCCTTTCCCTTTACCCAAATTCCCCCGGGAGGATTAAAGCCCCCCGATTTAAATTGGTCTGGAAATTTCTCGGGGTACAAATTTTCCTGGGGAAGGCCCGGGGTATCCCTCTTGTTTCCCCGTATGTGCCAAGTGACCCTTTTTTTCCCCATTCTCCGTTCCTTTTTTGTCTTTTTACTTCCCAATCAAACCCCTTTGAAAGGGAAACAAACAGTTAATCTTGGTTTAACTCCTTCTTGCTTGGCCGTCTTTATTGTTGCGTGACCCGTAAAAGGGAAAACCCCTAGGGGGAGCGGGGTGGGAAAATTTTTCCCAAAGCAGTATCGGGGGCCAACATTTCCTTCCCCCAGGTTTTAATTAATTTCCCCCGACCCCAAATTCGGCGTTTTGGGAAGCTAAAGTCACATAACTTTTTCCACCCAATTTTACGTCTGGGGCAGCTCCTTGCCCAAATCACCGTCCCCCACATTATCTAAAAAGGATGATTGGGTCGGGCGCCCGTTTAATTTGGCGAAAACAACTTTCCTTAAGCAAAAAAACCTTTTTTAAAATCCCGTCAAAACCCAATTCCACATCATTGTGTAGCAAACGAGTGAGTGGTTGCGCGATTTTGGAAAACCCTTGATAAACCTTTTTATAAAACCGGGCGTGACCTAGGAACCCTTCCACCTCTTTTTGGTTCTTTAGAGATCGGTAACATTATAAATCTGCATTTTGCTTTGTCTTTTTGTACCCCTTCCCCGGGAAACCACGTGGGATGCCGGTCACCATAAAATGGCTTTTTCCAAAATTGAGACTAAATCTTCTTGGCATTTTTTGTAAAAATTTAGATCGGTGGCCAAACAAAATCAAATGAGTTCCGGTATACGGTAAAATCGTCCCAAAATATCTCAATGCATATTTTGGAACCCAAAAAAAATGCTCATCATACCCCTTTGGGAAAATTTCCCGGTGCATTACCGGGACCCAATGACATTCCCGGGTATCCCGGTGCCCAAAGGGCCGTGACGAAATTTTTCCCTTGGCCCTACGGGTTAACGTAGATTTGGAAATAGCCCTTTGTCCCATAAGGAAACAAAGTCCGGTTTTCCCGGCCCGGTTTTTTAGCATCTTATCCTTTGGAAAAGGTGGGGGAAATGACCCTTCTTGGGGGTTTGGGTTAAACCGAGTGTGCATCTGCCCCCGTTTTTTGCCCGGGGGGCCTTATTTTTTTTATTTTTCAATTTTATTCAGTTTTTTTTTCCATATGGGGGGGGCGACCCATTGCCAATCGAGTAGGTGTTTCCTGGCGGAAATTTTCCCTCCTTTGGGTTTCTGCATTGGTTGGTTTCCCATTGTGTAGGGAGGGCCCTTTGCCCTTTTTCGGGAAGGGTGCATCAAAGATGGCCCAAATTCTCCAAATAAGGGGAGTCCCTTTAGTTTTCGGGTTTTTTTTGATGACTTCCCCCCCCCTTTTTTGGGGCCCCTTTGGGGGGGGTTTCCCTTTTTTGGGAAATTGCGGGGGAATGTCCCCTTCTCCCCCCAAGTAAGCGTACTTGAGGCCTTGGAAGTGTCTTGGTTTCCTTTTTTGTTCCATTCGTCCCCGGGGGGCGGGGGTTTTTTTGCCGGTCGGTAATCCCCCTTCCCGGACCCGGGAGAATTCTCCGGGTAGCCACGGGGCCCGTCCCGGGGGTTTGGGTGCCCTGGGATTTACGCAAAAACTCCATAATGGCCCCCCTTAGCCCCCATCTGTAAATTAATTTTATTTTTCATTCTTTGCCCCACCACCTAAACCCGGTCAATTAAAATGGCCGACCCCGGGGTTGTCAATTTTTTCCCTGAAACAATTGTCTCAAGATATTCTTGGACCGGGGGTTAATAACATCAATAGCATAGGGTTCTCAACATCTAAAGGCCTTTTCATCCCCCCAAAAACCATCTTAAAAATATATTTTCCCCCATTTTTAATCCAAACCCCTATTGTTCCTCGAAGACATCGAAAAGGTCTTAGCGATTCGCAAAAATGGTCTCCCCCCAAAGTACCCCCGGGGGCGACGGGAATTTTTTTTTTCATCTTGATCACTTAAAAAATTGAGGGATATAGAAAATCATGCACTTTGGTATAACATTTTCCAACACACCTTCGGGGGCAAATGCAAATTTTTTCGCTACTTTGGGTCACTACTTTGGTAGGGGGATCCCCCCAGTCCAAATTTTTTATAGATGAAAGGGGGTAAAACATTAATGGACGCCCCTAGATCACCATAGCATGCTTTTGACCTTGATGTCCCCCAAAAGATGGGTAAAGTGAACATGGGGGGTCATTTTTAGGGCATCCCTTTTTTTTTTTATCTGTGGAACCTCTCCTCGATCCCCCCAAACTTCCCGTTTGGCTTGGTCTTCCCGCAATGAATTCCTTGATGAACTTCTTTTAAAGCGAGGCAAGGGGCCAAGAATGGCGGGTTGAAATTTTCCCCCTTTTCTAAAAAAACTCCTTGAGATCCTTTTGTATCATCCCCTTTTTTTTTTTCTTCCCCCGGTATGGAAATGGCTTTTCTTTTAGCTATTTTATTTGTGGAAGTCCCCCGGGTTGGTTTTTATCAACTCCCCTTTTTTTCCTTTCCCTTTCTCACTTCGGGGGTTCGAGTTTGGAAGAATGGGTCCCCCCGGTCGACGAGGGGGTCCCCCTAAATCTCCCCGGGGGTTAAAATTTGAACAAGGATTTCCCGGGGCTAGGGCTATCCCCCTTTATGCATCGGCTTTTTTTTCCCTTTTTTCCCCACAAAGGGACCTCCCCGTCAAATTTTCCAAAGGGCGGTCCTTCCTAACCCCCGGATCTCAAGGGGATTTGACTAATGTTTGTTTTCGGGGGTTTGACGGTTCGGGGGTTTTGCCTTTCCCCCCTCTCATTCAAAGGGCTGATCGGGGGGGTTGCTTTTTCCATCTTGTCCATGGCGGCTTTAAAATTTTAGGGCGTCCGCAATTTGTGCACCACGTCATTGTTGGAGTCCCAGTTTTTGCTTTAAATTTTTGTGAGTTCCCAGGTCGTGGACCCTTTTCATCCCCCCTCTCTGTGGCGGGTTGAATTGATTAGAATTTGGTCCTTGACTTTGGTTAAACGATAGTTCCCTTGATGATTGTTGTACTCGTTACTAGCCCCTTGATTCCCTTTATGATTGTTGTCTTGATTCTTTTGACCACTTGATTCCCCTTGGTTTGTTGGGAAAGTAGTTCCCCCTGGTTTTTTTCTCGTGGGGGGCACATTGGAAACTTCTGGATTGTTGATTCCTATTTCCCCAATTAGTATGGTCTGATTCCCTTTTCCCAGGGTTTCAATTGTCCCCCCGGCTTTTCCCCGACCCCCTTAGTTTCCCCTTGGGGGTTGCATAATTGGGGGAAATGGGGGTGGGGGCCTTGATCATGGTCGGTCCACTAAAGTTTGGGTGAGTCCTCCTGGAGCATCCCCCGTCTTCCTTGGGTTTTAACTTCCCTGGGGGTTCCCAAAATTCCCTAATTTACGACTTGGACTCCCCGCGGGGTTTAATATAAGGGAAAATTGCCTTTCCTGGGGCCGGGGGGGTTTCCAAATTTTTATTGGGCTGCGGATTATATTTTTCTTCATTCAACTCTTTCTCCGGTTTTTCGATCCCATCTTCCCCCTTTTTTAAAACTTGTTCCCTTGCGTTGGGGGACCACCCCCTTTATATCTTTGCGGTTATCATAGGCCCTTGCCTCGTCGGCCCCCTTTCCCCAAAATTTCTCAAAGCTCCTTTTTCTTTGTTCTTGGTAAAAATTTCCCCCCCTCGAGGAATTCATCAAAATCCTTTGATTCAAAATTTGCACCTTTGTGAACCCGGGTAGTAAGTCTCCAAAACATCGTGTAGTTCGAAAAGCTCCCGCCCAAACCCCCTTTAGCCGGGGCCTAAAAAGAACTCGGGGAAAACTTTGCCCAAACCTGGTGGCCCCCACGAATCTCCCTTCTTAAAGGGATTCGTCTTGTTGGAAGGGGAAAAAAAAATCGGGAATTCCCGGGTTTAAATCTTTCCATTTTTAATCGAGTCTGGTGGAAGCCTTAGTAACCAAGTATTGGCTTCCCCTTTGAGGGCAAACGGGGTTTCACGTAAACGGTAGTCCCCTTCCCTTCGTTGGGTCTCTTTTTAATCTTTTCACAACCCTTAACTTTGTTGAGGTTTGTAAGGGCATTCGTTCCCGTCCAAAAATGTGGGCAAAACTCGAACATTTTTCTTGATATCAATAGACCTCCTAGCGGGTTTGAGGCCTTTTCTGGGGGCTCGCCCGTCCCCCATGCGCGGTGACGGGCCATTTTCGGATGGGGTTCCACTCGTGTTTCCTATTCCCCCCTCCTCCTCCCCCCGATCTCGGATTGCTGGTTTTTGGGGGAGGGCTTGGGGCCCCCTTTCTTTTGATGAGTTCCCTTCTTCCCTTTTCAATTTAACCCGGGAAAAGGGTTTTCGTCTTTAAACTTTTTTGATGGTGATGGTAGGCGTAGATTCCTTGACCGCCACTTGTATTGGCCCGGGTCCACGGCCCCGGGTAGGCTCGCCCAAATTCCCGGGGGAATGGAAACTGCGTTCATCCCGTCAAGGAGAAAAAAAAAAACAGAAATTAAAAAAATTTACAAAATCCTTAAACGCAATAACAATAAATGCCCCTCCCTTCCCGACGGCCCCGGGGACATTTTAAGGGGCCCCCCCAGACCCTTTTTTGTAGATGGGGGTAGTCATTGTGTGCCGGGAAAAAAAATAACGGGTTTCCCAGGTAAAACCGGCTTTGATCCGCGGTTTAGGAACTCGTTGGTCGTCGGAAATCCCGGGTCGTCGGACCCGGGGGCACTCCCTTTAAAAACCCCCCAATTTTTTCCAAACCTTGGGAGGGGGAAATGGGGATTGATCCCCCGAAATGGATCGTAATAATCTTGCTCAAAGGGTTTGGGGGTTTTTTTTGGGTTAGGCGGCCCCCCACGCTTTTTTGGGTTCCCCCCGGCTTGGGGTTTAAACCCCTAACGGCTAGATCTGGGGGAAAAAAAAAAACCCCAAACACGGAAAATAAACCGGAAAATCCCAAATTTGGGTCAAAAAAACACCTAATTTCCCGGAAAGCGGGTAACAAATGGCGGTGGGGAATGGGGAAAAAGCGGGTACGGACGAAAAGTTTTGGAAAAAAAAACTAACTAAAAGGGACTAACCGACAACACATCATCTTCTCCAACCAATTTGCGTAAAAACTCCGAAGAAAACACATGAGCGGGAAAAAACGAGCATCTTTTGGGTTTTTAAAAAAAATTTTTATGAGTAACAATTAAGAACTAAAAAAAGGGTCACGGATGCTAGGAAATAAACAGGGTAGCAAGCGGAAAACTCAAAATCCATGCATAACTCGACTTCCCCTTTTTTCGGGGTCAACCCCGAAAGCTTTCCCTCCCGGGTCCGGGATCCCACACAAAAACGGCCCCCCAAAAAATTTCATAACTTAGTTTAACCAAAAATCTCCGATCCCAAAAACAACACCGCGAGATCTACAACCAAATCCCGGATCGAGCACCAAAAGGGGGAAAAAAGAGAGATCAACATGTAACTTGCCGGGAAAAAAAACTCTCCGGGGAAAGGGTTGGGAAAACCAACTTGAAATAACCAAATAAAGAAAAATAACATAAGTGCATAGGCGGTCGGTAACATCCCTGGAAAAACGACTTCCAAAAGTGAAGTTCGTACGAAAAGAGTGCAAAACAAAGTGAAAATAAAGAGATTGTATCTTCGCCTTCACGCGGAATGATTGTTACGGCTGAAATTTCTGAAAGAAATTAACCCGGTTGGAACCGAAATTGCATCAGATGTTCCATTAACGAAGTGTGTGTTGTGTGTGAGCTAAGAGTGAGCGAAAAAGAGTGATATCTTGTGTGTTGCATGCTCCTCTAGATCTATAGGCGTTGAAGTGGGGCCCAGCGGGGTCCTGGCTTAGAAACCGTGTTAGACCCAGCAAAATGTAATGTTTTTCACTATATAACCGATGCATGAAATTAGCCTTATCAAATTGATCACAAATTGATCACATTGATTAAAAAAAATTACATAATAAAAAAAAATCGGGCTTCCACACACGAGCCCTGCCTCTCTCTACTCCTCGTCGCCGTCGCCGCCTCCGTCGCCGACTGCCACCCGGGACCTCCACATCTGAGCCCACTTGTCCCGGAGCCCCCGAAGCTTGTGCCCTCAGCGGCATCAGGAAATCGACCCGTATGCTCTCGAGGCAGCTTCGAGTGGAAGAAACCTCTCTTCTCCGTTGGGTCAGTTACGGCCTTCCCGATCTTGGAAGGCCAGGTGTACATGCTAACTCCCGCATTTTTGTGACGCAAAAGAAGGTGAGCGCGGGTGGGGGTGTTGCCGGCTGGACCTCCTGAGGGCGATAGGGGGGAGGATCCCCTCACTGCGCAGTTGCGCCCGCTTTTGACGAACCGGGGCGAGTCACGGTGATGAGCAAGCGATGGAGGGGACCGGAAACTCCTCGGCATCCCAGGGGAGGTCGTGGGAACCGCTGGCTAACACTTGGCCTTAATCAACGGAATAGTTCTGAAGCACGCTTCTTTGGCCACCCGGCTACGAACACCCCCACCCGGAACTTCTCAGTCCTTCAAAGCCGTACATAGTTCCTGTAGGTGAACTCATTATAAACCGGCTTGGGGAACCGGACTCGTCCCGTATCCTAAGGCCCGATTCTCACTCGGGCCTGCTCATACTCAGTCTCGCATACGTAGAGGCGTTGGCGCATAAGCCTGGGGAAATCGGGCCACAACCGCCGCCCGGCGTTCCCACGCCCTTCCGCACTGGCCGCCCCGCAGGGGTCTTTTCAAAGCGGGCAGTTCCTCTTGTAGGCTGCTCTAATCTTAGCCCACATATTGACGATCATCTAGTTGTTCGCAACCAAAGGATCGTCGCAAACTGACAACCACGCCTGACCGGAGCCAGGCGACGTTCTCATCGTCCCGTCACGCTTCCTTTTCGTGCGGTGGTGTCGTCAACAGTCAGCTGCGACGACTCCCCGACCACCTTGCTCTTCCCTGTTGTTGTCCATCTCTCGATGTTGCTCTTGTACAAAAATTTAGATAGAGAGAAAACTCGTTAAAACAAGTGGTGCAAATGAAAATGATGTGAAAATCGCGAATATATAGTGTTTCAAAAATTAAAAAATAAAAAATAAAAAATTGTGCCGGTCGATCGCTCGCCGATCGCCAGCCTGCAATGGCGGCCAGCGCCTTCAAATCGGCGTGCGCTCGCCTAATGGCTAGCCGATTCGCCGTTCACCGATCGCAGTAGTTCGGCTAGCCGACCGGCTAGTGCCGCGTATCGGCTAGCCGCTATTGGAGATGTCTAATATATCAAGTTCTTTCTATTTCTCTTATTAGTATACATATAATATATGAAGGTCTGAAGGAAAGAAATAGAATATTAAATTGGTACCAAGCATCTGACAGCATATGCTTAGTTGCACCTTCTACAAAATTAGATCAGAATGAAATAACGTATTCTCATCGTAAAAAGAGTTGACATTAAAATCTATATTCACTTAAATATTAATATTACCCCAAACGTGGCAGGCTGTACAATCAAAACTAGGAAGCAACGACTTCTTCCATTAATTAAATACTAAGTCACAACAATATTTCGAGAACAAACTCATTTATCAAGTCATTGCAAAGCAGCAAGGAACCTACAAAATTAAACTAATAAATATAATGACCAATTCTCGGAAAAACCATAAAATTTGATCAAAATTATGTCACGTTCCACAACTTTTAGATTAGACGCAGTTTGAATCTGTTCACAGATCATCCCACGAACTAAAAATTTTGGTCAAAGTCGTAGAATTAAACAATGTTGTCTATTCATACAGAATTAAACATCCATCGAAGAATTAAACAATATTGTCTATTCATACAGAAAACATTGTCGTTTGACTGAAAACACTAGAAATATATTACATGTAAGCAACAAGGTCAGACTTCATAGTTTTCCAAATAATTTTAAAAATTGCGCAAAGAAAAGCAAACTTCATACAATTTCTGATAGACTTCCCTAAGACTAGCTAAATATATATATGTATCACAAAGTCCCAACACACATATGTTTCATCAAATCCATTTTCAAACCAATCAAAAACCCTATTACACCCCAATTAACCACTTAGTAAAATGTCTCTAAGACAAAGAACTCCATCAACCCCCAATCCACCACCACCACCACCCCAAAACGACGTCGTTCCACAGCCTTCGCCCCCGCTGCCCCCTCCCCGCGATGCGCTCTCCCAAGCCCTCCAAGGCACCGCAAACCTCGCCAACCTCCTCCCCACCGGAACCCTCCTCGCCTTCCAAGTCCTCACCCCGATCTTCACCAACAACGGGTCATGCGACGCGGCCACGCGCCCCATGACCCTCGCCCTCCTCTCCCTCCTCGCCGCCTCCTGCTTCCTCGCCTCCTTCACCGACAGCCTCAAATGCGCCAACGGCGACGTCCACTACGGCTTCGCCACGACGAAAGGGCTGTGGCTGTTCGACAATCCCGACGCGGCGGAGCTGCCTGCTGACCTGAGCCGGTACCGGCTGAATTTGATGGACGCGGTGCATGCGGTGCTGTCGGTGGCGGTGTTCGCGGTGGTGGCGATGAGGGATAAGAATGCGGTGGGGTGCTTCTATCCGGAGGCGGCGCGTGAGGTGCAGGAGGTGGTGAATATTGCTCCGGTTGGGATTGGATTGATTGCTAGTTTGTTGTTTGTGGTTTTTCCTTCTACAAGGAATGGGATTGGTTATCCTGTTACTAGGGATAGATGATTTTTTTTTTTTAATTTTATGTTAAAGGTTTGTTCTTAATTCTTGATGTATATATCTCTTTGTTCAAATTATTTTCAATTATGAGTTTAATTGAAGTTTTAATATTTGTTTTATTGCAAACATGAATTAAAATTTCACGCTCTTATTTTTAACAGACTAATAGTCATTCAAGATTGTAAAATAGTCAAATTTTGGTTAAACTACTTACTATATTTGTTGTACGCATGGCGGATTAATATCGGCCCAATAGTCGGATAAATTACCAAAACCGTAGTGATCCATATATTCTGTGACCAATTTGAAAAAAAAAATATTAAAATATAGAAAGAGGTTGGATAAGAATGAAATTGTTGTATGAAAACGAGATTAAATATGGAGAATTTTTTGAATTTAGATAGTAATTTTTAAAAGAGATACCGATATTAAAAATCACAAACTATGAAAGTGATTTTAAAAATCATATATTAATTTTAAGACTGACAGATTTACAAGACATATTTTATCCCATTAAGCATATGCTATAGGGGCGGATCTATGCAGGCTTAAGGAGGGGCATTTGCCCCACCTCATATTTTCTTTCCTATATAAATATTGTTTTTCATATAATTTATATCTTTTAATTTTCAATAAATGTCCCTCCTCAAGTTTTTAAATTATCTTCATAGAAAAATTTGCCCCCGTTCCTATAAATTTCTGGCTCCGCTCCTATAATATTATTCAACGCAGAATTCAAGAATTAGGACTTCAAAATGAAAATATGTCGTTTCATTTATAATTCAGTGAGTTACATAGATTGCACTACTTGCACGTAAGAACAAAATCCGCCGAAAAATTCTATTAAGGCCTGCTTGGAAAAATTGCACTCTCTCGAAAATTTTATGACCTTTTAAAACCATTTTCAGTTAAAGTTTGTGAAAAATAACATAACTTATCACAATTTATGATTTTTAACACCAATACTATTTGATTATTTAAAAAAGGGGACGCACACGTCTAGCGACGACTATAGTCTGGGTCCCTCTCACCTGGTGCACCATAGTCCATATACACACCCCCTACCCCTCAAAGACACATACACATGTAAAACATTTATCCAACTGCATTTTTCCTTGTGTACCCATTTCTATTTATCTCCCTCTCTATCTCTCTCTATATATATACACACACACACACACACATCTATGCAGTACCAAACTAATTTATTCTGAAAAGAAGCCAACATGAACCAGTGGCGATCCGATGAGAGAAAATGGTGCTTTTTCCATCCCACAGAATTGGTGGTAGGGATTTGTGCTCTCTGTTTGAAAGAGAGGCTCTTGGCTTTAGCTTCAGCCAAGAAAAACTCTCTTCACAAAACTCTCGGTTTAGGTTCAACCACTAGGAAATCGCCCTCTTCTTCTCTCAACAAGATCTTTGCTCTCACGGCTCTGCTCAATCGTCTCGACATCAAAGATCACAAATCTTCCGTTGATGATCACTTCTGCCGCAGCTCAACATCCACTCAAGATGGTAAGCTTCATTTTTCTCTTCTTTATTTCCTTTCAAGGTCATATCAATAACTCCTTTTGTTTGTTTTTGAATTATACTCCTATGATCTTGTATCACATGCGTGTTTTATTTCATCAGTACATGTGTGGCACGGCACGAACAAGTAGTTGAAAGCATGAATTTGAATTTAATTCATATGCAGTGTAACATTTCATACTTTCATGAGTTTATTACTCACAATATATGAGACAATCTAGATCCAAGTTAATTTGATTCTTGATACATTTACATAATATATTATGTAGTATATTTGTGATATTTGTTGATAAAATAGTAGTATTATTTTTTTTTTTTTTTGTAAATTTGTGGAAATTATCAAGAATTTTGATCCTTATTAAATTGACACTGAAGCTTCTACCAATATTTTTTTTCTGCATCAACCACTACCGTCAGTAATGGTAAATGGCACAACTAGTACGAGGATAGGGACCCTTTGGGGTTCTCAAGATTAGTACGATGATGATTTAAAAGGGACCCTATGGACCATACTTAGTATCCACAACTTTATTTCAAAAACAAATTATGACATAATCTATATGATCTTTTTGTCTAATCATTACATAAACTATTATGCATAAAATTCAATATAGTTTTTGATTTTTTTTTATGAGATAGTAAAATGTATGGTGATTGCAGACTCTTTTATATCGATCAAGTTTGAAGATAATGGCATTGCCTCATGGGAAAAGGGAAAATGTGCTGCAACAGAGGATAAGAAGATCAAGTGTTTGGTGGAGCACTCGAAACCACGTGGGGCGCTGAGGTGGCGAAGGCGGATTGGCCACATATTCAAGCTCATGAGATTGAAGAAGTCCAACAAAGGCATTATTTGCCATGTGGGAGCAAAGCAAAGGAAGAGTATAAGTCTAAATACTATTGACAAAATGTAGATAAACATCCATGTCATTGAGGTCATTTACATTTCATTTGATGTGTTATCATTTTGTGCACACAACCTTTATAATTTGCCAATCACCCAACTTTGGAAGAGATTTCAAGTTACACCCCAAATTTGGCATGCTATATAAAAGTGCAATGAACTTTGTGAGACTCAGTTTATGCCCATTCGTCCCTCAAAAATTGTCACATAAATTGACATAAAATTTTACGAGATGTAATTTAGTGTGTTAAGTAAAGATATTGGAGACAAAAAATGTAATTGAAGTATTAATAAAGAGGGAGAAAAAAACAATTGAGTGTATTAATGATGATTTAATATTTTTTAGAAATAGAACTTTTTTTTGAAAAAATTAATAAGAAAAGTCTAACATCTTTCCCGTAATGGTAGGAAGGAGTACCAAATAAGTGTTTGAATTTTGGCCATCTCTACTAAAAGAAACATAAGAAGGGATAAGGGACCAGGCTTATCCTTTGATACTAGTTGTCCTCTTGTTGTCTTCTGGGGAAAAAAATAGTCTCTCTTAGTAAAATAATTCTTGCACCTTAATTTCTTTGTTATTCACAAAAAGAAGGGTATATTAGTGTAAAATAATAAAATTTGTTCAAATTCTATTTTGATCCACTGTTTTAAAAATTAATTTAAAAAATTATATGATATTTGAATTCGTTGATAGTTATCTCATGACAAATTAAAGTTGGTGAAATTATATCTGATAAGTATGTCGTCAATTTATAAACAAAAATAATGTTTTCTGGTTGAAAAACATCAACAATATATTGTACTCGAGGTGCTTGAATTTTTTCAACGTGGAATAATTGCGAACAAATTAAAATTTTATAGTTTTTCTGACTGATCTTTAACATTACAAGAAAGATCTGAATTTGAGAAAACTTCGTGATTCTTTTAGACGTTTTACCATTAAAGAAATACCCCCTCCGTCCACCAATACAAGAGCATATCGGATTGTGTCTGGACACGGGTTTTAAGAAATATAGTAGAAGATGAGGTGAAAAGATTAGTTTTTTAATAAAATGTGAGTGACATAAAGTTAGAGGAATGTGGGTCCATTATAAAAAATGATCAAAAATAAATGAGACTTTTATTGGTGGATTGGGGACGATAAAAATGGCAAAATGAAACGTTTATTGGTGAACAGAGGGAGTAAGTAGTAGTAGTATATTCATGATCATAGAATTTGCCTTTTTATCCCACAAATGAAAAATGGGAAGCATGTGCAAAAGTACTAGTATAGTTGTCTTTGTTTAGTTAAATCATTGAATAGTGAGAAGGAGGTTGTTTTGTAGGGCACTATGTTCCCTTTGTTGCCTCTAGCTAGGTATGGGTTATAACATAACCATACATTATTGGATGTTAAGAACAGGCTCTTTATATTGAAATAGTTGTAATGTCAATTTTTCTTTTGAGGTTTATGGTTGTTTCCACTATCAATTTTGGCCGACCGACCACTTTATTAAGAGCAACTCGAATCCTTTTATAATTATTGGCATGCTTAGGTGTAAAATAAGGTGTTGCTTAATAATTCATGTGTGAGTTTTACAACCTTTTATATTGCAGATTGAATTTCCAATCTAGACATTCATCCAACAAGCTTATTGATTCTAAGAAGATCATAAAGCAAAAATTAACATGCATTCCATTTAGGTACAAAAATAAAGAAGCTCCCAAACATGAAAAAGACGGTCATAATGAGATTTGAGAATAATAATAATTAGTGAAATGGGACCCCATAATTTTAAAGTCAGGTACCTAAGAATTACACACTTTAGTTTTCTTTTAGTTCCATAATGATAAAAGAGAGACTTTCTTAAATCTCAAGTCAACATACACTTTTCCACCTGAAAGGATCACTTAATCCGGATCCTAAGACATTTCCTACTCCACTCCTCACAAATATAAAATATAACGATGGAGTCCACTATCATGTTTGTGAGGGGTGGGGTAGAAAATGTATTAGGATCCTGATTAGGTGATCCTGTTTTGTCACCTAAATTAAATTAAAGATTAAGATTAGAAAAGTGGAGAATTTAATATGTTAGTAACCATGCAGAATTTAGACATAACATGGTGGCCTCCCACAATTAATTAGATGCTAAGATTTAAGGTTTGAGGATTGTGATAGGAAATGTTTGGTTGATATATACATGCACATCAAATATGAGTACCTCTTTTCTCCTTTTAGGTTACTTTTTGTTAGAAAGAGTCCCACATGCTTTGATTCTAGCTATACCTTTTATCCATTCTTTGTAGTGTATCTAAATTCAATAACGAGAGTATAACTTTAAGAGATCTTATATAATTTGTTTCGAACGGGTCTCAAACCTCCACAGTTTGTAGCTCGAGATAGATCGAGTTAGTGTACCATCTCATCACCAAAGGCCATGTTTGATAGCCCAATTAAGCCCAAGATAGGGGCTTTAATATGAGTTCATGCGTCTTGATCCAAGATAATACTATATCTACGAGGCTCGTTTATAGTAAAAGACCTGCACAAGCCCACGAAAAAAATGATGTAAAAGCTAGATTATCTATTGCACTATTTCGATATGATGGCTGACACCGGTTTGCTTTAATTTTTAGTTATCCTCGATCTGTATTTCCAAAATTATTCATTCTCTATTGCTGATTTAGAGAGGACATGAAGCAAAGATTACACAAAATACCGCGTAAAAAGAGCAAACTGGACAACGTTTTATATTGTTCGTCCAAAACGTTTTCAAGGTTAAGAAATGACTGATTTTAGTGTTAAGATAACTATCTTGTATAGGCTATCATAGAGGGCCTAAAAATGCGTGTTTGAGGTATGACAAAATTCTTCTACGTGACCGATTTCACTATAGTTTTTATTTATATATGAAATTCCATATAGTTAAGGTCCTCTAAAATATAAGGGATATTGGTCTCTAAAACCATAAACTTTGCCTAAAATTTGGTATTTCTTATGAACTTTGAAATTGGTCTATAACATCACAAACTTTGCATTTGTTTGGTATTTCCCAAACTCACTTAAATAACATATTTTCATCAAAATCTTATTTTACATAGGCAACCGTGATACATTTTATGATATTTTAAACCACTTTTTAAGTTCATAACATGTAGGATAAAAAGTCACATTGAAACCACGTTGATTTAATTATGTCAAGTATGATAAAAAATTTTCGTAAGTTAGTCAAATATAGTAGCAATAGACATGCCGTGGGAAATACCAAACAAAGTGTAAAATTTGTGATATTATATACCAACTTTAAAATTTATGGGAAATACCAAATTTTAGGCAAAGTTTATGATTTTAGGGACCAATTTCCCAAAATATAATGAATAAACAAATATACTAAGTACTATTGATTAAGGCCATGAGTTTTGTGGTCCAAATACTAACTTAATTATGGGCCTGACCCAACCTACACGAGTTGGGTAGTAAAACTTTAACTACGCAATGTTAAACTGATTTTACACGTAAATGGTGCAGTCACAAAACGACGACGTCGCGAAGGATTCGTCTAGAGGCATCCATGGCGGATGCAGGTGGAGCTAGAACACTCCACCACTGCTTCTGATCCACCATAAAAACCCAATCAAATTTCCCCAATCACACCAAATTGTTGAATTACTCCATCAGAGCACGCAAATCGTTGTAAATCAGCAACAAAAAATGTTTTTCTTTTTCGTGGGAGGATTGGAGCAGCAGGCGAGGCAGGTGTTGAAGAGCGGCGTCGGTCGTTGCATATCCTGCGGATCTCCGGCGGATCTCGTGGAGTACGAGAAAGTGCTCAAGGCCTTCTTCGTGCCGGTGTGGCGCTGGCCAGGGAAGGAGCCGCTCATGCACTGCAAGGACTGCAATCTCTTCTTCCCTCAATCGATCTCTCCTCCTCCGCCGCCGCCGCGCCTCCTGGAGAAGGAATCCGTGGATGCGGCTTTGAGATGCCACTTCTGCTCTCGTCAGGTCGATGCCTCGTTCAGGTTTTGCCCCTTCTGCGGATCGGGGCTTTAGATTATGAAATTAGGGTTCTGTTAGCTCAATTTGTAATGTTTCGAATTTGGGAAATAGAAAAGTAAATTGACGAAATATTGAGATGCTTTTGTCTTAGCTCATCCAAATTGCCTTGATTAGATTATGAAATTAGGGTTCTGTTAGCTCAATAAATGTTTTCGAATTTGGGAAATAGAAGAGTAAATTGACAACATATTAACTTGTTTTTGTTCTTTCCTGGTTGAAATGTGCATTATAGTCATTCATTTTGCCTTGATTAGATCAAATTGAATCTCATCTGAGCAATTCCAACATTTCAATTTACAACTTTAGAGAAGAATCATGATATGATACATTTCCATTGTTACAGCCATAAGAATGATATCTTTGTTGCTTGCTTTTGAGGGGTTGATGTACAGGATAGGGGTGTAGAGCTGTACAATGGTATGAGCTGAGACTATTTTGGCTGTTAATTGTTTTGAACTACTCCAACTGGAAAAATTTCTTGGATAATCAAAATCAAATAATGCATGCAGCTAAGATTTGATAGCTTGATTTACTAGAGCAGCAAGGAATTGTATCAAAACGGTGGTCAATGTTTTGTGTTATTATTTGCTGAAGGGTTCTTGCTCATAACCTTCCTCAACTGAGTTTCTCCATAGCCTGTATCTTACTCCGAGTTTATCGTATGAAACCGGTAGATTCCATATGTTTGCTCCTTTAAGCATCCGTTCTTGTTGGCCGAGTACAAGCCGTAGATCCTCATTTAAGACCTGTTTACATAAGATGAGATCAAGACGACCAGTTAAGCCAGATGCCCATAGTGTTTGGTTCAAGATTGTTGATTGCAGCTGATAAAGGAACATACCTGTTCAGCGAAATATCTCCACACATATTGCATAAAAGGAACATACTTCAATATTGGAGCAAAGTCAAGTGACATTCTGTACAGTAATCTGGTTTTATTTCTTGACGAAGGTAAGCAGACATGAAGTTGGTGTAGATGTGTAGAGCATTCTCTCGTACTCTGCCCTTCTAGTTTACCGGGCTTTGAAATCCCAATGGTGGACAGTACCATACAAGGTGGCCGGAATTCCATATCTATCGGGTAAGGATCCCAGTAGCCTTGCAGACCATTTGCAGGTGTCAAGAACTTCACCATGCTGTTATTGGCAGTAAAAGATCAAGAAATCTGTAAGTGCCTTTTCCTAATCAGTTGGCATAACTATGTAAGCAAATTGTTGTCATCATTCCTATTATTTGATGAGTAACGGTGTATTCAAGAAAATCAGATGAAGATGGTGATGGTGATGAAATGAACCTTGGGACGCTCCAACCCTTTGCAAAGGTGGATGTATGCGTGAAAGGAGCATGTGCAAGGTCCAAGAGGTTGTCCAACAAGAGGCCATGTTCAACTGGAAGTTCCATCACAATCTGCCGTTATCAGGGATATCAGGACAAAGATCTCGTGCAATATTACACACATCATTTGACTAAAATTTCCAAAATGCAGGTAGGAAGTACCTCAGCATGAATTTGAAATCCTGACGGTGGTAGCAGAGACGGAAGACTTGCAGTTGGAGGATCATCTCCTGGCCAAATCCATATCATCCCCTCTTGCTCAAAGCATGGTAATGCCTTGATTCTCACATTGAGCAATTTAGTAGATGGCATTTTCTCACATTTCCCATCAGTTGAGTATTCCCATCCTGCCACATTTTGCCATAAAACTCAATTCTTCGTAACATTTTAGAACCAAATATGATGATATAAAATTCCTGATCAATCTCACCATGATAAGGACACTGGATACGACCCTCGTGAACCGAGCCAAGGTCGAGCGGGCACGCGCGGTGGGCACAAGTATTCCGCACACAACCAGGTTTGCCATCTTTCCCTCGAAATAGAACCCAAGATTCCTCAAAGCAATCCAGTGGGATCTGCAAGAAGAAACCATGCTTAAACTTTATGCATCAATCCACATGATATGCAGACTGCAAAGAGACTTACCATAGTGTCATCCTTCAAGTCCGCAGAGAAGGCAATGGGATACCAAAAGTTCTTCAAACGGGGACTGTATGGCTGGACCGGGCCAGAAACATTGAGGCTTCTTCGAGCCTGTCTGTTCTTCATGCACTCTGCAGATCCGGTCGAAGTACTTGGAGGCGAAACATCATCTTCAGATACGGTTCTTTCTTGCATTATCTTATCATTAACCAATGTTTCCATGTAAGCTAGCTTGTCCACAGCTCTGGACACTCTTGCTTCTGATATATGTACCTTTATATATGTATACATTCAAATTTTAGAACTTTTCCTAAATCAGTAAATCTTCAACTTACTAAACACCACTTTTCTTAATTTTTGTGTCAATAAAAATAAAATGCATCACTTAAGTTAACATATGTGATAAGTACCTGATTGTGAGCTTGAGCTAGTCCCTCCTGCAACTCCGCAAGTTCCTTTTTTAGCGTCCCTATCGATTTGAACTCACGAGCAAGAGGATTTAAAACTTCCACAACCTACATATTACTACCAAAGTTGAATAACATCCAAAGACAATAAACACAGAGGAAAACAAGATCTTGTAAATGTGTTATTTCAACATTGTATCTGAAATTGATTATGAACAATGGACCTTTTCATGTAGGAGCATGATTGCGAGGACATCTTGCCGGGCCTTCCAATCGCAGAATTGTATATCGAAGCGAGCCACCTCTAGAGCCTGGTATGCGTCCAAGAACTTGCCATCGGATCTTTGAAGCTTAGACCTCGGATCCTCTACTTCAAACAAGGTATTCCAAGGCTTCTTTCTCTCTATCGACCCACCTTCTTCCCCAATTATAGCAAATACCCTGAATCCACCACTGATGCCCTGACCAGCCAAATCCAACACTTGTTAAAAAGAAAGAATTTTGCTTGCAAGAAAGTGAATAACTAACTTAACTAACTGTACCCTTTTGCTGCTAATCTTAGAAGAGCGAGAAAAGGAGATTGGAAGAGCTAGAGCAGCAACGGTGGCAATGGCGGCGGACATCTCAACTGAATTCGGATCCGGGTCGGGTCTGAATTTGGCAAATAGTTGCCACCGGATCAAGAAGAAGAAGAAGAATGAGGTAGTATGAATATTAAATTTGGTAGTTATTTTACTCAAAAGAGAGAGAAGAAGAGAGATTTTGGAGATTCTAGTGATAAGAAGTTGGCTGGAGAGCGATCTCAACTGGCCTTCCATGGCCAGCCACGTGTGAAGATGTGGGCTCCTTCAGTTGCACACGTGGCGCCTTCATTCTCCACATGTTTATGTCTTTGCACCATATTTTGGAGTATCTACATTCAATTTTATGAGTACTTGATATTTTGTTTGTGGACATCTAGGATGATGACTAGATTTTTTTTTCATGGTGCTTTATTTGGTTTCTTCTCTCTCCTCTTTATTGGTTGGTCATATTCTCTTGTGAACTTAAGTTGCTATCCTTAATGATTTTTTTGGATAAATAAATACTAGTACTTTCACTCTTGATGATATATGTGGTCATGTGGATAATTAAAGTAGTACTTTCGCTATAATTGATGTGTTAGTGCTACTAATGGAGTTAAGCACTCGATTGCGTGCTTTTCTCGCCGTTGCCCTAAAAATAAGTGCACTTTGAAGGTGTGCTTATGAGTACATTTATTTTAATGTAATAATAATGGATATATAAACCTCCAACATTTTTATTATCTTTCTTCATTATAGTTGGCTCTTTTTGGTGTATTAATTTGTCTTTCAACTTTGATTATGTGGTAGACTCGAAAATTTGAAATAAACTTAATTGACCTGTGGAGGAGTTTGAACCACGTAAAAGAAGATAACAAAAAACAAAAAACAAAAAACAATGAACTTGACATATGACGTATAAAATGCACTAATTTTTATTTATAATACTACGCCGCTGACATAATAACTGAAGGAAGAATTAATCTCACACCGTCCACGTATTAATCCAAAGCACACTCGTGAATAATTTTTGTTGAATTTTAGAGGAAGCCCAAGCTATTATTCCTAATTTCATGTCAGGCCCAAAACTTTATTTAGCCTATAGCATGAATAACCCAAAAAATAAGTTTCTAATGTTACATGGTGTGTTAGGTGGATAAATAACCCAAAAAATAAGAATTTAAAACAAAACAATTGTAAACAAAAGGTCAAGAGAGAACGACGAAGATTAGTGGTTCGGAAACATTGTCACGCTCATCCCTTGATTACTCATGTGAAAACTTAGATTGTAAAAATAAAAAATTACAACGCGAAGGTTTTTAATGGAATGAAAAGCAACACCATATACAACATCATAGTAATAGGTACCACTTGCAATGTACTAAGATAAAATACTTGATGTTTTGTAGTACTAAGCTTTTTTCGCACTGACATTAACACAAGACAGAAGAAGATCATTTTAATTGAAGCACAACTAAGTTGAAGATCAATCATTCCTGGCAAAATACAGATAGTAAGCCACAATTCAAGATGATCAAACATTCTTGCAAAATACTTGCATACAAAATGCAGTTGTGCTTCTCACTCCCAATCCACTGGGGACCCAGAAGGTTTAAACTTATAGAATTCTTCACGACTTGTTGCTATTGATACCATTGCTTGGACAGTGTTTACAACACCAACATGGTTATAATCACAATCAATTTGCTTCACAGTAGATGTTACAAGGCTCAACCCATGAAACATGTTCCCCACAATGTTCACAAAACTATCCTTCAAATACTATTCTCCATGATTCTGCATCAGTACAAAAAACATACTGTATTAAAACACACACACACATACACACACTCGTAAACATACTAACCATGGTGTCAAGATTAATTTTGGCAACTATAACGTCCATCTTTACCCTCAAGGTGTCTCGAAAATTAAGATTAGCCAGCATAACGTCATTGCCAAGCGGTCCACCAACCCCCATTTCATAATGAAACAAGGGTAGGAAACAAAATCATATCCCTAGTTAAGTGCGAAAAAACCATATAATCGGCAATATCATATACTCCATCCCTAGCAGAAATTTCAAATTAATTGCGAAAAACGATATAATCGGCAATATCATATCCCTAGCAGAAATTTCAAATTAATTGCGAAAAAACGATATAATCAGCGAATTGGGGGAAAATAAACCCTAATTTAAGAAAAGAGGAGATTGAATTAATTACCTACCCTGCTCTCTCGAATTAGCCGGAAGAAATACTTGCATTGGGTGTAATCGGTTAGAGACAGTAGGATTTACGATCATCGTATGTACCGACAAATCTCTCCATGCTAAAGTAGGGTTGAAGCAAGCCATATTTGAATTGCGGGGAATCCTCAAGCGGCGGCATACTCAGAATTTCAGGAAAATCAGAATGAATAGAATTATATTCACCCAATTGGGCTCCCTAAATGGCCCACGGCCAAGAATTATAGTGGGTGAGAAAACATGATAGTCTAATAATTTGGAACAAATAGAAATTGATACAACCAATCTAATTGTTGAGATTTTCGTTTCCTAGGATTAGTTGGGAACCTATAACCAGTAAGGCTCTCAATCACGCCAGCTTAGCGAGTTTCGGATCAACACTAATCGGATTACGCCTAGTCGGACTAAAATTTTTTTTACTCTACCCACCCCAAATGTATATTGATTGAATTGAATGATAGTTACGAGGGGATGTTGGTTGAAGCCATTTGGACTAAGTTCAAAAGGAAAAGATTCAACCTGATTGCATTTAATGAAGATTAAGTGCATGTGAGATATTGCAGAGACATCTTTTGTCTTTGCTATATTGCTTTTTATGACAATTGGTACCTAACAATAGATTGAAGTCATTTGAAGCTAAGTTCAAAAGAAAGATTCAAGCTGATTGCATTCAATGAAGATTAAGTGCATGTGAAATATTGCAGATATCTTTTGTCTTTACTATATTGCTTTTTATATACCGAACAATAGATTAAAGTCATTTGAAGCTAAGTTCAAAAGGGAAAGATTCAAGCTGATTGCATTCAATGAAGATTAAGTGCATGTGAGATATTGCAGAGACATCTTTTGTCTTTGCTATATTGCTTTTTATATACCGAACAATAGATTGAAGTCATTTGAAGCTAAGTTCAAAAGGGAAAGATTCAAGCTGATTGCATTCAATGAAGATTAAGTGCATGTGAGATATTGCAGACATCTTTTGTCTTTGCTATATTGCTTTTTATGACAATTGGTACCTAACAATAGATAGAAGTCATTTGAAGCTAAGTTCAAAAGGGAAAGATTCAAGCGGATTGCATTCAATGAAGATTAAGTGCATGTGAGATATTGTACACATCTTTTGTATTTGTTATATTGCTTTTTATGATAATTGATGGAAGTCATTTGAAGCTAAGTTCAAAAGGGAAAATGATTCAAGCTGATTGCATCTAATAAAAATTAAGTTTATGTGAGATATTGCAGACATCTTTTGTCTTTGCTATATTTCTTTTCATGACAATTAGTACCTAACAACTTAAAAATAGTGAAAGCTATTTATTCATTCAATTATTTCAAGAATATAGCTACATTAATAGAGGAGAGTATGTGGACTATTCTGTGAAAGGATTTTGCACTTGAAGAAATGAATAATAGTTTGTAATGTAGCATATATAACTTCATTTTTTATGATTAGTGGATTTAGCATTATAGTACTACTTTTTTTCTGTCCATCTTTCTATATCACTTAAACGAACAAATAATGTACAAGGGGTTTAAAAGCAGCTAAATTATGGCATATTAAGCCCCATACAAAAAATTGAACTAAAGAGAAAAAAATTACTAATTGAAACACATTTATCCAAGGATAGAACAGCATACATAGGTACACCAACAAAACATATAACATAAAAAAGTTTCATTACAATTTAGCACTTGAGTCATGCACTCAGTTAATTGTTTCTGATAAGTTTAGCGCTACTAATGGAGTTTAAGCACTCGATTGCGTGCTTTTCTCGCCGTTGCCCGAAAAACGAGTGCAATTTGAAAGTGTGCTTATGAGTACATTTATTTTAATGTAATTATAATAGATAAATAAACCTCTAACATTTTTATTATCTTTCTTCATTTTAGTTGGCTCTTTTTAGTATATGAATTTGTCTTACAACTTTGATAGTATGTGGTAGACTCGAAAATTTGACATCAAACTTAATTGACCTGTGGAGGAGTTTGAACCATGTAAAAGAAAATAACAAAAATCAATGAACTTGACATATGACGTATAAAATGTAAATTTTTATTCAACCTTTTGTGTCTCTACTTTTATTTTGTTTTAGAGGGAGCCCAAGCTATTATTTCTAATTTCCTATCAGGCCCATTTGAATTTTAGCCAATAGCATGAGCAATTTTGAAAATTAGCCCCATAAGTTTCTAATGTTACATGGTTAAAATCAAAATCGTTGGTTCTAACTCAAAATCTTACTTGCGGTCAACAGATGGAAACTGTAATCGTTGAATTGTCTAATGATATGATTCTGATCGTTATACGATTAGTTGAGCATGTTTCGGAGGCAAAAAATCTTATGTGGGCTTAATATTTGACATTCTTCAAGCCAACATATCTATACGATATATTTTATACTATTTGATACTACTAATTATCCAATACGGTGTGTGGAGTGGATAAATAACCCAAAAAATAAGAATTAAAACAAAACAATTGTAAATCAAAAGGTCAAGAGAGAACGATGAAGAAGAAGAGGTTTCCCAAGCCGAGAGGAAGTACGAACAAGACGAATCAATAGTGTCCATCTGCTTTAGTCATGTCTTCATCTTTTTCTTCTTTCACAAACTTATGATCAAGTTGAATCAATAATATACACATTAATACTCATCCATATATGGCAAACCTTAACAATTTATTTATACAAAAAAATACAGAAAAAGTTTGGATCAGAAGGAATTTCACCTCCTCAAGACATGAAATCCCATTGAGTTGAACAAAGCTCTCATGAAATGGAAACATCATTGGATCATCGACATGGCTAGCGATGCCAAGATGCTTCAACTTTCCATTGGCGCAATCAAACACCACTAGCTCCTGCTCATAATCACATTTCGTGTCATATTCACGTAAACTATGTATTATGCTCTAAACCAAAATGTTGATGTTGTTCTTGTTCTGCTTTGAATTTTGGTGATTGAGATATTGTACAAATGCTGTTATTCAAAAACTATGTAAGAGTTTGCAAACTAAGCTGGAAGAGATTTTTGGTTTCTTAAGCCATATTTGAACACCAAGATTATTCATATGATTATAGAGATGGGCCCTTTGGGCTCGTTTCGATGTACATATAGTATTTTGTTTAATTCTAATACATTAATAAAAGTTACTATTAAAATTTCTAATTTCACAAAATTCTTAAAAAATGTTATTGAAATTTCTAATTTTTAATTTTTATCTAACAATTTCAATCTTGTTCTATAGTGAATGTTGACAAGTAATTAAATTATTTATTTGTTTGTTAGTTAGTTTGTGGTTTGCAAATTAATTTGTGGAAAGGTTACTGATAAGTATTTTAGAGTTTCAATTGGCTATTCTAGGAGTGGTATTGGGCAAGAATTATAGAGTGTTAATACATGATGGTCTAAATCCATCGGGTAAATATTTTTTAACCTTACCCCATAGTATATTGATTGGAAGTCAATTGGATCTATGCATGTGATATGTTGAGTCATCTTTTGTTTCTGCCGTATTGCTTTTTATGACAATTGGCACCCAACAACTTAACATGATGAAAGCTAATTTATTGATTCAATTATTTCAAGAATATCACATACTCCTTCTGTCTTAAAATGAAATATTTGAAAATTGGCACAGGATTTTATGCAACGTTGTTTTGTGAGTTAAAGAAGAGAGAGTAAAGTAAGAGAGATGAAAAAGTAGAGATAGAGTTATTTCCATTTTAGGAAACGTTTCATTTTTAATGGGACAAACAAAAAAGGAAAATGTTTCATTTTTAATGGGACGGAGGGAGTATATAGCAACATTCACAGTGGAGAGTGTGTGGACTATTCTGTGAAGGATTTTGCACTTGAAGAAATGAATAAAAGTTTGTAATGTTGCATATATATATATATATATAGGGTCTTGTTAGGATGAGATTTTTGGGCATAATTGAGAAATGAGATGCAATCTCAGCCACTAATTCACAAGATTAACTTAATGTCAACAACTATCACATTATGTCAACACGGGGGTATAATTGTCTTTTCATTAAATTGTATTTGAAATCATTTTCTAAAATCCCCTCTAAAACTCTAGCTTCAAATCTTCAAACATTCAAATCTTCAAATCTTCAACATTCAAATCTTCAAATCTTCAACATTCAAATCTTCAAATCTTCAAATCTTCAAATCTTCAAAATTCAATAAAATAACACTTATTAAAATGTCAACAACTAAAAAATAACACTTATAATTCACATATCAATACCGAGAATATCGAATGTCAACAACTCGTATTAAAATGTCAACAACTAAAAAATAACACTTACAATTCACATATCGATACCGAGAATATCGAATGTCAACAACTCGTATTAAAATGTCAACAACTAACAAATAACACTTACAATTCACATATCAATACCGAGAATATCGAATGTTAACAACTCGTATTAAAATGTGAACAACTCACGCGATGTCAACTACGGAGACATTATGTCAACTACGATGTCAACAACAAACGTTATTTATGTCAACTACGAGTCAACAACAAACTTTATTTATGTCAACTATTATGTCAACAGCAACATTTTACAAATAATCAATGTCAACAACAAATATTTTCATGTCAACGACATATTGTTTGTGTCAACAACAACGATTTACATATAATTTATGTCAACAAACAACAACAAACGTTATTATGTCAACGAACTATATAATTTATGTCAACGACCTATATAATTAATGTCAACGAACTTGTAAAAATTGGAATTTCTCCCAATTTTCTCTCTCTCTCTCTAGACAACCTAACCATGGTTGGTTAATGAAGACAGAGAGTGATGAAAATTGAAAATAGATATCCAAAAATTGCAAAACCAAATTCAGCTCAAAGAATCAAAAGAAGCTCAACTCTTGTTGCAGATTAAGAATTGCAGCTCTAAGTATTAGTGATTCAACTAAATTTGGGGATGTCTCAAATAGATGAATTCGGATTAAAACATGGTAGATGAAATGCAATTAAGCAATTTTAAAATCAACTGAAATAGGGGTAATCAAGGTGAGATGAAACGCAATTGTGCAATTGAGCTATTGCGAAAGCAATTAATCGAATTAGGGCTAACCACTGTAGGTTTGAACTCCTTGATCTTCTGTAATTTCCTGAGCTCAATTTTGAGCTTCTCTTTCTCCCGATCTCGAGTCTCGAGCTGTTCTCTTTGGCCTTCAACATCTCATCGGTCTGCTCCTTCTCGATCTTCAATTTCTCGAGCTGCTTTTGCATTTCCTGCAGCTACTTCTTGAAAGAAGACGCATCGGAAGGCTGTTGTTTCTCCTTTGCGGCGACAGGAGAGGGCTGCTTCGACACCGCAGCGTCGTTCTCGGAGCCATCGGAGGGGGTCGGCGGAGAGGGCTTGGCGAAGGCCATCTCAGCGGAGAAGGCGTCGCCGGCGGACGAGGTCGTGGAGATCGATTTCTGCAGAGCCTTTGTTAGGGTATCGGTTTCCTTGGCAAAGATGTCGGCGATCCAAGCGTCGCCGAATTGGGGGCGGAACATCCATGGCTGCTCCATCGCCATCAAATTATCAAATGCCATTGAAGAGAAACAACTGGATTTGAATTTTGAGCTACAAACAAGTTTCAATTATGGCATGAAACAACTGGATTTGAAAATTGAGTAGCGAGATGAGAAAGATTGGGTTACTTTGAGGAGAAAAATTGGGTGAATCTAGAGTGAATAGAGATGGCAGAAGGAATTACAGAGGTGATGAGAGGCGGATGGGGATAGTAATATGAAATTACCATTCTGCCCTTTCATAATTAATTAATCTAAAAATATTTATTGTGTGGCAAAATCTGGACCACTCATTTAATAAAAATGAGTGGCTGATATTGCATCTCATTTCTCAATTAGCCTAAATAATCTCAATTGATCACAATCTTATATATATATATATATATATATATATATATATATGGTCTTGTTAGGTTGAGATTATTTACCTTAATTAAGAAATGAGATGCAATATGGGCCATTAATCCACAAAATTCATGAAATGTCAACAGCCAGCATATTATGTCAACACGGGGGTATAATTGTCATTTCATTAATAAAATGGTGGAAAAAATAAAATTGTATTTCATATCATATCCTAAAACTCTCTCTAAAGCTCTCGCTGCAAAATTTGCTAATCTTCAAACCATTCATACAATTGAATGGATGTTGATATAGTTATATTCACATTATAAACAAGATCAATTTCACTAATTAGACTGTGCATTATAAACAAGATATTGACATAGTGTATGCTTGTTTGAATGACTGTTGACATAGTGATATTCACATTATAAACAGGATCGATTTCACTAATCGATATTCAAGAGGCCGCGGCCGATGAAATGCTTGGAGCCCTGCTGCTGGAGCGAGGATTTCCCGGAGAGACTGCTGTATTTGGACAGAAGCTCTTTGATGAGGTGTGTTTCGGTGAGGCACAGCTGTGGCTCCACTCCAATCCAAAATATGAAGCGTTTTCCTGAATGAATAAATGAATGAATGATGTGGTACATATATATATACTGTATGTTTTGGACCAGAGGATGTAATGGGGGAGGAGACGGGAGATGATATCGTGGTGGAGAGAAAGGCAGTCGTTGGCGGTGAAGTTGGGTCCATTGAGGAAGAACAAGTGTCTCAACAACAAATGCCTGATGTTGATGACAGTGGTGTTGGGTCTTCCCAAAACCTACTCCCAAAAGAATTCATACAGAATGTAGTGAAAAACATTAATCACATGAATTACGGGAAGATCAATCTTGTCAGGGTCCTTAAAGAAGCTCCCTCACACATCAAATCTAATTTTTTATTTGGATTGATGTGTGATATGGCTAGATCTGCACTTGGAAGCCAAACGGACTCCACTTGAATCTGTGGCCGACAAGTTTCTTCATTTGTCCAAGACGTTCCTTCAAGACAAGCCTGATACTTTTGATCACTTGAAAACAATATCTGAATCAATAGTTATTGCTGAAAAAGAAAAGGAAGTTCTTGAAGATTTGACTGAATTTCCAACTTTTAAATTTGGACATTTCTTTGATGAAGTAAGTACATCATTTTGTTTACATATGTTTCTCTGAGTTAACAATAGATTACTCCTACAGTTTATATACAACATTGTAGAACTAATTTACGATCAGTATACAAAAGAAAGAAACAGAGAAAATATCCCTACACCGCCAGGTTATGATCCTAAAGGGGTGAGCCAAATCTTATTTTTTGTTATTTAGAATTAATTCAAATTAATTTGATATTAATTATAAATTACGAATTCAATAGGGTGCTAAAGAAAAAGAAGTAAAAAGAACAAAAGAGGACACAATGGGTGATGAGAATAATGAACCAGCCTCTCCTATCTCACCACCAGCTGCTGGCCCAATGGATGACGCACAAGTTGAAACGAACAAATAAAAGCAACAAGAGAAAGGGAAAGAGAAAGAAAGAATATTGTTAAAATAAAATAACTAAAACTAAGATTAAATAGTATATTGTTTTTATAAAATGATTGAATTGTTGTTCACATGGATTGAAAGTTTAGTTGACATTTGGTTGTAATTGTTGTTGACATGATTTGTACGTGTTGTTGACATGACTTATAATTGTTGTTGGCATGGTTTCTATGTGTAGTTGACATGGCTTATAATTGTTGTTGACATGGTTCTATGTGTAGTTGACATGGCTTATAATTGTTGTTGACATGACTTATAATTGTTGTTAACATGGTTCTGTGTGTAGTTGACATAGTATGTAACATAGTTGACATGGTTTGTATGTGTAGTTAACACGATATGTACCGTAGTTGACATGACTTGTATGTGTCGTTGACACGATAAGCATCATAGTTGACATAATTATATTAGTTGTTGACATGGCTAGTATATATATAGTTGACATGATTTTTAATTGTAACTAACCTTAAAAACATGAATTATAATTTAGCATAATTAAATTATATGTTTAAGTAATCTTAAATTATATGACTACATCACCATGTGTAAGTAATCTTAAATTATATAGTTGGATGGGTTTTTAAACTATTATTGTGGATTCTGAATTTTGAACTTAGCAGTTATATCAAATGTTAATTAGTTCAACAAATTGTATTGAAATGTCAACAACTTGGTTGAAATGTCAACAACCTATAACCAAATGTTAACAGCTTGTATAAAGTGTCAACAACTCAGAAAACAAATATTATAATTAATAAAGAAAACCATAAGATAGATGTCAATAGAGAGCAAAATCAAATATCAACAACTAACAAGAAAATGTCAATAACTTTTAGTATATGTTAACAACTAAAAAACAACTCCGATTGTTGTTGACATGGCTTATAATTGTTGTTTACATGGTTTCTATGTGTAATTGACATTGTTTGTTCGTGTAGTTGACATAGTGTGTAACATAGTTCACATGGCTTGTACGTGTAGTTGACACGATATGTACCGTAGTTGACATGACTTGTATGTACCGTTGACACGATATGCACCATAGTTGACATGGCTTGTACGTGTAGTTGACACGATATGTACCGTAGTTGACATGACTTGTATGTACCGTTGACACGATATGCACCATAGTTGACATAATTATATTAGTTGTTGACATGGCTAGTATATATAGTTGACATGATTTTTAATTGTAATTAACCTTAAAAACATGAATTGTAATTGTAATTACCCCTCCAGGCAGGACTGGGGCAGCCTGGACGCCCTCATCAGCGAGTAGCACGGAGGCAAGTCTGACTCCAACTTGTATTGAAATGTCAACAACTTATAACCAAATGTCAACAGCTTGTATAAAGTGTGTACAACTTAGAAAACAAATCTTAAAATTAAAAAACAAAATCATACAATAGATGTCAATAGAGAGCAAAATCAAATATCAACAACGGGTCTTGTTAGGTTGAGATTTTTTAGCTTAATTGAGAATTGAGATGCATTTTCAGCCACTCATTCACAATTTTCGCGCAATGTCAACTACTCAAATATTATGTCAACTAGGGGGCATAATTGTCATTTTCGCGATGTCAACTACGAAGACATTATGTCAACTACGATGTCAACAACGAACATTATTTATGTCAACTACGATGTCAACAACAAACGTTATTTATGGCAACCACGATATCAACATCAAATGTTATTTATGTCAACTATTATGTCAACAACAACATTTTACAAATAATTAATATCAACAACGAATATTTTCATGTCAACGACCTATATTATTTATGTCAACAACAACGTTTTACATATAATTCATGTCAACAACAACGGTTTACATATAATTCATGTCAACAACAACGTTTTACATATAATCCATGTCAACAACAATGTTTTACATATAATTCATGTCGTTGAAGCCGGATTTGACTGCAGAACAATACGACAACGATCCAAGGGCCTTTGCTGCGAAGTCTAATATACGCTCCCTCACAGCTGCTTTAGACTTGTTAAATGTCACCTTCCCATAAAATAGTTCATGTTTTAATTTTCAATCAATCAATCAATTTCAAGTGCAGTTAGCATGTTATGCAGCATTGCAATCTTCAACCAAGTAATTCGAGTTTTATACTACACAACCGCGCTTGAAAAAATTAACCACACACAAGATTTCATGAATTATAAGATTAAGAACTGATGTAGGAGATTCACAATGTACCTGATGGTGGAAAAAGGATTCCAATACATGGAATGTTGATGAAGAGTTGATCTTATTAGCTATATGCAGAGCCTTAGAAGTTGCAAATTAATTATCATGGTAACTGCAATCCAATCAGATTCATCTCTCAAATTATGCAAATTGCATAAGCAAGCAATCATAAACGGAATGTATCCAACAGCTAAACGCAAACCCCTAGATAAAATACACACAAAAAAGCATCTTCCCCAATTCGATTTCACAAGCCTTAAAAAAAAGACCTAATCGTTTAAAATGTCAACAACTAAAAAATAACACTTATAATTCACATATCAATAGCCAGAATATCAAATGTCAACAATTCGTATTAAAATTTCAACAACTAAAAAATAACACTTATAATTCATATATCAATAGCCAGAATATCAAATGTCAACAACTTGCGTATCAAATGTCAATAGATTGTCAACAACTCGTATATAGTGCCAACAACTCAAAAATAATTTTTGTAATTAAAATATAACAACTATTTTATCTTATTTTTTTTATTTGACACAAGTTCTGGGATTATGATCATATAACACATGTCAATAGCGTATATCAAATGTCAACACAAGTTAGTCCTCTTCATCTCCAACATTTCCCCCAAATTATTTAACCTAATTTTCAATTCCATCACCCAAAGTAACGAAATTCCTAATCAAACAAATACTAACAAACTAATGTACTTCTACAGTTCTATATCTATTTCTGGTATATCAAAATGTGGAATTCATAAAATCGAGAAAGGAAATTACAAACAGAAAATCCGATAATCAGAAAGTAGAAACTCACATTTCTCTTCTTTAATTTGGAATTTCCTCCGGTGGAAGCGGTGGTCTGGCCTTTGAGCAAATCAAGGCTTCCTCACCTTCTCCACCTCAATCGCCGACAACTCCATCTTAATTGGAAAACGCTCCAATTGTCTCGGATCCCGTACAACCGCGACGCCATTCGGTCCCCGGACCGAGCCGTCGTCGACCAGCTGAAGGCGCTCTCCGATCTCAAGCAACGTTATGTGAATCAACAAATCGATTTGTCGCCGCCGCACGAGGTGCTCATGCTGGCGGAGATTCAAGAGCGTTAGTCACTGTTGAAGACGTACGAGATCACCATGAAGCAAATGCAGGCCGAGATCGACGCCAAGGAGGCACGAATCGCGTCTCTACAGAACCACCTGCGAAAATCCGTTGAGAGGAAGATGAATGCAAGTGGATCCACCTCGATTCTCTTTGGAATCGGATTCTCCGACGTCAGTCATAAGGATTTCAATCGCCGACAGCTCCGCTGCAACGACAAAGGTTTTCCGATTAACTGCGGCGGATTCAGCACGGAGGAGGCGGTGAGAAGGAAGGGGATTTAGAGAGAGAATGTAGAGAGGTCAGAAATCACGGGAGACTGTTTCAATAGAGGTTGTTTTCATTTGTTTTCATTGAATTTTATATTATATCCTTTCATAATAAATTAATCTAAAAATATTTTTTGTGTGGCAAAATCTGGACAACTCATTTAATAAAATTGAGTGGCTGATATGGCATCTCATTTCTCAATTAGCCTAAAAAATTTCAATTGATCATGGACCTATATATATATACCCCTATATAGGGATGTATTCAAATATTTTTCATATCTTTTGTCATTTTTCCTTCTTAATCCTAGCCCCACAATTTTGTCATCTGACGGTTAGATTAATGCCACGTGTCATTTAATAATGCACATTTTCATTCTAATAATGCACAGCGGCTAATAATGCACATTTTCATTCTAATAATGCACAGCGGATAATAATGCAACATTATAGACTAATAATGCATTGATCACAACCATCCAATTCAAGGATCCAAGGGCTGAGATTAAGAAGGAAATAGGACACTTAGGGTGCAAAGGAGCCTAACGCACCCCTATATAGGGATATATATATATATATATATATATATAAATAAATCTATTGAACCTCAAAATAATTAATAACTTCATTTTTTAAGATTAGTGGATTTATCATTATATAAACGAACAAAAATGTACTAGGGGTTTAAAAGCAGCTAAATTATGGCATATTAAGCTCCATACAAAAGTTTGAACTAAAGAGAAAAAAATTACTAATTGAAACACATTAATCCAAGGATAGAACAACATATAGGTACACCAACCTAGCATATAACATAAAAAAGTTTCATTACAATTCAGCTCTTGGGTCATGCACTAGATTAATTGTTTCTGATATATATATCAGAAAGATAGTAATAAATGATTTTACAACTTTTGCATAACCCATACAGCCTGCATTTTTTCCCCATGAGTTTTTCAACAAGTAATATAGTCCCAACTCAGCCTCGTAAAAATACCCAATGGCGGACGCAGGATTTTTATACTGGGGGTTCTAAACTACTGTAACAATTGTTACATATTTTTGGTGTCAATATAGACAGAAACAATCCCAATACGAACAATATAATACATGCTATATTTTTATGAGGCTAAATAATATTGAAGAATATTTTTTTTAAATAAAAATATAACTTTAAAATTAAATTTACTACTATAGTATAATATCTCTGTTCCTTGCTAATTGGGACACTTGTTTTGGACACGGAGATTAAGAATAGTGTGTTTAGTACGTGAAAATTAAAATACAAAATTGAAAATCTACTAAAAGCAAACATAAAGAAATGAGAAAATTGAAAAACATAACTGAATATCCAAACATAGAGAAATGAGAAAGCTGAAAAACATAACAAAATGGAACTATTTTCGGCGCTGGGAATTAAACCCCAGATCTCTGGGATAAAAGAGCAACTTATTAACCAACTGGGCTATGTCAAATTTTGGTAAGTACAGTATAAATATGTAATATATAGGAACTTTCAAAATTGTTTGGGGTTCCATTGGACCCCCAAGCCCCTCCGTATGTCCGCCACTAGAATACCCAACTACCAAGACAACGTGACCTATACTCGGCATCCCAGATTGTGTTCCCCTTGATATATTCTCTACAAAATTCAAATTATATAAATATTAATAACATCATAAATTTATAAATTAAAAAAAAAAATACCAACTTAACACTCACCGATGGAGGCCCACTATGTTGATGTCCGGCAAAGCGCCTAAAACTCGGATATAGTTCAACTGTGACCATAAGTGGTGGTTTTTGTTGAATAGCTTCAACATTGTTGGGGTCTATCGACAACATGTTTTCGATATACGTCTTGTAGTTCGACTATATTTTCAGCCCACCCATATTTCAACTTGGATAAGAAATAAATAATGTCGACGATAGCAATAGCTATACCACCAGTAGCTACAAAATTAAAAGGTTGCAAGTATATAAGTTGGAATCATGTAAAAATAATAAATGAATAAAAAGGAAAGAAAGAAAGAAAGAAATACCTATATTGCCTTGATCTCGCACTTCCAACACCCGAGTATCAAACGAAGTTAAGTGACAAAAAGTCATTCCGGTAAAGTATAAATCGTGATGTGGATCCATTTATCTGCGTGAATTAAAAGGTGAAAAAATGAATTACGATCAAACCTTTCAAAAGAGTAGTAGTAATAATCTAAGAGATAATTAAATAATTAAATTTAAATATTTCTAAGTTGTTTTCCTAGAGCTTTGCATGACGAAAATTAATTACCTTTTGCTTTTGGTAGAGAGAGTTGATGCACAGTTTCTCTTTAGTGCTGGCTCTTGTGTGAAATTTGATGAGTTGCAAAGGCTGGTTTAAATAACAAGCCTTCTTTCTCTTATTGCCGACACGTGTTGGGAGTTTAATTTCGCGAGTGATGGCTAAGGTTAGACTGATTTCATTCATGCACCAAGTGATGTGTGCAACCAATAAAAAAATATTAGGAGTACTGATTGGAGAACTATTATCCAACAGGTATTATTAGAACATCTCTAAGGGAGAAGGTATATAGAAAAGGTATATCATCTATATACCTTCTTAAAAAGTGAAATATATCCTTTAAAAAAAATATACTCTAAAGGAAAAAGGTACTCCCTCCGTCCCACTTAAAATGCAATATTTGGAGATCGGCACGGGATTTTATGTAGTGTTGTTTTGTGAGTGAAAGAAGAGAGAGTAAAGTAAGAGAGATGAAAAAGTAGAGATAGAATTGTTTCCATTTTAGGAAACGTTTCATTTTTAATGGGACAGCCAAAAAAGGAAAACGTTTCATTTTTAATGGGACAGAGGGAGTATATAGGAAGATAAATGATTTTTTAAACATAGAATAATAGTACAAAATGCATTAAAAAACATAAAGTGTGATATCTTCTCACTTGGAGAATGGTTTTTCATGAAAAAAAAAGACAAATATGGTAATTATAAAATTTTACCTCTCTATTGATGGAGAGGTAAAGATACCTCTTCAAAATGAAAAAAAAGTTTAATACCTTCTCAAATACCTCTTCCCTTGGAGAATGATTTTCATGAAAAAAAGGTAAATATGGTAGTTATATTAGTTTACGTCTCTATTTACCTCTCCCTTTGGAGATGCTCTTTCAAGCCGTAAGAAAAACAAAAAAGAAATCTTTGAATTGCAAAATTAAACTCCCAACACGTGTCAGCAATAAGAGAAAGAAAAAACATTAATAGTGATTATAATGTACTCCCTCCGTCCCATAAAAGTTGAGACAAAACTTTTGGGTACAGAGATTAAGAATTTATATTAAATAAATAGGAGAGATGAAAAAAGTAGGAAAGATAAGAGAGAGTAAAGTAAATGATGGAATAAAGTAAGAGTGATTAGATATTTTGTCTTTTGTTAGAAAAGGAAATGACTCAACTTTATTGGGACAGACTAAAAAAAATACGACTCAACTTTTATGAGACGGAGGAAGTATATATTAAATACTTGGATGAATCTTGTGAGTTTCCATGACGAGACTTTCCATAAACTAAATTGATTGGTCATGTATGACTTCCATACATTATACATCACAGTTTCATCCAAGTTTTTAATATATACATTAAATGTATACATTATACATCACTATTATACATCCAAGTTTCATGACCAATCAACTCACAAGAGTATTCATCCAAGTTTTAAATGTATACATTATACATCACTATTAATATTGTTATATCCGTAGATGAATGCATTTCATTTTCCTTCAGTCTTCTCTTAATTCTTGACAATGTATATTACTATATTTGTCTAAATTGGTAAGAGGTCTTATTTTGTAGCTGTGATAATACTATTTATAACTATACTGCTTTGATCTTAATCTCAACATCCTAGCTTATAACTTTGTACTCCCTCCGTCCCAATAAATATGAAACGTTTGTTTTTCGGCACATAATTTTATGTAGTGTTGTTTTATGAGTTAAAGAAGATAGAGTAAAGTAAGAGAGAGGGAAAAGTAGAGATAAAGTTATTTCTATTTTAAGAAAATGTTTCATTTTTAATGGGACAACTCAAAAAGGAAAATGTTTCATTTCTAATGGGACAAAGGGAGTACATGTCATTTCGATTAGGGTTTGTGTAAGTTTATTGCGCTTAAAATTGTCTCAACATCTCATATTTTCCAACTTTTCGTTGCATCTTTTCACAATGGTAGAAGCAGGAGATTACTTCACAAAATTAGCAATCAATCAATGGAACTAATATAGATGTAGATGACGTACGTTTGATTAAATTGGTCAAAAACTATTATTGACCAATAAATGCAATATGGAGTATATGACAATTCATTATTGATTCCTTCAACTTTTAAGAATCATCCACCAACTCCTGACTCCTCTATGAATGCAGCTATGTTAGTATTCTCGAAATTATTGCATCAATTTATTGATAGTATTCACGATTTTAGCTATTACGTACAAGTTGTAGTAAGTCACTAGGTACAAGTTCTATTCTAGTGCATATTTGCATTACATCATTTATTTATGGAGTACTACTACTTTTCAGTTGTAAGAAAAAGCAACATGAAAAAAGACAAAATATATTATTGATCTCTTCATATATAAGCTCACACATTTATCCACAAAATTATACATTGATCTCTTCGGATATAAGCTCACACATTTTATCCACAAAATTATACATCACTTATACATTTATCTACAAAATTATTTCACAGAAAGCTCAGCCACACGACACCTTATAGCATTCCCGATCAGCAAACTCCTGTCACGCCTTTACTTCCGTGACCAAAAGAAATCAATCACTTGTAATGATAAATTACATGAGTTATATGGTAATGATGCGCTCAGTTGGGAAGACGCTTCCCCTCCAACCAATAAATCGGGGATTCGAGTTCACATGAAAATAGACGGAAAATCATTATTGATCTTCTTCTTTAAAAAAATTACATGAATTGTATTAATGGATTACATGGCCCACGTGCCCAATCTTTTTTATGCAAAAATTTCGCAGCGGTGCAAGCAGGATTGAGAAGAAGAGTGAAGCCGGAGCCTTGTTCATGGCTACTCTACTTCATCAACACTAGCGTCTCCCTCCTTCATTCATCCATCCATGAGCCATCACCTCTGCAATTCCAGCTATGAATTAGGGATTTTATATGCTTCCTGACCTTATAGTATACATGTTCAATTGAATTGAAATCTGCGCTTGAAATTGCTGATCCAAAGTGTATGTAATTTTAGTTATCCATGTTCATTTGTACATTGCTCAAGAGTATTTGGCAAGCCTTGAATGTCTGTGGATTGTGAGTGAGAGGAAAATGTGTTTGGTTGGTTGGTTCTGAAACCGTGTTGAATAAGTGATGCACGCCATACATCACGGTGCATGGAGCGAGCGAGCATGAGTTATTTGCTTAAAATGAATAAATAACGGAACAGCAGGAGGGAGAAGAGGCAGCGGCAACAGAGGCTAAATTTCATTCAGTCATGCAAAGTCTTGTGTGTGATCATTGAGGGTCGAGTGATTCTCTCCGAATTTTCTTTCTCAATTTGTGACTGTTACATTGCTACTGAATTCCATTCCGTTTCTTCATCTTAATTTTTCTGAGTTCATTTACAGCATCCTGAGAATTAAAAGTCGGTTTTCAAGATGATCAACCATATACACAGTCAGTCCTACTACTAAAGGGAGAGCTCATTGACTACTTCTAAATGCTACATACAAAATGTAGTTGCGCTTCTCACTTCCGATCCATTGGTTTAAACCTCCAATCCTCGACCTTATAGGCTCCTTCAAGACTTCTTCACTCCCAGTCCATTAGGGACTCGGAATCAGAACACGAACCCCCACCAATACACATAACTCCGGCACCATCACCATCAGAATGGACAGCAACTTGTTGAGGTAAAAACCTCCACTCCTCGACCAAATATTCTACTACACCACGTCTTTGTTTTGATACCATCCCTTGGACAGTCTTGACGACATCAAGAAACTTAAAACGACCATTAATTTGCTTCACAGTAAATGTTAGAAGGCTCAACTCATGTGGTATGTTCCTCACATCATTTATAAAACTGCCCACCGCGTACATTTCTCCATGACACTGCATCACACACCCCAACCAACAAAAACTGATCAAAACACACACACTTGTAAATGTGTGAGTATATAGACAGGAGAATCTAGCTACTAACCTTGGCATCAGCATTAATTTTGTTAACAATAGCTTCCATCTTTACCCTCAAGTTATCTCGATAAAAAGCATTAGCCAGCTCAAAGTCTTCGTCAAGCGCCATTCCCGTTCCAGCATGAAAGAAGGGCAGGAAACAATATCATACCCCTAGCAGGCAGAAATTTCAAATTAATTGCGAAAAAACGATACAATCGGCAATATCATATCCCTGCAAGTACCAGATTCAAATTCATTGCGAAAAAAACGATTAATTGGCGAATTGGGGGAAAATAAACCCTAATTTGAGAAAAGAGGAAAATTGAATTAATCACCCACCCTGCTCTGTCGAAGTAGCCGGAAGAAATCCTTGCATTCAGGCATGTAAGATTTATGATCCTGGTATGTACCGAGAGATTTGCCCATGAGAAAGTAGGGTTGAAGCAAGCCATATTTGAGTTGCGGGGAATCCTCCAGCGGCGGCCACTCCGTTCCCCAATCCCGTTGATCAACAACCCCAAATCCAAATCCACCGTTTAGCATCGTCGGAAAATTGACAAAAAGATCACGCAGAGGTTTTACACTTAGAGCAACTCCAAGGGTAGAAGGTAAATGAAAATGGTATATCATGTTTATACCTTCTCAAAAATTGCAATATGCCTTTCCAAAAATCAATCAACTCCAAGGATAAAAAGTATATAGAAAGATATATCATTTAAAAAAAATAAAATAATAGTACAAACATTAAAAAAGCATAAAGTGTAATGAAAAGAAGGTAAATATGGTGGTTATATGATTTTACCTCTCCATCAATGGAGAGGTAAAGATACCTCTTCAAAATGGAAAAAAAGTATAATACCTTCTCAAATACCTCTCCCCTTGGAGAATGTTTTTTCATAAAGAAAAGGTAAATATAGTAGTTATATTAGTTTACCTCTCCATTTACTTCTCTCCTTGGAGATGCTCTTACACTCATGGATTGTTGCCTAGTTTTTCTTTTTATATTCTTTTTGCCTTTTCCTTTAATAAAAAGCATTTTTCCATATATATCAAATTCGGCCATATATATGTTTTGCCATCTACAAATAAATATAATAATTTACTAATACTATATATATTATCACATGTCAACATATGTGAAATTTGTGTTTATTATGTTAATTAGATTTAATTGTCTAATATCACATTTTTTTTGTAATAGTATCGGACTCTTATTACGATATCGTGTGCAGATTGTGTTCAAAATATCATTTTTTAAATAGAAAATTTCTAGTTTTAAGAAACAAATAATACTAGGAAAGAACTTCCATTTTTTTTTATAAAAAAAAAAAGAAGTTTTTAATTTTCTAATTTTAAAAAACAGACTACAAAATGAAAGAATTTATAATTTGATAAGAGGGAAGAAATATATGGTTTTTAAAGGTCCAACACACACGGACGAAATTGGGCCATGAATAATGTAGAGTATTCTCTCTCTTAATTTAGGTTTTTTTTCCCAATTTGATGATTATAATACATGTTGATTTAGGACTCAGTTTCATAAAAAAATAGATATGAGAAGATATGTAAAACAAGATAAGAAATATGGACTTTATGTCAAAATATGCAAAGATATGAATTTTTTTCGTTGGTTGTTTGATTGAAAAGAAATTATCTAAATTTGTATAACATATAAATATAACATGGCTTAACTTGAACTTGGTGGGTTATATAAACATGGTTAAAGCTATAATTTTAGTAAGATTGGATAGAGCTCTTGTCTTATATTGGGTTTTGAATTAAGCTTAACTATGATATTAAACAATTAGAAATATCCGTATATAGTTCTCTATCTCAGTATTACTAACTTATCAAACACGCCCTGTCTCCTTTTCTTTCCCCAATATGATTATTATGTATAGTGCAAACTTAATATCCTATTTCTCCCTCTGTGTTTAGGGTTTTTTCCGCCAATTCGATGATCATAATACATGTTGATCAAATCTCCTCTTTGATTTAGGGTTTCTTTCCCCAATATGATTATATATAATGCAAATTTAATCTCCTCTTTCTCCCTCTGAATTTAGGTTTTTTCCCCCAAATTCGATGATTGCACCACTACGTGCTAATATAATCTCTAAGAGCATCCGCAATGGTCGGCTAGCGACCGGCTAGCCGATTCGTCGCGCTAGCCGAACCATTGCAATCGGCAAACACGAAATCGGCGAGCGGATCGGCGTGGGCGGCCGATCGGCTAGCCGCCATTGTGGCGGCCCGATCGGCCAGCGCCGATTTTTGATTTTTTTTTTTTTAAAAATCATATATAAACGCGATTTTCGTTTCATTTTCATTTGCACCACTTGTTTTAACGAGTTTTCTCTCTCTCTAACTTTCTGTACAAGGGCATCATCGAGCGATGAGTAACGCGGGTGGTAGCGGTAGTGGTAGTGGTGTGGATCCTGAGGAGTACGAACGGAGGATGAACGAGGCTATGGAGGCCTACATGAACCGCGGGATGGAGCGGTACATGCGTATGGTGGAACAGCAGGCGATACCTCGCCCTCCACGAGTTGTCCACCACCGAGCGGTGATTGATCGGGATCACGTAGCTGCACATCGGCGGCTGTACGAGGACTACTTTGCAGTAGTACCCGCGGTTTCCCGCCAACATGTTCCGGCGGCGTTTTAGAATGCGCAGGGAGTTGTTTATGCGCATCGTTGGGGCATTGGAGCTTCAATATCTGTGTTTCCGCTTCAGGCACGATGCGGCTGGCAGACCCGGCCACACCCCTATCCAACGGCGGCAATTAGGCAGTTGGCCTACGGAGGCGCGGCGGACATGTGGGATGAGTACCTCCACATCGGTGAGTCGTCGGCCACTGAAATGTCCGAAGGAGTTCTGTGGGGTGTGATCAGCATTTTCGGTGAGCGGTACCTTCGAAACCCTACTCCCGAAGATTGTCGAATTTGATGCGGATGCACGGGGAGAAGCATGGGTCCCCGGGATGTTAGCAAAGGCATAGACGTATGCATCGTGGGAGTGGAAGAACTGTCCGACCCCCGGGAAGGGGGCCTACACGACCGGCTACAAGTCAAAGAACCCCACGATAATCCTCGAGGCCGTAGCTGATTACCGGCTGTGGATCCGGCATGCGTATTTTGGGGTAGCCGGGTCGAACAACGACCTCAACGTCCTGAACTCGTCTCCCCTCTTCAACGAGAAGTGCCAGGGCGTCGGTCCAGCCGTCTCTTTTGTGGCCAACGGCAACCGGCATGATATGGGCTACTACTTGGCGGATGGGATATACCTCGGTGGCCGGTCTTTGTGAAGACGATCCGACAAACAAGTGATGAAAAGAAGGCCTACTTTGCGCAACGACAGGAGTCGGCGCGCAAGGACGTGGAGCGCGCATTTGGTGTGCTCCAGTCTCGATGGGCGGCAATTAAGGGCCCAACGCGTTTGTGGGATGTCGGATGCGTTTCCGAGATAATGTACGCCTGCATTATCCTGCACAACATGATCGTCGAAGACGAAGGCGTACAAATGACTAGTTGGGTCAATGACGATGAAGCCGGTCCAAGCCACGGAACGGCCAACCCTAGTGTACGTCGGGGGTACCTCTCGATGAAGCCGGCCGACTCAAGGAATTTGCCAACATGCGCCAAGTGGATGCTCATATTCAACTCCAAAAGGATATAATTGAAGAGTTGTGGGCACGGAGGATTGCACGACGATAGTTTTTTTTCTTTATTATGCATGTAATTTTTTTTTATCTATGTAACTTTTTTTAATGCAATTAATGAATTTTCCCGTATATGGGTCGTAAATTTAATTCCGTATTTTAATCGTAATTTTAATTCCGTAAATGTAGTATATTTTGAATTGTTTTTATTGCGGCTGGCCTATGGCTGGCCTAAATCTGACGTGGCAGGTGGTTTTTTTAGTGTTGCTGACGTGGCAGGGGAGAGAATGGCTAGCCTATGGTTGGCCTAAGCACCATTGCGGATGCTCTAATTCCGCATCATCAAATTCAATCATCAAAAAATTGACAAAATTTACGCCTAGTCGCTTGGATGGGTTCACAATTGAATTTACACTGGAAGATTGATCGTGCGGTGGATATGCGTAGTTTTTCAATTTATTCCTTATTATATTTCCTTCCAGGATACTAGTATACAGTATTTGTCAAATCTATTTTTTTTAAGAGTAATATTTTCAAAGTTTACTTATACGAATACAATAATAATAATAATAATAATAATAATAATAATAATAATAATAATAATAATAATAATAATAATAATAATAATAAAGGTTATAAAACAACATTGCAAATATATCAAAATAACAAAATTTTGTAAAAGTCAGTCAAAATTTAGCTTACTTATAAAAGTATAGATAACCCCCCCCTATTATAAGGCCCTTTTAAGGGGTGAGTGGCTCATTTCTAATATGGTATCAGAGCGGGTTCAAGCCGGTGATGAATTTATCTCTTTATCTCTTCTGCCCATTTCTAATACGGTTCACCAATCTCTGCATTTTCTCGGAGACGAAAGAAGTTGTTACCTCAAATTCCTTTGGGATTTTCTAGGAATTTTACCGCAAGCCATCTCGATCCAAAACCTGGCTAGCTCGAGAGAATTATTGTTTTGGAGTTTGATTTTGGTTTCTGCTGCAATCTTATATCTATACATGATTTTTGTGGAATTTCGTTTGGATGATTTGGAATTATGCTGGTTTGTTGCGCCAACTTTTCCAAGTCATTTTTCAAGAGCTTTGTGGATAGTGTTTCTGTTGGAGAAATATTTCAATTCCGAATTATAAGAAACAATAGTTTATGTGTGATCATTTAATTTAAAATAAAAGAATTTAATAGATGACAAATTGATTTGCGCTGCCTCACTCTGTCGATCCCATATTTTTCTCTCTCTTCATCCGCGTTACATTGTCGCAAATGATGATGGGAATGTGTTGCCAGACACGGCAGTGGCCCTCCTCTCGGCCGTGAAATTGATCGAGAGAAAGTAGATGACGTCGACAGTGGTATCAAAATTGGGTTTAAATTTTATGGTATAGTTTGGTTAATTCATAAATATTGTGAAGGAAATAATAAAAGAAAATATGAGAAAAATTCAATAATTCCATATTCGAAAAAGTTCGCATGTCTCGAGCCTAAAATGTCAACGAATTTAGTCCCAAATTCTGAAAGATCAGCAAATATGATCCAATTTTTCGAAATCTCTTTTTCCGAATATGATCCCTAGCTTTTTTAGAAAGGTAAACCAAGAACACGCGTTCATGAAATATGAGAGGGATTTAATTTATTAAGGTTTAAACCTCCCCTCCTCAACGGTGAGCGAGTAGTCACGCCTACAGTGTACCATTGCTTGGGCAGTGAGGACCTTAGCATCACCAACTTTGTTGATAGTAAATGTGAAAAGGGTGACACAACTAAAAGCAGAACGCACAACATTCACAATTATTTCTTGAGGATTTACTTTTAATTTTCTAAATTTTAAAATGATTTGAAATTCGCACGTTGCTTACGAATCGAGCTTGGAAATCGAAGTCATAGCAACATCGTCACAATGTCTCCAATCATACAAGTATTATCCCTCGCCGGCTGAACTACATTTATATATCTAGTATTTCTTGTTGCGGACATTATTCAACAAACCCATATTTCACCAGGGTTGCGGCATAAATAATGTGACCATAGCAAAAACTAAACTAGCTACAAAATTAAAGGTCATATATAAGTCTTGAATTATATGTAATAAATAATATATGAATAAAACAAATAAATAATTATCAGTTCGGCCTTGATCTCATGTTTCCAACATCAGACCAAGTTTATCAGATGAAGTCAAATGATAATAAGTATGCACTTCCAACAGTAAATATAGGCGACGTCGAAAACGTCATGTGTCAGTGTGACTTGAAATTCGCACGGTGCTTGCGAATCGAGCTTAGAAGTTGAAATCATAGCGACATCATCACAGTGTTTAATGATGGATTTTGGTCATCTGACATCGTTCAGGGCGCGCGAAAAAGACATTTTATTATATTTTTGGATTTATTTATTTAATTTCCTAAATTGTAGAATGACTTGAAATTCGCCCGGTGCTTGCGAATCGAGTTTAGAAGTTGAAATCATAGCAACATCGTCGCAATGTTTAATGATGGATTTTGGTCATCTGACATCGTTTAGGGCGTGAAAAAGACAATTTATTATATTTTTGGATTTATTTTTAATTTCCTAAATTTTAGAATGACTTGAAATTCGCACGGTGCTTGTGAATCGAGCGTAGAAGTGAAATCATAGCAACATCGTCGCAATGTTGAACTATGGATTTTGGTCATCTGATATCGTTTAGGGGGCGAAACAACAATTTATTACTTTTTGGGATTTATTATAAATTTCCCAAATTTTATTTTATTTCCTTTTTAATACCTAGATTTTCTAAGCGCTTATAAATAGCGTCTCTCATTGTTTTAACCGCATACTTTTGTTTATAATATTAATCTGAAAGGGATGAAATGAGGTGAGAAAGATGAGGATTATGAAGTGGAGAATTGAATCCTTCTTATTTCGAAGGAGAAGCAACAATTGTGACCGGTCAAATTTACAGCTCAATGTTAATAGTATTTCAACACTCGTTTACATCCTTGGGAAAAGAATATAGCCTACCCAGCGTTGGACTATTAGATTGACTCTCATTATTCATTTATCGTCGGTCGTTGCATGAATAGAGGATTAATTATGTACTTTTAATAATTAGTGATAAAATCATCTACAATTATGTAAGTAAAAAAATGAATAAAAATGAAACAAGCGTCGCGCTGTGTTTTAATCACATTTTCATGTACAGCTTTATTTTCTACTATGTCTTCTTACAAATTATAGATAAAATTATAAATAAAGTGTTGTGGGTAATTTATATAAATAGGTAGGTAGGATTAAAAAAATATAAAAATTTGGTGAATATGAATTATTTTGGGTTTGGATTTTGGAGTAAAAGGATAGAGATGACTTTAAGATTAACTTTAATAGTGTAATTATAAGTAACGTTTGGCACCTTCATGCTGGAGCATGTTAGTATCATTTTTTTGATGTTACGATTTTTTAGAAAAATACAAATGAGTATCTCGATAAAAATGGATTATGGCGTATGCAAATTTTAGGACATTCTATTTGTTAGTTACTCCCTCCGTCCGTTATTAGGAGTCTCATTTATGCGTGGCACGAGTTTTAAGAAATGTAAAGAAAAGTGGGTGAAAAAAGTGAGTGGAATAGAGGTCCCACTTGTATATATTAGTTTTAAATGAAATGTGAGTGGAATAAGCTAGTGGAAGGTGGGACTCTATTACTATTTATGGTAAAAGTGAACCAGGACTCTTATTCGCGGACGGACTAAAATGGAAAAAATGGAACTCCTATTCGTGGACGGAGGGAGTATTTAAGAACAACGGCAAGTAGGTTCACTTTTTACGGGGATTCAAAATTATTTATGCTACTTTTTTTATTCTCGTAAAATTTTTAATTATATTGCGAACTACATCTCCATTTTACAGGTCAGTTTCTTATAAGACTCCAGAATTTTAATATAAAATTAATAAAGTAAGAAAAATAGAAAAATAAAAAATAAATTAATAAAAAATGAGTCACACATCATATAGAGAAATATATTTTTAATGTCTATTTTTTTATAAACAAACAATTAAAGGAAATAGTTTCTAATTTTTAGAAATGGAAGAAATACTGTATGAAAGTTTCTAATTTATTTAGTGTGCCACTAAAGAAATTGGGCCATGAATAATGTAGAGCCCAATTGTAATTATATTGTGGAGTAATATATAGGCGGTGTTCGGTTGCCAAGATTAAATCACATGATTAAATATGTATTATATTTGGTTCATGAGATTGAACTCTACAACTTAATGTTGGATGAATAGTCTCATAATAATTAGTCATAGCCTCCCTCTCCAACTGAAATAATCTCACAACTTAATCATATCTCATACTTTCTCCGTCCCATTAAAGATGACCCTCTTTCTTGTCCCAACCAAGATGATCCATTACTTAAAATGGAAACCCCTTTATCTCTACTTTATCCCATCTCTCTTACTTTACTCTCTCCATTTAACACACAAAATAAAGTTGCATAAAATCCCGTGCCATCCAAGAAAGGGATCATCTTCCTTAGGACGGAGGGATTAATTATTAGTCATGGCAACCGAACGCCACCATAGAGAGAAAGGCGCGCATCTCTTCATTGTTAGACCGATGATGATATCAATTTATGATATATTGGGGATCCCCTCAACGGCGATGGCGCCGTTTTACAGTAATCCCGATCCTTTTATAAAAAAAATTAGGCGTGGAGCCATGGCCGCCACGGCAGTGGAAAGAAGGGGATCTCAAGGATTCCTTAGAGCATCCACAGTAGGGGCGGCGCGCCTGCCGCCCCGGAATCGCCTTAACCGCGGCGAACTATAGTGGAGGAAGCTTCTGGCGCAGCGTGGACATCTGGGATGAGGCGGAAGGCCCTCCGCCACTTACTCCCCGAGGACGCGCCGAGAGTCGGCTAGCCGCGGCGGTGCCCGTGGCGGTCTATTGTGCGGTGGGTGAGCCGCGGCGGCGCCGATTCTGAATTTTGATTTTTCTATTTTTTTTCGTTTTCAAAAGGAAGAGAGAAAGAGAAGAAGAATAAGGCAGAAGATGAAAAGTAGGGTTTTGAATGGGTTAATTTTAGGCTTTCTTAAATGAGGAAGAATATAGATTAATTTTGGGCATTTTTAAATGGGTTTTGATTACTTTGGGAAAATGAGTCCAATTAAAATGATTTGGTTTTTGGCCATTAGTTTTTTTTTTAATATTAAATTATGTATTTTTTCTAATTATTTTTTGGCCAATAATTTTAATATTCATTGAAAAAATAAGTAAAAAATAAAATAAAGTTAAATGTGGAAAAAAAAAAGTGTCCAACTAAATTTTTATTTTTGTGGCTGTAGAAAAAAAAAAAAGTGATTTGTCTGGGAAGTGTCCTCCATGAAGTGATGCTCTTACAATTAGGGCTGGCAATTTTTGACACGACACGATAATCCGACACGAATCCGCACGAAATTATTGGGTTTGGATCAAGTCTTATTGGATGCGGGTAATTATTGGGTCGACCCACTAAGAACACGAAAAAATCGGGTCGGATGCGGGTTGGATGCGGGTCGGGTCGGGTAACCCGTTAAAAATTAATATTATTATTTTTATTTTGAGTAAAGATAAATTTGCAAAAATTTTATACACAAAATGCCCTTCAAATTTTAAAAAGAATAATATTAATTTATTTTGATTAGATAGCATCATTAATTACATATTTTTGTGACTAATTTGACCTTATTTATAATTTTTCATTTTTCATTTGTATTGTTGTACAATATGTACCAAGACCCTTATTAAAAGATGAAATTTTAGAGAGAATACCCATCCATAGTATTTTAATGGAATAATAATGGAATAATTTTTTATTCATTTTATTTAAACTATCACAATGATATAAAGATAAATAAATTGTTTTTTTTTTTTAAGTATAAATTAGGAAAACACTCTTTTGTTAGGAAATTCTCTCATATTATTTTTAAAACCATTGATATTTTATCATTAATTTCTAACTTTTAATTTTGAAAATAATATTATACATATTGGTTGATTATTCTATCTAAAATTATTAACATTATAATATGAGTCATTCAATGATGAGACATTGTTGGACTCAACACATATAATAGTAATACAACATTCAAATGTATAGCACTTGCTCCAAAAATTGATAAGATCATGAAAAATTATTAGTATTACTATATGATAAATCACAATATTTTCAATATTTCATTTACTGTATTATTTTAATATTACTTTTATAATTATTTTCATAGTGCGTAATAATATCATAATAGAGATGGTATGATGATAACATGTGGAACCCAACATGTAAGTTGTAACATATCCTTTAATTATATGACTGCTATATAAATTGATATATTTAAATATTATGATAAACCACAACAAATTTTAGACCCATATTATAAAATTAATTTATGATTAATAATCTGTTATATATTATACTGCATCAAATGATACATAAGAGCTAGTTCGACGATAGAAGGTTGTTGCTATCAACGTCTAAGCGTGTGACACTTCAAGTATATTAGTTAATATATTCAAAATATATAATTATGTCTTCATTCATGTAATTTTGGATAATAATATTAAATGACCATGTAATGACCCTACTTTGCATATTTCTTCATGTGTTATAATATATAGAAAATATTTGAAATTACAAACTTCAAATTATATTTCAAATTACAAAAATTAAAGTAGTCGAAAGAAATGAAATAATACAATGTACGTGAGAGATCCAAGTGAAAAATAAAACTAAATCAATTAGTGTTTAGAATAAAGGGATAATTTGAATAAATTTATGAAAAATAAGTTTATACTTATAGATACAAAACGTTAATTCAGATATTATGTACTAGCAAAACTAATCAACAAATAATTTTATAATATAATTTATTTTACTATTATATCCTTTTTATTTTGATTCAATAAATTTAATTTAATTTTTAGTATTTTCACTCTTTTTTGTTTTGTTCTTTTTACTTCTTTAGTTCTTTTATCTTGTTTCAAATTTTTTTGTTGGGTTTTGGAACAAAAGTTATGTATTTGGAACAAAAGTTATGGATTTTGTTGGGTTTTTTTGGATTTTGTTGGAGTTTTGTTGTTTAAAATGGAACATCTTCATGCTATATGGCTTTTTAAAGTCTTGATCATTTTTTGAAGCAATATGTAATCGTGTTGTTATCGTGCTTAGGTTGTTGTCGTGTTGTTATCGTGTCGGGTCAACCCAAAGTGGTTCATGTTGGTATCGTGTTCAGGTCGATATCGTGTTCTTATCGTGTCCAGGTCGATATCGTGTTCTTATCGTGTCGGGTCAACCCAAAGTGGTTCGTGTCGTTATCGTGTTATCGTGTTCGGGTCGTGTCCAGGTCGTGTCCGGGTTTGAAGGTGGCGGGTTGGGTTCGTGTTCGGGTTTGGGATTTCCTTAACAGGTTGGGTTCGGGTTTGGCCTTATTGGGTTGGGTCGTTATCGGGTTGACCCGATAACGACCCAATCCGCACGATTTGCCAGCCCTACTTACAATGCCGTATGTTTGGATTGCTTGGCCCCTACATGGCAATGGAGGAATCTCTGGGAAAATACGAGAATCGTAAATCTATTATGACTCCAGACGAGTACATGGAATGCTGGAATTTCTTCCGTCTAGTTCGAGAGAGCAAGGTAATCTGATCTCCTCTTTCTCCCTCTCAATTTAGGTTTTTTTCCTCAACTCCTTGATTATAAATTTATAATACATGCTGATTTAATCTCCTCTTTGATTTAGAATTTCTTTCCCCAATATGATGATTCTGTGTAGTGCGAATTTGACCTCCTCTGAATTTAGGTTTTTTTGTCCCCAATTTGATGATTATGATTTATGATACATGCTGATTTAATTTCCTCTTTGATTTAGGGTTTCTTTCCCCAATATGATGATTCTGTTTAGTGCAAATTTAATTTCTTCTTTCTCCCTCTGAGTTTCGGTTTTTTTCCCCTAAATTCGATGGTTGCAACACTACATGCTAATATAATCTCTGAATTTAGGCTTTCTTTCCCTGATGATTATGCTTAATGCTAATTTAATGCTGATGATTATGAATATATGGTTAATTGTTTTGCTTCCATTTTAGAGACTACTACTAGATTCCAGTGTCACGTTTGTTTATGATTTGAAAAATTATTTAGCAGTAGCATGTATTTATTGATATTTAATCAAATCCACTACCTGCACCTATATCATTCGTTTTGTTACTATAAAATTGAGAATTTTAATTATGATATGTTTGTTTCAGGGATATGATATTCAATCCTTCCCTTCTTGCATAGAGGACTGGGTTAGCCATGCATTGGCACCAATCCCCATGGATCTTGTTTGTGGATCTCGCCGACCCCTCTATTGTGACGAGATTGCACGTGCACTTGAAACGATCAATGCTGAGGCCGTGGTATGTAATTATATATATTGATGAGTGTAGTCTGCTTGTATAATCGTCTTATCATTTGCATTTGAATAAACCTGCTGCAGTGGCATGGCGAAGCGTATGAGTTTGGTGAACATGTGAATGTTGTGAAATCCAATTTTCATCCTGTGACCCTTCTCACATTTACTGTGAAGAGAGTTGGTGATGGTGAGGTCGAGACCGCCCAAGCAATGATATTCCGTAAGCGTGACTGCATAAGGCTGAGTGTCATGGAGTGGAGGTTTAAACCCAAATAAATTCATGTATGTTGTTGGTTTAAATATACATTGTCAAGAACCACTTGTAAGATGGCGATAACAAGCAGAATTCAGAGAAGAATTACACTAATGATCCAAAATGGTGTAGGAAGAGAACGAGGTGTATGTATGAACAATTGTTGCTACAAGAATCACGATTTTATTTATTCGTAAACCAAAACCCATGTTTCCGTACACGGGTTAATTCTATTTGTGTTCTAGGCTACAATAGCCATTCCATCTTAATACTGCGTTTTTTTTAGCTTCCCAGTTTGGGAGAAACGCATGTCCGTCATGCGTCTTTCGTTAATGAAACGCATCAGATACATGCGTCTTAGGGAAAGACGCATGACCCTCATGCGTCTTTTAATTTTTTAATTTTTTTATTGAAAGACGCATGACCCTCATGCGTCTTTCCCTAAGACGCATAAGGGTCATGCGTCTCTATTTTGAACATAAATCGCGACAGACAGAGGCAAAAAACCATTCTGTGAAAGATGAGAGAAAAAAAGGAGGCAGCGCGATTTTGAGCCAATTTCCGGCGATTTCGTTAATTTTGCTGGCGATTTCTTCCATCTTGTCGTTATATTTAGGTAAGTTTATCTCTTACTCTTAATTATTGAATAATATTGTTAGATTAGGTTGGTTTTCCCTGATTTATTAAATTAGGGTTCATAGGAAAAAAATTGTCCCTAATTTTTGTATTTGTTATATTTTCTTATGCAGAAATCATGCAAATATTTGTGAGTTTGTATTGGGGTGGTAAAATAGTTCAACTTCCACACTTGGGTATTTGTTATGATCCACCTCGGGCGAGAGGCTCCATTATATTGAATTCGTGCGTTTCGTATTCTGAATTAGTTGCAATGATATGTGGTGCAATGAGAATAGATATGAATCAACACGTCATTCAAATATCATGGAGACATTGTCTAGTCTTTGCATCCACTATGAGTTATATATGTACTGAGATTGGCTAAATTCTATAAATGGGGTGGTCTGGAAAAATGCTTCCACCAATAGGCTAGGTTTTTTTTTTTCTGAGAATGGGTGTTACGCATTCTAAGAATGCGCAACTAAGTGATTTCGGCAGTCAAAACACAAAGTCAACAATTCAAACTTAAAAACGCATTCTAAGAATGCGTATTTGAAATACGCATTCTTAGAATGCGTATTTCACCTAAATATAATTCTCTCCCAGAACAGAATCGGGCAGAAGCGAACGGAACCAGCGATCTGCCGCCGCCCCTCCCGCCGATCTGCCGCCGCCGCCGCCGACCTTCCGCCTCCTCCACGGTATTTATATCTCTCTCTCTATCCATGTTTCCCCTTTGCCCTAGGGTTTGTATATAATTGGGTTTTTTTGCAAGAATTGAAACAAGAAATGCAAATGCAAATAGAACAATGGTGGAATTGGGTTATTGTGCATTCTTTTGTATGTATGAATTATGAATTGATTCTTTAATTGTAGCATGTAGATTGTGACACATTATCATGCATTAATTCTTTATTAGGCAATGCAAATAGAACAATGGTGGAATTGGAAATTAAATTGATGCATAAATTTACTTATTTCAATTTAGATTTGCCTAGTAGTATGTTATTGTGCATGTTCAATGCTAATAAAATTTAATTAATGTATATATAGCAATGGCATCATCATCAACTGGTGAGGATCCTTTGTATTGTGGTCCCGAAGACCCGAGCGTACTTTACTTGCAACCGTATCACATAACCGAAAGCATAATCTCTGAGAATGATACAGACCCCTTCCAACCGCGCAAATTGGATAATAACATTTTTCAAGCTCAAATGCATGACCGTGTGTTGGGGCATATAGAGCGGATGGGGTTTGGTGGCATATACCACTGTGGAAAACCGAAAATGTTGGACGCTTCACTGGCTTGCAAAGCTGAAAAGCCTCCACACACGGCCCGAATGCCCAAAATACATACTTGAAAAACTTCCGTGTCTCGGTACTATGTCGTTCATCATGATGCCACTCAACAATTGTTCCACGGGTGCGCTTCTGCAACTCAATCATATAACTAGGCAAATCTTCGAATGATGACTCCCATCCACCAAAAGCAAGCTCTATAGCCATCCTCCGGGCATACCATGCTTTCTTGTAGGATATTTCAACATGATACTTTTGCTTCACATCCTCAATAATGGAATTAGGTGTATACCCGGGGTCCTTTAGAATATGATGCTTAACACACAAAGCCACCATATCTGATGAGACGTTGGCGTGGTCCCTGGAGTTGGGATTACCTACACAAGTGTGTCTATCAGTCCATTGTCTGATTTCCCATTTGCGGTCGTGCTTCCTCAATATTGCCCGAAGTTTCCAAATACAACCTGTTTGATTGTGTCGTCTCCTATTTGAGCTCGTGCTCTCCGACTCTTTGGGTGGCTTCAGAGTTTTGCATTCCACATTCCACTTTGTTGGTTTACTTTCCACCACGTAGTATTCTTTTGTGGATGACTCCAAATGCCACAAAGTAACAGCAGTCTTCAATTGTAGCTTGGTATCAAATTTGGTTCCTAACCCAATCCGTGTAGGATTCTTCTCATCCCAAAACCAACTGCTAGATTCGGAATCATCATGGTTACTTTCATAGTAGTTACCTTCTGTCGTCGGTAGAGTACGAAAATAAGATAACCCTGGATGCTCATACTCCTGCTCACTTGGCGGGACTACTGGGACGTACCTACGAGGCACATTCAATGTCTCATTGTCGGATGCATCTTGGTTTGCTTCTGATTCTTCACTCAATTCAGGTGGGGTTGTTGATTTTTCTGACACAAGGTCTTCAGATTCAGAATCGTCACTAACTTCATTATGGGGAGATAGTCCCCCATCCCCAAAACGAGACCCACCATCCCCAAAGCCAGACCCATCATCCCCAAAACCATACCCATCATCACCAACATTATCCGGATCGCGACTAACTTCATTATGTCCAGATGACCCATCATCATATTGTACTCTATCTTGAACTTGTCGTTGTCCCCTTCTAGATTGATAGACAACGACCGTATGTGGAGTACGTTGTTGTGCTAAATTAGCTTGATAGTCAACAAATAACTCAATTTGACCTGATTGAATAGCTGTTGCAAACATATCCCTCATATATGCATCGCAAAGTCGAACGCCCACAAAGTGATATCCATTACCCACTTGAATTGCACGTTTCCATGTCAAACTAATCATATACTCACTCACATTGATTCCAATGCAATCACATATTCTGCTAACCAACTCATTATATGGAAGAAACTCATCTAAGACAAGATATGCATTTGCCACGGGTGGCTCATAAGACAAACCAATTCCTCCAATTTGTACTATTCTTCCATCCCAATATAAAAGGACACAAATAGATTCTGTGTCCATAATCCTGCAATACATACACAACTTTATCTCAAAATTTAAATACTTAAAAATAAACTATATACCAAATCTTACGAATTAACAATTCAAAAGACACTACTTACCAAATCTTAGTATTTAATAACACACATTGAACATACAATTTATACCAACAACCTAAATTTTTTTTTTAGCCACAAACCCTAGAATCACAATTTTCACCATAAACTATGGATATAATGCTAAATTAAGAAGAAAGCAAGTAACTTACCTTGAGGGAGAAACAATTAGATGAATTTGGGCGATTTATGCAAGAATCGGACGGAAATGTGGCATTCTTGGAAGAGATTCGCGGGCAAGGAGGCTGGAGTTCGCGCAAGGGCAGAATGCTTCTGCCCGATTCTGTTTTGGGAGAGAATTATATTTAGGTGAAATACGCATTCTAAGAATGCGTATTTCAAATACGCATTCTTAGAATGCGTTTTTAAGTTTGAATTGTTGACTTTGTGTTTTGACTGCCGAAATCACTTAGTTGCGCATTCTAAGAATGCGTAACACCCATTCTCAGAAATAAAAAAAAACTAGCCTATTGGTGGAAGCATTTTTCCAGACCACCCCATTTATAGAATTTAGCCTACTGAGATTTACACTGATCAAAGTGTGGAGTTTATGTTCAACGATGCTCAAAATTCTACTCGTTGTATTGAATTGTTTGTTGAGTATTCACCTGTGAGAAGTTCAGAAATCACACCAAGTGTTGATTATGGCGTTGTTGATTGTGGTATTGGATCATCGGCGAGGGTTGAACATGTGAGCTCTGATCGTGATATGAGTGTTGCAGATGCTGTTAATGTTGGTGTTGGAATAAATAACGACTTAGATGTTGCAGATACCCTTGATGATAATACTCGCATTGTACGAGATAATGATGAACCATTGTCGCCAGTAACATCTGAGGCAGATGCCAGTCTAAGTGAGGATTCTCTTGGTGATGCTTCTTATGATGAGATAGTAGTTTGTAAACCCGTTGTGCAAGGTGAACAACCACTTCCAAAATACGTTCCCAAGGGGATGAAATTCTTTCGCAGCTTACCAAGTGGTCCTTCTGAGGTACCTGATGAAGTTGGTAATGAACACAACAACATGTACTGGGATGAGAGACATCCATATCGGATTGGTATGGGAACAAAATTTGACTCCAAGCTGCATGTGAAGACGGCTATGACTATGTGGAGTTTGTGGCATCAAAGACAGTTTAAGGTCGTTGAGAGCAAGTTAAGAAGGTGGCATGCCGTATGCAAATTTCCAGCGGGAACGACAGAAGATGGGATAGCTATTATCAGCGAGACCGACGCTGAAAAAGCGAATGAATGCTCGTGGAAAGTCTCTGTTACACAAAGGGCTCATGATGATCTTTGGGAAATTAGGAAGTGGGTGAGACGACATACTTGTGAAGGTCATCGTGTGAATAGAGGACATGCTAACTTTTCATCAGCGATGATTGCTCTGTGTATACGACATCAAATACAAGAAGATGTTTCTTTCAAGGCCTCGAACATAAAAACCTATATTCATGAAAGATTCAATGTGGTGATCAGTTACAAGAAGGCATGGTATGCACGGAGAAAGGCTTTAGAGATTGTCTTTGGTGGATGGGAGGAATCATTCAGACAGTTACCAAGCTACATGCTTGAACTGCAGTCACAGAATCCAGGCACAATTGTTGAGTGGAAGCACAACGAGCTGTTGAGTCACGGACGTAAAAAGGTGTTCAGTTATGTTTTTTGGGCATTTGGAGCTGCTATACATGCTTTTCAGCTGGCCCAACCGGTTTTAACAATTGACGGGACTCACCTCCGAGGAAGATTTAAAGGTAAATTGCTTGTTGCTTGTGGTGTTGATGCTAACAAAAAATGCTTGCCTATTGCATATGCCATTGTTGATGAGGAAACTGGCGACAGTTGGACATGGTTCTTGAAACATGTCAGAATTCATGTGGTGAAATACCAGAGGGAGGTGTGCATCATATCGGATAGGCATAAAGGAATTTTCAAGGCTATGGATTCTGATGAATGGAAAAAGGAGCCGAAATGTCACCATAAATTTTGTTTGATCCATGTGAGGAAAAATATCTTGCAGAAGTGCAAGGGTCCTACTGTGAAAGGCATGGTGTGGGCATTGGGTGCTACAACTCAAGAGCGTAAATATAAGAGAAGGCGGCGTGCACTGCATGAGGAAAGCCCTGATGCGATACGACAGCTGAATAGGGCCGGAAAAGAAAATTGGTCTCTTTGTTACGATGATGGACTTAGGTGGGGGGTTACCTCAACAAACATGTCGGAGTGCTACAACAATGTTTTGAGGGATGTAAGAGAGTTGCCAATTAGAGCTTTGATTGATCTCAAATTTTGGAGAACAGTGGAATGGTGGGCACAAAAGAAGACAAAAATACAGCACACCGAAGGTCGGTTAACACCGTGGGCGAGGGACAAACTTGCTGAGAATGATGCCAAGGGGCAAAAACATCACATTTCTGTACTTGACCGAGGATTAGGACATTACCAAATTCGAAGTCAGGCACGGTTAGAAGATGGGAAGCCAAAGGGCAACAATGTACAGAAGGTGCAGTTTGAAGATTCTAAGTGCACTTGTGGGAAGTGGCAGACGTGGAGAGTTCCTTGCTCACATGCTTGTGTAGTTGCTAGAGATAGAGGTATCGCTATGTTTGAGCTCATATCTACAAAATTCCACAAATCTACATGGGAAGCACAGTATTCTAGTCCTCATCCATGGGATGCACCAAGACACGAAGATTATTGGGCTAAACCTGGATGGAAATTGGACATCACCCCTGAGCAGTTGCTTCCTCGAAGGCGTGGCCGTGGTAGAAAGAAGAGGATACCTAATCAAATGGATGTCCGCGAGGAAGGTGAACCGAAAGCTCCCCGCCGTTGCAGGAATTGTGGGCAAGAGGGACACGATCGAAGAAATTGCTCAGTCGGTCGTGTTATGTAGTTTCTAGCAGCCTATATGCACAAGTAAGTTTTTATAATATTTCTTGCTTTAAGTAGATAATAATGCTGACATAATAACTACTTTCTTGCAGTGTCTTGAAGAAATGAAGGTTTATGCTGCTATTTGTGTCACAGTGTGTGTTTATGTATTTGTTTTCTATAATTGTGAACTTTTGTAGACAAATTCCAGAAAACAGGGTCACAAAAAATGCAGTAGCGTTATTAGTGTTGGACTACTTTTTCTATAATTGTGAACTACTTTTTTTTTTGTTTTTTTCTCACTATACCAAATCATATTAGTATTTCCTTAATTAATATGATTAGCTTATTTCCATCATAAAAAAGTATTCAATTAAACTATAACTAATCTCTACCATAAGCAACTTGATGTTGTTGCTGTTTATTTTTAAAACCACGTAATATGATGATTTTTATTTTTAAAAAATTTGGCAAGAATTCATCTTAAAATATAACACCATAAACCTGTTAATCACGTAACAAAACAACAATATATAATGAAAAACAAGTTCAAGAAAAAACCAATACAAAGTTTAAAAAAAAAAGACAGAAGTACACAAAATATACATAACATTACATCCTTCCATAAAGAGCTACTTATACGACGATGGTGTGTATTTCGACGGTTCAATCCCCTTGTTCTTCCTGGATGAAAATCTCTTCATCACTTTGCTCACATACTTCCCAACCCCGGTACGTGATGAACCCTCCGCAACTGGTCGAGGTTGTACGTGGATGTTCTGAACCTCTTCTTCCTCATTTTCCTCTTCTCGGTCATCATTTTCTTCTTCAAATTCATTTTCTTCTTCTCCTTCTCCTTCTCCTTCATCATCATCTTCTTCTTCAACTCGTTGAGGAGCCACGAACTGATAATTTTGGAAGTATGAATCGACTGATGCTCGGGCTCCACTCCATTGCGGCTCATTTTGGCTTTATGAGTATGGGCGACGACTCCAATCAGGCTCAGGTTGGCTTGGGGAATAGAGGGGACGCCCCCACTGTGATTGCGACTCCTGGCTTGGATAGAAAGACCATTGAGGTGGGTCATACTCTGGATTCATAGGCTCTGGTTGCACATAATCCCACTGCTGCTGCGACATCCTTATCTGTTTTGTGTTACCGTGCCCACCAGTTCGAGCACCCCCCACTCTATGACTTCGACGTGGTGGAATGTCTTGTGGTTCAAAAGGTATGACCACATCACGGTGTTGGGAAGCTGGGTACTCCATGACATCGGCGTGGTTCGTTGACTGAAGGACATGCCTAGCGATTTCACGAAATCGTCGTATTCTTGGGTCTATTTCTTGTTCAGTAGTCATATGCCAAATCTCCTGAAAACCCTCAACCTAGATAAAAAAAATCATACAAATATCAATACGTTTTTAACAAATGAAAGCATATAATTTAATATCACAAACTTACAAATAATCTCATCGACGAAGCCGACTCGTTCATCCCAGCAGTTGTCCGTACCCCCCCAGGTTGAGTAAGGTACGTCACTGTAATCCTGTTATACCACGCCATATATCCCGGATTCAATGGGATGTTTATGGACATCGTCGCAGCATCTACGGTTGCCTGGAACCTTTCATACCTCATGTCCCACTCCCCAATGAAGAACTGATGCATCTTTTCCCAATCAGTACCCTTCTTACCACGCCGATCATTTTTACCCAAATGATCGGCGTTTTTGAGCATCCTATCTATGGATTGAGGAATCCCCTGGTATCGATTAAATTGTCTGCGCACTCGTCCAGCCTCATGCGCCTCGACATACGACCAACATACCAAATAAGTGTCGCACATATAGCACTCATTCACATCATTGCAGTAGTCTGGCAATATGCGATCCACATATGGTGTCCATACAAACTACAAAAAAACCAGCAATGCAAACGCAAATTAACTTCATAATAAATTTATACATTAAGTAATCAAAAGAGAAAGTCACCTGGCCAGGTTTAATCAAGGATATTTGATCACGGTAATGCTCCACCGAATATCTAGGAGCATTTCCTATCTGAGTAGTTCCTTTCCATCTATAAATAAAATTGGTGTAAAAAAAAACTCAAGATGCATAAACAAATAAATGTTTAAATATATCACCTGGCGCCACATGGCGTATACGGCTCGTGCACAGGCGCTACTACGAATGACGGCCTCAATGTAGGCATTCTTTCCCACGCCCAAAGCTGCAGAAGAATCATGGGCCCGCCCAACTCTTTCCTCTTGTCCATGGAAGCCTCGCACAGATAATGATACAAGTACGATAAAGCTGCACTTCCCCAACTAATATTTATCACATCGTCTTGATCCTCAAATGCATTTAGCCACATGAAAGGAACCTTACACCCAGTAGTGTCTGGTAGAATCAATCCTCCTAACAAGATTAAGGCATGGATACGTGCCCTTTGGATGTAGACATAAGGAGGTAGGTCATCACCCAAAGGTATCCTTGTTTGGTTGATCAGAGCGGTCATCAGCATACCGCCTTGCTTTGTCTCTGATGCTGCATCGGGTATCCATCCCAACAAATCTCGGCACTTGCTGGGCCAATCATCATATCTGGTATGATGGTCACGGCCTGTGAAAACACGACCGTCCGCTCTCAAGCCCCACAGGACTTGCACATCTTCTAGGGTGACTGTCGCCTCTCCAACCGGTAGATGGAAAGTATGTGTCTCCGGCCTCCAACGCTCAATCAAAGCAGTTATAAGCTCGTTGTCGACCTTCATCGACTTCCCACATTCGATCACGCCTCCAAAACCAAACATGTTAAGCCAATGCCTCACATTGGCATGAATATCCACATCCCATGTCTTACTTTCCGTCCGGCGAACTTTGAAAATATGTGATGTGCCTTCCGTCAGTAGTTTATTTGATATGTGTTGTTTCTGAAGATATAGAACTGACGGATCTTCAGGTCCATATAACAATTGCCCTCTAGAACTTGAAGTTGCCATCTAATCCTACAAGATTTTCACAAAACAATAATTACAAACAAATAATTCACAAAACAATAACTACAAGATATCATTCTAGTGTGCCTGTTTAATACAGTTGCTCCAATAATAGACAAACTTTAGTAGAACTTTTATCTCATACTATGCAACTGAAGGCATAATGGTTAGGGGCCTAATGATGGTTAGGGGCCTATCCCACAAATAAATTAAGAATCCACCCAATTTAACAACCCAATGTAAGATGAATTTCTCACATTAATTTCTGAATTTCGTCCATAAATTAGAGATAAAAGACTTAACAAAAATCTCAAGATTCAACAATCATTCTTCACTAATTCGATGAATTTCACAACTTCAATAATTGGATAAATTTCACAAACATATAGAATCAATTGCTTGCATATCATCAACAAACACCCGTTACAATTAACAAAACATCAAATTATCAGCCTAATTGAACAATTTAATCAAAAACCCTAATTTACAAAATCACCTAAAACCAAAACAAAAAAGCCAATAACCAACCAATAAGTGAAGAATGTTGAAGGATTGAAGAAAACTTACCAAAATAAAACGAAAAATTGGAAGAAGTCGCCGGAAATCGCCAAGAATCGCCGCTGCCGTTTTTCCCCTGCTGCGCGTTCTGCGTCTGAGTTCTGGAGGGGTGTCTAAATTCAAAGTAAAGACGCATGTGCGTTATGCGTCTTACCTATAGACGCATGTGCGTCATGCGGCTTTTAAAAAAAAAAATTAAAAATTGATAGACGCATGATTGTTATGCGTCTTTAGTTAAAACGCGTAACCCTGATGCGTTTCATTAACGAAAGACGCACGACGGACATGCGTTTCTCCCAAACTGGGAAGCTAAAAAAAACGCAGTATTAAGATGGAATGGCTATTGTAGCCTAGAACAAAAATAGAATTAACCCTTCCGTACACCTTCTCGTTCAATAAAACATTCGCGAATTTGTTTGTTCTTAAAAGTCATTCAAGCAAAGTATATATCTGTCACTTGCATCCATTTGTCTATGTGAATTAAAGAAGTAAAACAGAAGTACAATCATAGCTTCTTAAATACAGTAATAATCTAAGAGCGAAACAACCAATAAAAATGACAAAAATGAATAGGTGATGTTGAAGAGTGTGTCCCAACTGTGGAGTATGATATGATTTGAATGACGAGAAACATATAATTAGCATAAAAAAGAATGCAAAGTTATAGAGTTTCTACTTTCTATCTGTAAAAACACACTACTCTTGACCATTATAATGATCTGCCACGCTCTTACTTCGAACGAAAAATTTCCCAAAACTGTTCCAATTCTTGGCAGCTGTCGATGACGAGGATCGTATTGAATCCTTGTTCCCATTCGCATCGCCATTCGAAGGTAACCTCCAAAGCTCTCCTATGTCTGAACTCGATGGATCTCTAGAAAATCCCGGTATGCTTGAAGTGTCGATGAAGAAGTCTTCTAACGTCGCTAGAGACTGGAGCTGCCTCCCGAGCGATGCAATCGTTTTCTGGCACTCAGCAAGCTTATCTGCAGCGACAGCCAGATCCTCCTGCGATCAGAAAAAGTGTTATAATTCGATACTGCTAATGATTCTATACGCGTAAAAGGCGTAAAAGTAACTACCTGCTTGACTTTTGGTTCGTTGTTTGTGTGCGTACTTTGCTGGAGCTCGAATTCCCGGATAATTCTGGTTAGTTCGCTCTCCAGTTCTTGGCATTTCGTCGTTAGTTGTGCTGATAGCTTTCGTTCTTCTTCTATTTCCGATTTTAGTGAATCAACACTTGAAGTCATAGTGTTGAGCTGTGATTCGAGAGACTCTTTTGTCTCGTAGGCTGCAGTTAGTTCGTTTCTTAACTCGGTCTGATGAAGCTCGGATTCGTGGATCGTGCTGGCTAGTTCGCTCTCCAGCTCCCGACACTTTGTCTTGATTTCAGCTGATATATTTCTATCAACTTCTAACTCTGCCTTTAAGGAATCAATGCTGGAAGACATGGTTCTTGATTCTTCTTCCATGGTGCCAAGCTGATACTCAAGTGACTCGTTCGTCTCGTACACTGCAGCAAGCTCGTTCTGCAGCTCGTTGCACCTTATTTCAGCTTCTATACTCCTGCTCTCAGCTGCCTTGAGGGCATCTAACGTTTCGTCTAAAGCAATCTGAAGTTCTGATCGCTCTGCTTCCGACTTTTCCAACGTGTTTTCCAAGTCAGCTACTCTCCGAGTCATGGAGTCGAGCTCGGGTATCACTGGCTCGTCCGAAGAAGCTTGTTCAGAAACCGATTCACGCGCTGCAAGGCGTTCCATCTCGAGAAAATCATCCATCATATCAATCTCGAGAGAGCAGGCAGCAATGCTCTTGTTGGTTGATGATGGAATTTCATTCTTGAACTGAAGTGGAGGCGATTTATGCGCCACAGATTGGAGCCTACGACACTCGGCCTCAAGCTTAGCGACCTTTTTGATGCTCTCGAGATGCACCTTGCTAGCAGTCTCCGCAGCCCGGGTGCTCAAGTCCCTCTCGATGGCCACAACTTCCAACTCTCCGCGACAGGAAACGAGCTCGTGCTTCAAGGATGAATTCTCCTTCTCCAGATCAAGTATCCGCCTCTCGAAATCAGCCCTCTTCGCCTCCCAGTCTCTGCTAGTCTCCGCCAAAGCATCCGCGATTCGTTTCTCCTGCTCGTCCCGTGCTTGCCTCAGCTGCCGCACACACTCCTTCAGGGCGCCATCGAGATGGCTGTTCTTCACATCCAAGCTCAGGTTCTGCTGCACCGCGACGTCAAGCTGCTGCTTCACCGCTGCCACTTCATTTTCTGCCTTTTCCCAGCCTTACATGTAAACAAAGTTAAAACAACATTGCAAATACATCAAAACATCAAAATTTTGTTTCTCTTCATAGCCTATCTTAAGACATTAGTCGGGCTCCTTCAGTTTGGAAGATTATATCTATTTCATGTCGGTTCATGAGATCGAAACCAACAACATAACAACAAAATTAATCTAACAACAAAACAATTTCATTTTCCCGCGATTCAATCTTAACGTATCTCATAGTATATCTCGCTATAATACTGTCAAAGCAATCGAACGAGACCTTATTCAATAGTGATAGAATGATTACCAGCAACAGCTTCTTCAGCAACTTTGGAATGCTGTTTAACCAACTCTTCCTTTGCACCAACATTCACAAGAGCAGCTGATAGCTTTTCGGTTAGTATCTTCACACTTTCCTTCACTTCATCATCCTCATCAATATCGATCTTCTTCGCTTCGGATGTCACCTCAGGCGACTGCATATCTTCATTTGCTGATGCTCGTATCGCCTCCTGCTGCAACGAAACACGGATTATCCATTTTGTTAGCAACAACAGAGTCCTCTATTCCTTCACATGATTGCAATGTGCCAAGAATCTTCAACACTAACCACTAAACACTAAAAAAACAATCTTTTCAACAAAAACTACACAAGTTTTCAAGAACTCAAACAATAGAAACTACCTGATCTTCTGAGAATCTCTCAGAATGTGAAGAGATGGATTCTGAGCTCTCACTTTCACCACCACTCTTCTCAGAAGATTTCTTCTTCCATGGCCATTTCCTTTTCTCCATCTTCTTATAATCTGCAGATTTACCTAACTCAGTAAGTCAAATTTCCCAGAAACAGATAAATTCACACCATAAATACTCATACAAACACTATCACAAAATACAAAATCTTACAGCTGATTCAAAATCAAGTTTCCCAACACAACACTAACATTTCAATCAAAGGAGTCTATGTCTCAACTCATGAATGGATATGCCATAAAAATTCAATCTTTACAAACCCCAGCATTCAAAATGTTCGAATTTGAAGAATTCAAACTAAAATTACTAAAATGTTCAAGAAAGGTAAAAAGATGAATATAACAGTAATTCGCAACAGAAATCTTACATTAGATAAAAAATCAAGGAAATCCCAGTTGCAAAGATCCAATCTTGGAATGAATTTCCACACAAAAACGAATGAATTTTACTACTTTCTCAAGAACTCAGAGGCTGTTCAAGTTGTGTTCTGGTAAAGATATGGGGAGCATCTTGTTAAAATAAAAGAATAATAATTTTCATTTATTATAAGGTTTTGGTATTTAAATGATCGAGGAGCAGAGCATGTGCTGGGGACGGGATACATGTTTTCAAAGCGAAGAACGAGACCACTTTTGCAGCTTTTCCTATGAGTGTAGTAAATTAAATAGTGATTGTGTTATTTTAATATGTTGAAATTCATTTAGTTGGATTTTAAGGATGAGTTATTCCCGCCCAATAAGGTGTTTTCGTATGCAAATCGTTTTCTCATTGGTTGTGTGTTTGCTTCTACTTTAGACTTTGGTTGGTTGGTTGGTTTAGTTGGATGGATTTATAATGCAAGAATCGAGATAATATTAATTGTTCGAGTATAGTATATAAAATCTACTCTTTCTCTCTGTCCCGAGTCAATATTTTATTTCAAAGTTAATTGCTAGTAATATAAAGTCATAAAATTTGATAAAAATTCTACTTGCCACTTTCAAATTTGAACAAGAAATCACAAAATTTGAAAGAAAAAAAAATCTTTTGTACCACATTGGTTTTTTTTCGGACAAAATCGATGTTAAATTGGTACACACATTTGATGATTTTGATAAGTTGGAAATAAACAATGACATGAATGTGATTTGGTACACATGTAAAATTTATTTCAAATCAATTGTTTAGATCATAAAAATATTTCAATTTGAAATTGGTTTCGATTTGCACATATTTTTCATTTCATCATTTGAATAGTTGAACTAGAAAATATATATACTTGATTGTTAATGAATGTCTCGTGGATACCTTCACTACCATCACTCTTCCTCATACCCTATCCACATCACTCCCAATTTGTGTGACTCACAAACCCTCACTAGATTTTGTGCAATAAATAAAGCAAACAAACCTTAACCATTCACACACACACACACACACACATTACTAGTATTACTACAACTACCATGGCTCAAACAATGCTGCTCACTGCAAACCCTTTGTTGAAAGGTGATCAGCCATCGCTCATCCAAAGGCTTAAACCTCAATCCTTCTCTAAGCTTTTGCTCTCTCCGAGAATTGCTAATTCACCTCTTTCTTCCTCTTCTACAATTGTTGCTATCTTCAAATCCAAAGCCAAAGCCCCTCCTCCTGCTAAGAAGGTTTAATTTAATGTCTCAACTTTTTATTTTTTGGTTGAATATAACTTCAATCTCAAAGGGTCTTTTTTATGGTTTTTGAAGGTAGTGGTGAAGCCGAAGACTGAAGATGGGATTTTTGGAACATCGGGTGGAATTGGTTTCACTAAGCAAAATGAGCTTTTCGTTGGCCGTGTTGCTATGATCGGATTCGCGGTAAGTTAATCGAGCCGTTTCTTTTCGATATGAGATTTAAGGAATTAGGTTGGTTTTTGCGAAAGAATTACTATTTCATTTACTTGTGAGGTTTTAAAAAATATGAATTGATTAACTTGGAAATGAATTGGTTTTAATTTGTTTGTATTATGATAATTACTATGATTTCAATTTAAGTATTCCCTCGCTTCCTAAAAATATGAACTTTTAGAATGACAATGTTTTTAATGCAAAATTAGTAAAGTAAAAGAGGTGGTAAAAAGAAAAAGTGTTAATGGAAAATGAGTCACTCCTAGAGAAAGAACTTTCCTAAAATGGAATAACGACCCAAAAAGCCTACAGGCTACATATGTACTACTTGTTGGGTTGATCATTTTTCAATTACGACGGCCCATATATAATATTGGGTCAGTTCAAGTTTCAACCTACAGCCGTTGACCCGTTCTACTATCACAATAGAAGTTCATAAATTTTCATTTTAAAATTAATCAGTTATAAAGTGAAGTAACTCATCAAACTTATAATAATAGTACTATTACCCATGAATCCATTTATTTCACTTGGCTGTCCAATTTTTCATTGTCTAATTCAGTAATTCATATGATTGCAGGCTTCTCTATTGGGTGAGGCAGTAACTGGGAAAGGAATCCTTCAACAACTAAACTTGGAAACTGGGATTCCAATCTATGAGGCAGAGCCTCTTCTTCTTTTCTTCATCCTTTTCACCCTTCTGGGAGCCATTGGTGCCTTAGGAGACCGTGGCCGGTTCGTCGACGATGTCCCGGCCACCGGTCTTGACAAGGCAGTTATAGCTCCTGGAAAGGGCTTTAGGGCCGCCCTTGGCCTCGGAGACGGTAATCTCCCAACTTACCCCCCATTTTCTCAATCCCAACACCCGTAAAAATTCAATATATTCAATTTTTTAAGTATGGGAACAGGTCCTTTATTTGGATTCACAAAGGCAAATGAATTGTTTGTTGGAAGATTGGCTCAACTTGGAATTGCTTTCTCTTTAATTGGAGAAATTATAACCGGAAAGGGAGCACTTGCCCAGTTGAACATTGAGACCGGAGTCCCGATTGGTGAACTCGAACCACTTTTGTTGTTCAACATCGTCTTCTTCTTCGTTGCTGCAATTAACCCGGGGACGGGAAAATTTGTTACCGACGAAGAAGAAGATTAAATATATATCTACATATTTTTAACTTTTCTTTAAGTTTGTGTGTAACGTTTTGTTAGTGAATAGTAGAACACATTTTAATTGGTCATTTTCATGTTATATATTTGTCGACTTAAAAGTAACTTCATCGACACATGTCTTGCCTATTTGGTAGTCCGTTTCATCTCCAGCCAATGGAGAAAGGGTTTGAGTCATTATGACAATGTGAGTTATCAGTAATTGCTATTAATTTGCTTAACTTAAAAATGAAAATATTTTGTAAAGTTTATAGCTAGACCACTAATTAATTAAACCAAGGGTTCCATTCCTATATTTCTTCTGTTACTCTAATGCAGACGAAGAGTATATACAGCTATGCATAATAGTATAATACAACAAAACAAATCCCCCATATTTCTACATATAAAATAAATTATGGAGTAACTATTTTTATTACTATATTTTTAAATAGGGAACTATAGTTACAAAATCGAAGCTTGGGCTAAAATTATCCTAGAAATATTTCACTAAAAAATTCTATTTGGGCCAATACATAACGCCATCAAATCATTTAGGCCCAATATACGTGAGTTTTGCCTCTACACGGATGGATAGTTCAACGATAATTGATTTCCGACAATTGTAAAAAGATAAAGTTTCATGATTTTAAAATTTAACTTCACAATTTAAATATTTAACATTTTCTTGATTATTAATATATAAAATGAGAAATCGAATACACACAGAGACGGAGCTAGTAAGGAAGGGATCACGGGCCGGCCAATAACTTTTTGTTTTTTTATAAAAAAAACGGTAATTTGGTAAATTCATTATTTTTTAATAAATTTAATATTTTTTGGTATTCATCCCAATTTTTCCTGGATTGAGTCGTGTTTTTCCCTCTTTGCAAATTATGGTTACAATCTCTGAGTTTCTACTTTTTTCTGTGTCTGATAATAACGTCGGCGCCTACGTGACTTTATCTTACTATATTTTTCTATCTCTCTCATCACTTTTATCCCCTACCGCAAACGCCGCATCTGCTTCGGGTGATGCCCTGCGATTTTTATTAGTAGCCAAAAATTTACTTCCTAGGCCCTCATTGGCAAAATCATGGCTTCGTCACTACCTACACCCATATGACTACGTCCTCAAGAAAATTAATAATTATTGAAAAAACAGAGAACAAAGAAAAAGCAAGAAGAAAAAGGGTATGGCGCACTATTTATCACATGAGATATTACCGCAAGCAAGAGCTAGAGAAAGGACTAGGCAATAGCATTGTGCATAAAATGATTTACAAATATTGGTGTTCAATTCTCCAAATTTTAAATAAAAGTCATTCGTGGAAATGGAGCCCACAAAAATTTGGGACAATTTTGATCTTTATAATTTGATAGATTATGTTTTGATCTTGTCTAGGTATACTTTCACAAAATATCACAGCAACAAAAATGACTAATAACACAACTTTAGTGACACCATGGAAAAGTCCCAAAATTTACATCTTTATCCCGAAAAATTTAACTACCAACACATGTGTCTATTATTTTTTTTAGTGACTCAATTTTTGTAAAACCAACACATTTAACTATAAATTTTTGAGACACATAAAACTACTGATTTTTTTTATTTTTTTTTTACATTTTGAGTCTTTTTTTAGTGACTCAAGATTTATATTTTCAAACAAGGGGAAAATTTTGAAGCCACAAATTTATGTGTCATTCTCAAGGAAAAGGGAAGTGGGCTCAATCGAAGAATTTGCCCACCAAGATATAAAGAGCAAATTGATATATGAGACGAAAACTTTGGGCATGCCCCAAATATAGACATGATTGGAACCACTAGAGAATTATTTTTCTTGGAATATCACATGTGATTCTTTTGAGGTTTTATTTTTTCCCCAACTTGATCACATGTGAAAGCTTTGTAGCATAATAAAATTCTAAAGAGAAAAGGGAAAGATCAAAGATTGGTTATTAAGTCAATAAGAAGATACTCTCATATTTTGGTGATATCATCTCATAACAATTGGTCGATAACTTGACATTATATGGGCCAACGCTAAATATTTGTTTTTGTAGGGCAATATATTCTGAAATTTGAGTTATGAATTTTGTGAAAATAATTATAACGTGTTTTATAGTGATGATATTGGCTTTTATTACACAACCGATCAAACAAAAACACTGAAGGGAGAGCTTTAGCAGCATTCGTCGCTAAAATTAATATTTATGTCTAAATTATTTTTTTATGTCCGCCCTGCACATGTGGCTATCATGTCAATAGTACAATATAAAGATGTATAGAGAATCCTATCATCCATATTTGAGTCAAGATTTTAACTAAAAATCCATATAAAAAGTGCATCATAGTCAATATTCCAAGATTAATTATGGGAAATGTGGGAGCAAAGGACATGCTTCACTTTAGTTTGAAGATCACACAAAAGATTTGCTGAGATAAACAAATTATATCTTCCCCGATTGCATGCATTGATTTTATTGGCTATGCTAAATGTTGAATCAATTGCTTTTTAAAAGAAAATATTATCCGTGACATTTCGAGTAACAAAGATCTTTGTGGTTGAAAATGATGAATTTTGAGATACATTTAATTTCTTGCATGTTTTGTCTGTAAATAGTGTAGATGAGATATGTTTCTTGCATGTTTTGCTATAAATAGTAGCTTCTCCAATATATTATTCCACTTTTAGGGGATTTTTCACGACGATTCACACAAAATATCAAAAATCCGATGATGTCATATGAATAAGAAATCAATGCATTAACTAGTAATCCCCTTGTTAAGACCATATGTGTCTCCATGTTCATTTATTTGTCTTTCATTATGTCTTATTTTGTTATTTTAGAATGTTCAGCATTATATACGTCTAAATTCAAATTTATAAAATTTGGTTGGTATATTTAATTATTAAATAATATTTAAAAATAAAACTTGCATTAATTGCACTAACTTTTTCATCCGCCTTCTTCGCATTTTTTAAAATTCATGCCGTCAAAACATAAGACTATGTATTTGCCGAAGGATAGAGTAACGTCATCAATGAAGATAGCTTGTTTGCAACTTCACTCTATTAATTGTTCGATATTATAATAATAAACGTGCATCGCATATAAATCCATAAAAGTATTTCATGATATGTTGTATTGATTCTAATGTACTTAATAAATAATTACTAAGAGATAACATAAATTCTTGAGTTTTTTTTCTAAATAATATAGCATGTGAAATATTTCTTCCCAAGATCTTCATCTAAAAAAATATGTATATGGTCAAACAATGTCTCAGTGACAATTATTCATTCAAAAAATGATACTATTGAACAATAGGATAAATGTAATACACTATTTAGAAATAGGATAAGTGTAACCTTTCATAGTTTAAGCATAATGAACACGCTACATTTATAGGCGTGCAACGATGAAATGAAAGATAAATAATTTTAGTTTAAATCAAATTCTTTTTAAAATATTAGTTAATTGATTTCGACTTGGAATGTTGTACGAACAAATACTATTAATCTATTATGCATCAAATTTCACAAAGAAAGAAGAAAAATCTAAATGGTTCACCGTTCAAGATTATATGCTAATGGAAATTATCTATATATGACCTCCAAACAATGAAATGTTGATCGAGTAAAAAGTTCGATTTCATACAAATTAGGAAAAAATACTAAAAAATGATAACTAAAAAATGTGAATTTACATCTAGATATTAAATATTGATACGGCTTTCAACTTTTTTATATGTAATATTATCTTGAGAAAATTTGTCACTTTTATCATAATCTTTGGATTAACTTATGATCAATTCATAACTTTTAAATCCTTCGAATTAAATCATAATTTTATTATAATCCATGATCGTTTTACGAAACTAATTTTTAGTAAAAGAAGGGCTTCATAATTGCCCATAAATTAGTCTCATATATTGCAAAGTAAAATAACGTTACGATCACTATACAAAACTTAATGTATGTTTTAAGGACAAAAAAATCAAGACGCAATTATTTATGCTGAAAAATTTTAGAATATAACAACAATTTAGGATGCAAAAGAAACTGTTCATAAATTAATGATAAATAAATTTAATCATTTGCATTTTTAGGACACTCTTATTTGTGTCCTCTAATTTTAGTTGGGACACCAATAATATGAACGTTTTTTGAAGCGTGGTGCTATATTTGTGTCCTCTAATTTAAATTTAGAAATATAAATTAGCAACTTTATTTTTATAATTAGAAAATGTCATTAACGGGGTTTTTGCATTGGAGTGGATTTTAATTTACACAGTTTAAAAGGTTTGGGATTACCGATTACATACAATAAACTAAAATATTATTTAAATACACAAATTTCCAACTATCTCACAAATGATTTTGTTATAATTTGATATAAATGCATATATTTAAGAGCTTTGAATATGATTGGTTGGTTGTCCTCACTATTCTCTATATACGTCTAGCTATTTATCGAACTAAGTTTACGCGAATGAATGAATGATCATATCACTTAAATTTCGTCATCTGTTTATATCGAAACGGTTCAAATTAAAAAGCATCATTCATGGCAAATAATGAAACAATTACTACTTTTTTACTAGTAGTTCTCACTTCTCAATATTGTAGAAGAGGTCGGTCATATATAGTTTTGGGTCCAAGATACACTTTATGGACATAAAATTAGGGCCGGGGAAAAATACCGAAAAAATGATATATCGCTCGTATCGTATTGAAAAATATCGAAAAATTATCGAATTTTCGGTATATCGTAAATCTCGATACGATAACGCTATGAATTTTCTTATATCGCGATGTATCGTTTTATATCGAATATACGATATATATCGTACATATCGAAACATATTGAAATTTAAAATTATAAATATATATAAATCTATTTAATTCATTAATATATTTAGAAAATATATATATGGAACCCTAATAAGAACACTATTTATTTTATTTTGTTGAAGGTTATTAATTTTTGTGTTATTTTTCAATTTTGAAATTATATTTTTCGATATACAGGTATTCGATACGAAAACGATATTTCGATATGTCGTTCTTAACGATATATCGAATTTCGGTACGATATATCGAAATATTGATACGATAATGATATTGATATTATCCATATCGAAAGTTCGATATATCGAAACTTTCGATACGATAACGATATGAAATTCTTTCATATCAATATTTTCGATACGATACACGATACAACATTTTCGATACGATATATCGTATCGACCCACCCCTACATAAAACTAACAAACCATAAAAATGGCTTAAACTCCGAATTAATTGGAGGAGTGCAAAGCCTAGACCACGCATATTAGACTTCGGTACGTGTAGTTTGAATTTTCCATATTCAACTAAACATACCAAACTCTTGTATACTTGGCATTGGCTTTGGGCGCCATGGTACGTGCGGAGTCATGGCACGAATTTTTCTTTTCCTAAATGCGTACCAAAGTCATGTGTGCCCTATCTTGAGTTGCCATGTCAACCCTTATATGAAGTATATCATGTATTTATTCACCATGATCAATAATCTTTATTACTTTGGATCAAGAAACCACAAATGTTAAAAAGAGGATTTAGGTTGTTAATCCTAAAATCTCATCGTTGTTGGAGTAGAATAAATGAATGACACTATATGTGGAGATACTTGCTGCTACATAGTAACGAATGTTGTTTAAGGTATACACTGATTATGGAAAAAGCATAGGATTTCAAGTTTTCAACAATAACGATCAGCAAAGCTCATCTTCAATTTCCTGCTGCAACTGATTCCTCCCATAGATTTAACACTGAATAGACAAAATGTAATTGAATATATTGATAACACTCCTAGTATTTTTTTAAAAAAATAAAAATATAACATCTTCTTATTGGAAAAGATAATAAGGAAAAGGGATGAAATTGTAATTGATTTAAGTGTCGGAGAGATGTCGGAGCGGGTGAAAATAGCAGCAGGCCATGTGTCGGCTTCATGATGGTAACACGTGGCAGAGAGCAAAAGTAGGGGTCCCAAATTGTAATTTTCCTAAAGTCTGAATGGTGGAAACTTTGCGCAGTCTGAGAAGGAATTAAACTTTAGATAATTGCAAGCCCACCCCCTCTACCCTCCTGGGCCCCACCGCAGATTCCACTAATTCCAGATTTCACTTCAAAAAGCCGGGGACCGCTAAAGATTTGTTTATTTTCAATTTGGCCCCACACAGATTTACAAAATATTTGCTGGTGGGTCCCTGCACATGTACCTTTTTCTCTATTTCTTGTCTCCCTCACTATAATTGCATAAGATTTTGATTCTCAACCCCCAAATCCACCCCTCTATCCACGCGCTGTCTCACTATTTCTAAATAGTCTAATTATTATTTGAGTACGTGATTTACCGACATAATGTCTCCAAGCCATAAGAATATTATGTCATATTGCCATAATCCAAATTATAATATAGACTAATATACCCTTATTTTGAATTAAATAATAATTGAATAAATGAATATATATCAATTAATCATAAAAGGAAAGATAATTCATATCAAATTAATATCTTTTATCATATCAAATTAATATCAAAAGTCAAACTCATATCAAATTACAATCTTTTACCTTAAATGTATGCAATCAAAAATAAAGATATTAACACGGCTGAAATATCTTCATTCCTCCCTCCGTCGACCAGCCTCCACCGTCTGGCCCTCCGCGTCGCAGGTTGCGGCATCTTCAGCCTTGTTCATCCAAATCATTGCTGCCATAATATAAAAAAACATCAAAGATACCACTCTTTCTCTTATTTATATGTGTTTTAGGCCTCCTATACATGTTCAATTAAATATATATGGGGGGTTTGTGAGATTTTTGGGATGTTGTACATTTTTCACATATAACTAGATTATCACATCGCAAGATTTTTGCATTTTGGGACTACATAGATATTAAGCAAATTATATTGCAAGTGGAGAAGAATGCCCATTTTGTTAGGTATAGTGTGTTGAAAGTGTCATGCATAATAAATTTGTAAATATCTGGAAACTTTTTTATTAGCTATGGTGTGTGGAAACTTAAAAATGGTGGACGATGATGATGACGAGAGGTTAATAAAATGACGATGACGAGAGGTTAATGTGGAGGAGGGAGAAATCACTATCCATATATTTGCTTAAATCAAGTCTTCCATAAATATACACACAATTTTCCTAAGTAATTAATTCTTAAATATAAATAAATGTTTTATATGCATAAGGGTAGTATGGTACATGTATAAAACATAAATTTTAAAAAAATATATAAAACAATCTAAAATGACTATTTTAACCTCATTATGGCATTATGGCTTGGAGACATTATGTCTCTAGAACATTTTCCTTATTATTTTTGTCCTAATTTATAGGAACTCGGATTTCAATTTACATGTCAAACTTTAATATCTAATATATGTAGATTATTGAATTAGTGATTTATTCTTATCTTGCACCAATTAAGATTTTGACATTTACATAGATAATTTAATTACGTGACACTGTTGTTAGATGTTATCCGAAAACTACGTAGTAATATTGTAGGTATTGAAATTTGAAAGTACATTATTACGTGAAATTTACTTCTATTATATTTCATTTTTGCCGCTATCAATGTTATGTTTATCTATTTATACATTCATAATTTTGTGAGAAGAATGGTTAAATATTTTAAATGATTGTGATCTAAAACCCAAACACAAAAGTTTGCAATTTTTCATTTTTAAAAAAATGCCTCACACACAATAAGGGATATGAATGTACACTCATTAATGAGATTAGGAGAATCTTAGTGTACACTCATTAATGCTCCCAAGATTGCCCATAAAATGGTTGAGTTTTATTTATTCATATGTTTGTGAAATAATTACCCATGTTCTCCTAATTAATTCTCACCCTAGAGCTATAATTTGCCCCACTCTCCATCTATTTCATGGGAAATATTCATTTCATGGACCCTTATTACAAATTCATAGAATAGGGTACGTTTGAACAACACGAGGTCGATGACAATTTTATAAATATGGGTAAACACACATCATTTATGCATATATAACTTTTTGTAGAGGATGTCGGTTAGTTTTTCAATTCCTTTTGGATATGGTCATCAAATAGGTAGCATGTGTAGTAGGATATTGTATTATTGTTATTTATAATGAACAATATGCATGATAATTTAAATTGATTAGAAGGCCATGATCAATGGAAGTAAATGTTCTATATAGATATAAATGTAATAAGTGGGCACTAATAAAATTCCATAGTTAAATGATGTCAATCTTCTTATTAGATTTGGGTCGACGCCGCCCAATTTAGGATTTTGATTTATTTTTTGTTTTCAATTATGATTCTATTTTTTCTTGCAATTTGTGTTTTACATTTTTCTAATAGAAGAGTTTATTGCTGTATTGTTTGTTATGCGAGTGTCACTTGCATTTGTTGTTTGGTCTTTACTTTGCATTGATGTTGTTGTTTGTTAGTTGGTTTATGTCAATGGTTAGTTTTTTCTATCATTCGTTTAATGTTTTTTGTTGTATTAATTTTATTATTATTTATATTGTCATCATAATTTAAGTGTATTTTATATTTTAGTGAGTAATTATAAAATGTATGTTATACTATTTATCTTTAAGATCAATTTGATAAGGTAGATAATTCATTGTTAGTGTTACATGACTATATTACATATCAAAATAGTAGTACTGACATATACTCCCTCCGTCCCATTAAAAATGAAATGTTTTTCTTTTTTGTTTGTCCCATTAAAAATGAAACGTTTCCTAAAATGGAAATAATTCTATCTCTACTTTTTCATCTCTCTTACTTTACTCTCTCTTCTTTAACTCACAAAACAACATTGCATAAAATCCCGTGCCGATTTCCAAATGTTTCATTTTAAGTGGGACAGAGGGAGAGGGAGAGTGAGTATTTTCATAAAAAAAGATCTACGGAGTACTTCATAATAATTGGGTATAAAGGCTTATAAATACAAGAGTATAGCCCACAAGTGGTTCAACCCATGAGCTTAAACAGTCAAAAAAGTTTCAATTTTTCTACTTTTGGTGGTCCAATATCAATAATATTCCCACGAGAAATCGACACCGAACTGATTTTTTTTAAAGAGTGACATGAATTATTAGTTTTTCCATTTAATTTATTAGGTGACAAAATCGTGGTAGAGTAATGTGGAGCTATAATTGGTTGTTGGCAAAATCTACTCATTATTGGTGCAGTTAGATAATTAATTGATTGAATAGTTAATTAATTAATTAAAAAATAAGAAAAGTGTGAAAAAAAGAGTCAAGAGGTGTACATTGTTTTTTGGAGAGATATATGTAGTGTAACGTCCAAGCAATTAACTTAATTAGGTAGTCAATCACTTTAAAAAGGTCATGGGATTGGGATCTCACCCAAATCAAATCTTGATTCTATTTTTAAGACAAAATGAGCACACAACATCTCTCTTGATTTTTTTAAGAATCAGTCCTAAGATCTTTTTAAGGCTTTGCAATTTGTCTCATTTCCTTTTGTCACACTTTTATACCAAGTCGTGTGTGTGTAAATATTCAATGATGTCGTGTCATCTGTGTGATGAGTTTCTAGCATTTCAAATTCTTTTGAAAACTAAAATTCAGACTAATTTAAATCATGATTTATATATATACATATCGTGCGAGATAAGAAGTCACACTTATTCAGTAATACAGGATTTTAGAACGATTTTAGATATTTGTTATTGTGTATTAGTGTATGTAAATCAAAGCTTGCTGATCTTTTTGTATATTACATTTTAATGCTTTGATTTTTATGCAATTTGTTAATTTGAGTTATTTTGGTAAAAAATTATTGTCAAATTTAGAAGAATATTACCATCGTTCTAAGGAATGCTCAAATGCAAATAACAAACTTAAAAGATAAACTACACAAGGATTGGAATTAAAATGCATCAACTAGAAATAGGAAATAAATATGGATATATCAGAATCACGAAATTTCGCCTTGTCAATTTCAAATTTAAAAATTCTAGTAGTTAGATTGTACTACATGTCTCAATTCAAATCGTTGAAACAACAATTATCCATCTTAATGACAAATTTGAAATTTGCTCAATTCAAATTGATATTTATCTATATAACTCAAAAAGGCAAGTGTTTTGGCAAATTAAAATAAACAACTATTGTAAATTTTTTAATGTGTCACTAATTGTGAATTGAAAATTTAACTAATCTAATACTAGAATTGGGCCAAAATAGAACACTAGGACACATGCAAGTGTTAGTATCTCATCAATATTAGAGTCTGAAAATAAAGTCGAACGGTGATTGAAGTAGACTCTTAACTACTTATCGATATAAATGTTTGAGTAGTCAAAGATATTTTAGGGAATTCATCAAACGAGTTATGAACACGAGTTAATAAAACGTGAATCTAGTCGCCGACAGATTAAAATGGCAAATCAAAACCCTAATCGCGAACATAAAGAATTAATACTAATTTAATTTTTTTTCTAGAAAAATAGAGAAAATAGGGGTGGAGATGGGCCCCACAAGCTGATAGATAGCAGCATGAGTAGTTGTAACAATAAGAGTGTCCAAAAAAGAGAATCTAGTGAGAAAGATCACTCACACACATACACACACTGCGTGTCTTGTTTGTGTGTCGTTGTAGTAAATCACTATCCTCTTACCATAACCATAACCATAACCATAACCATAACCATAACCCAACATTTCTCTGCACACACAGTTTTTGCTTCTCTACTACTCAATAAAACCCACACCTCTCTCTTTCTCTTGCACCATCCACACACACACACACACACACACATACTAGATCATAATAAACAAATTACCAATTCACCAACAACAAATTCAATCACACAAACACACAATTCTTGAAATTAATCAGCTATGGTTTCTGAAAGAGATGAAGAAGAGAAACACCTCTTCCATGTATTGGCTGTGGATGATAGTAATATCGATAGAATGCTCTTGGAGAGGCTCCTCACTTTCTCTTCATACCAAGGTTCAATTTTCTCTCTTTCGCTCTTTCTCCTCTCTCTTTCTCTCATACTAAAAGTGATGAATTTGTGATGTAGTTACTTGCGTGGAATCGGGAGATAAGGCACTCGAATATTTGGGATTGGTGGATATTCATCAACAAAATCAATGTGAAAGATCATTGCCATTATCTTCTCCATCTTCCACCCAACTTTCTTGTGATTCTTTATCGTCAAAATCAGAGGTAAATACAATTAATTACCCTTTTTTAAATGTTTTTTCACAAACTCATTTATTTCCTTCATCTTATTTGTGCAAATTCACAAATTCATAATATTAAGGTCAAAGTGTCGGAAAAATCATGAATTTTGGTTTGTCCTGCAACTTTGCAAACCAGTCAGTAAAACCATAGATTTTAACTTTTTTTTGTCAATTTTCTCATCACGAAACATATATTCTGATTTCCTACTTAGACATATGTTGTTGATTTGGTACACGCGTGTTTTAAATTGATGACATGGTTGCTTTATTTGTGAAGTGTGCTGAGAAAAATGATAAAATTCATGGATAGTCTTGACCTCGTAGAGTTTTCAGAAGTCGCACCCTAATTAGACCCGAGGGAAAATTGAGAAAAACTTAATTCTAGAATTAACTTTTTAAGTTGCGGGATGAACCCGAATTTATCCAAAATTCATGATTTTAGTAACAATTTGAACTAATATTAGTACTCCACCTGTTTTATACTTTCCAATATCCAACCGATAAACCAAAGGAGCCTGAATGTTATCTTATCATTGAACCCTCCATATTGTGCATATATCATATGGTTTCATTGCACATGGGAGATATCATAAGGTAGGAGTGTTTAACTTTGCAAGAATAATAAAAGTGATAATTAAAAAACATTTTAATTTTACCATGGTATTATTGAAATAATGTGCGGTGGAGCAGAGGTAACTTTTTTTTTCTAGGTTTTTCGAGTACTTCTCCTAAAAGAGGCTACAGTTCCATGATTGAAGGATGAAAATTTTGACAGAGTAAACATGCCAAAATTAGTAAAAGAAAGTTAAAGTTGGTAAAAACTTTGTGCTTTTAAAACCTAAAGCTGCCCCATTTTCCTTCTTTTTCAAATTATTACTGTAGTAATATTCTCTCTCTGACATATGATAGTCAAATCAGTAACAATATTGAACTTTTAGAAAATATTCAAATTATTATTATTATTATTATTATTATTATTATTATTATTATTATTATTATTATTATTATTATACCATGCGTTTGTATTATTTTATTTTTTTTAATTCTACATAAGCAATTTAATTTTGTAAAATTGTGATCAAATTTCAGGTATCAAAAGTTAACCTGATCATGACAGATTACAGCATGCCTGGAATCAGTGGCTATGATTTACTAAAAAGAATTAAGGTTGGTTACTCTATAAAACATAATAAATTTAATAAAGAAATTTTTTTTGCTCTTACCAAAAGTATAATTTATTTGTAATTCATTTTTATAGGATTCTTCTTGGAAAGATGTTCCCGTTGTGGTTATGTCATCTGAGAATGTACCTTCAAGAATCAATATGTAAGCAAAATCACAACTCACTCCCTTTTAGTTATCATTTCAAAATTAATTTTCAGCCCTTTGTTTGCAAAAATCCAAAGGTGGATGCATCTCCTTTGTTGGATTTGTTGCAACACATATTTGAAATCCACACGAGGATGATAAATAAAACTAGGTGAACCACAAGGAATGGAGTATAAAAATATCACTGCTACAATACGACAATTGCAGAGAAAATACGAGTGAGGGACGAATTTTTTTCGTGTTCGGTACTTTTATACTTTCTCTATTAACAAAAATATCAATCCATCAAAATTAGTTTCATTTCTAATTATGAAGATTTTTTCACCACTTTTTCTCTTTCTCTGTCCCACTTTACCTATTTTTCTCTTTATTATGTTACTTTAACATTTACGTATCATATCATCCACAAATTAGACAATTTTTTGTAGACGAAGAAAAACATATTAATACTATGTTCTCGTGAAGAAGAGAATATAGCATTCATGATAACCATTCTCTCTCTATATTACTTCATCCGTCATATTTTAATTGATTCATATTTTGGTAAAAAACCAACCAATTTAATCAATTTTAATTTATTTTCTATTTATTTATCTATTTTAATTTCTCAACCTAACTTAATAAATACTACCATTTTAATCTACAATATCTAAAATTGTATAAGAGTTTCAAAGACTCTTTTACATAATTTCGAATTTTCTATAATTAATAATCTATGGATTATGATTGTTAAACAGGTGTTTGGAAGGAGGAGCAGAAGAGTTCTTATTGAAACCTGTGAAATTAGCAGATGTGGAAAAAATCCATTCTAATCTTATTAGTTCAACTAATTATAGTCCCTGCGAAGAAAACGGTATTGCCGAAATTGAAAAATCTAACAACGCTAAGAGAGAAGGCAGTGAAATTGATAAGAACTGCAGCAATGGTAACAAGAGAAAAGCAACCGTGGCGACATCACTGGATCTCTCCGACAGAAGGCCACGTGTCCAAGAACTGCCGGTTTCGTAGAGTTCTACACATACGTTTGTTAGTGTATTTGGATACAACATACGATGGCATTGTATGGTTTTCATTTTGGCAACATGAAATGAATGACTAATTGGTACTACAACTTAATTACTTATGAATTATCTATATAGGGATGAATTCTCTTATGGGAATCAACTTTTTTTATATGATTGAAAAAAGAATGGACAAAGAAAATGCTATTATAAGAGGGGTTTATATTACATTAACACGAACCGGCGAGCACATTATAGTGGGATAATATTATCTAATTTTCGATATTTTGTGTGAATATTATACAAAGCTCCAATCATAGCAAAAAACATAATTGTGTAACATCGTCGCATTTTCAGTATTTTATGTTAATTGTTGTGGAAAAATCTTTATCATCGGAATGAAATATGGATAAGTTAATTGTATCCAAATTCTGAACTCAAAATTTAGAATACATTGCTTATGCTAAAACAAATACTGAATGTGGGCTTAGGCTCTGTGATGGTGGGGCTGGGCTTTTGCGTGGGCCGAGGCCCCAATCAAATGGATATAACTTTTTTTTTTTTGTTTTTAAATGGATATAACTTAGGCAATCTAATGTGCTTTGTTATGAAAATGGATGCTTTGCTTTCAAAAAATATGTTAAAAACAAAATATGACTACTTTGTTTTAGAGAATAAAAGGATAAAAAAAATTGGATACAGAATGTGTGGTTGGTAAAGTTTGTGACCAACGAAGAAGGTACGACAATTAGATATTGACTGAGATGGTTTTTGCGATATATGTTTGTAATTTTTTAGTTTGAACTCAAAAAGATCTCTTTAGTTTGAAATCTCCACGTAATTGGAGATTTAGACATTTGGTTATTTTATGTATGCAATTTTATTACGAATAAAAATGCAATTTTAACCAATCATGCGTAAGAATTAGTATAATAATTTTTATTAGTACTCCATTTTAGACAACTAAGGTCTATTTTGTGAATTTTATTGTGGGAGATATTCGATTCCTCGTCAATAATTGGTGCACAAATTCCTCGTAAATGTGATTCTCACACACATTGAAACTACAAATCTAACTCTATCTTCATCGATGGTTGCATCTTTATTACGTGTTCGGTCATAGTCCCCTCGATTTTTTCTCCAAATATAAATCTGTTATAAAAAATTTATATTTGTCTAAAAATAGAAATTTCTATTTCCCTTCTCCGATAAATATCTCCTCTATTTTTGTCGTTTTCCTTCTCTTTTTGCTTACTTACCTAGCAAGAAAATACATTGATTTAAATACTCACAACAAGGTGAAATAGATAAGTTTTTTAATTGTGGTATTTACTTGAAGTCCGTGGGTGGCATGTGCTACTTCGCTTGCATACAAATAAAATACAACGGTTTTGTTAAGCATATATATGAATATTAGTACTAGTAGTAATAAAATTTTGTGCAATTAGGTGAATTGAGGAGTTTGGAAGCATTTGCATAAAATGAGCTGTTCCACTTATCTGGCACAAATATTATTGTTAGTGTTCTTGGATCTCATTTACTAATAGAGAGAGAAATTTATCAAAAACAGAAAGATTATTAATTTGTATCTTCGGCCTCAAGCCCTCAAAGTGTACAAATATGATTATTAGATCTACCTTTCTAGTTTGAGTTTCAATGTTTTGAATTGAAAATCATTGAAAATCATCGATTTCGAATTGAAACCACAATTTAACGCTTTATAAATGAAGCTAGCAATTTCAGAACGACGATTACGAATTATGAAACACAATGGTCTTATCGGATCTTCTGGTCAGGCTCTGTTCCACTATTTTCGAACATGAAACCACTTGTCAATCCATAATTTCTTCCAAAAACTTGCAAAAAACGAGAGAAACGCATTGGTTTTTAAACCAAACCGCTAGTTATCATTTTAAAATCGGAGCGATAATTTCAGAAAACATAAGAGTTCTGTTTTGCCATTTCTGTCTGTCTCAACTTCAGAGTCCTATTTCACTTTTAGCATAAATGATAAGTAGACCCTACATTCCACCAACTTATTTCACTCACATTTTATTATAAAACCAATATATACAAGTGAGACTCATATTCCACTAACTTATTAAACTCATTTTTCTTTATATTTCTTAAAACTCATACCCTAACTAATTAGGACTCTTAAGTTGGGACTTAGGGAGTAATATTTTTCAACCGTAAATCCGATGATAGCAATATTTTGTCTAAAATGAAAAAACCGATAGTTTTGAACCGTCATTTTATCGATTAAAACCGGAACCGTAAAATAAACTGTCGGACCAGTTCCGGTTCCACCTATAAATGTGTCCATGTCCCCCGCAATCCAACCGTGCAAACCAAAGATGGGAGAAGAAAACTTCCAAGAATTCTACACAAAGTGGATCGGCGAGCAGCGGCAGCAAATCGGCATCCTCCTCCTCGCCTCCAAATCTCCTTCCTCTTCCTCTTCCTCTTCGTCTCCGCCTCTCTCCGTCTTAGTAACTCGCACCCTCGCCCACTACGAAGAGTACTACGCCACCAAATCCAAATGCGCCAAAACCGACGTCTTCCTCCTCCTCTCCCCGCCGTGGACCAGCCGCCTCGAGCACGCCTTCATCTGGATCGGCGGCTGGCGCCCCACCGCCGCGTTCCACCTCCTCTACTCCAAGTCTGGCCTCCAGCTCGAGGCCAGACTCTCCTCTGGCGCCCAGGCCGAGGCTGCTGGCCTGGGCAACCTCTCTGCGCGCCAGCTGGGGCTCATTGATGAGCTGCAGCGGAGCACGGTGAGGGAGGAGAGGAGGATCACGGAGAAGGAGGCGAAGCAGCAGGAGACGGTGGCGGATGCGGAGATGGTGGAGCTGAGCGGTGCTGATGTTGTGGAGGAGGAGAGGGTGGGGTTGGCTTTGAAGGGGAAGGAGGAGGGCTTCGAGAAGGTGCTGAGGAGCGCGGACCGGCTGAGGATGGAGACGCTGAAGGCGGTGGTGGGGATATTGTCGCCGATGCAGGCGGTGCATTTCTTGATTGCGGCGGGGGAGCTGCATCTCAGCCTGCATGAGTGGGGGAGGGAGAAGGATGAGAGAGATGGTGTGCAATGCAATGCCTAGCTTTTGCTTTTCTTGTTCGTGTGGGTTGTTGGCTTTGAATGTGAAATCAAGAAATGAATAAAAAATGTTCTTCATTTCATCATTGTTTGAGTAATTTGATGCTGATTTCTCTCATGTTGCCAAGTGATGTGAAATTCGGATCCATTGCCAAATGATATGATTCGAATCATTCGATGATGGTGACGGAAAGTCGTCGTGGAACATAATGTAACTGATATGGTAGAAGCGAACCCTCACAAACAGAACTCATATAGATATGTAGGCAAGAATGTTGATTGAGACACTATGATCCAACGATCCAACTCTAATTTCAACTTAAAAGAAACGATAGACAACATAGGAATATGTTTGTGCACTTTTCATTGGTTGATTAGTTATCATTGTGTGGTTTAATTGATTATTTATTCAGCAAATATATTTCATTTTATTTATATTATTTACAATTTAGAGTTTATTAGAATTTCAAATTGTGAATAATTCTTTACATGCGTATACATAATTGGGTAACGTAATAGTTTTCTTAATTTTTAAAAATCAGGGATTGTATAGTAAAATTGTACTAATAAACAATTTACTAGTATTAGTTATTTATATACTACGTTTGTACTTTGTACACCCGAACAACAACAAAAGAGATTTAGCCTGGCAATGTGATTCAAAGCACATGCTCTTGCAAATGGTGCATTAGAGACTTCGAAACGATGGAATCCATTTTATCTCTCGATTTTAATTTTCTCTATTCTCGAAGGGGAATAATGTTGAATCCGCTAAGGAAAACTGCTTTAATTTTCAGAAACTACCAGCCCGCATGCTAAGCCGAACTCCCCCACGTGCTGTGTGGAGGCTACGACCTTCGGGCGCCCGCAATAAGAGAGATTTCGGAAAAAATGGTTTAATTTCGCAAGCCTTTCGAAATTTAGGATTAAATTCGCTAACCTTTTGATATATGGGATCGTGGCATGCAAATTTTTCGGAAGAAGGGATTTTCGGTTTTTTATCCATTTTTTCTTCTTATTTCTTATTTTTCCTTTTATAATATTTATAAATAGACTAAATTACCCCTAATATTTATACTCCAATTTTCTTTTGAATTCCTGTGTACACCTCCATTTCTCCATTTTGCATCAGATTGCATAACTCAGCAACTCCAATTATATTTTAACAAAATAGGAACTGATAGGCAAATCACAAATCCAATTAGAGATTCAGTATAACCCCATCACATTCCACATTCCACATTCAACCAACAGTGGAGAAGAGGCGGAGAAATTTATGGGACTGTTGAAGGAGGAAGTGGCGGCGCGAAGCACGCACAACAGCAGCTAGGCGGGGACAATGCAAGTTCGGCAAGAGCCTTGAGCGCGACCAACGGCGGCCTTGGGCGAGCTCAACTCAACCTCAATTTGGTCGGCGCCACAGTACAGCCAGTCGGTGGATTCGCGAGTCTGAAATGTTGGACGATGGTTGCATCGTAGTTAGGGATTTGAGGGACAGAGGCGGAAAGTGAAGGCTGGTGAATACAGAGAGGACGACGGCGGCCGCAGCAGCGGTGAACCATCGGTATTTCAGGCGGACTGGCGACGGCGAAGATGAGTATAATGTATAATCTAGGAGGAGGGTGGAGGGAGAATGGGAGGAAGAGGATGATGGTGGACTAGCGGTGATTAGCCGTGATTTTTCTCAATCTGGTGGAAATAAAATTATTGGAGCAAAAAATGTGAAAATTGGAGCAAAAATATTAGGGGTAATTTAGTCTATTTATAAATATTATAAGAGCAAAAATAAGAAATAAGAAGAAAAAATGGATAAAAAATCAAAAATCCTTTCTTCTGAAAAATTCGTATGTCACGATCCCATATATCGAAAGGTTAGCAAATTTAATCCTAAATTTCGAAAGGCTTGCGAAATTAAACCATTTTTCCGAAATTTCTCAGTACGAATAAATTGTGAATATCTTCTTTATCACTATTGAAAATTTTAAACGAAATAGGAGTACAATTCATCAAAACAATTCCTAATAGGTATAACTAATTGTAGGAAAATTTAGTTAAGGGTATCGTGCATATACAATTATGAGTAAAATATAATTGAAATATAAATTTTTAACCAAAAAATATAATAAATTCTTAAATAGATGCGACCAAATAAAGTATCGATATTTATCAAATATAACTAAGGATCAAATTCAATTATACCATTACTTAAAAGTAATTATAGTTTAAAACATCAAACAATTAATTACACAACCCTTCAATATTACAATTATGTTAAGAACTTTAAAATAGACTAATATAACTAATTATAGAAGGTTTTAATTAAGGGTATTGTGCATAAGTGAAAAACAATTGAAATATAAATTCTTTTACTAAAGTAATCAACAATAATATACTTTTTCAAAAACAAAATATATATTTCCTTGTCAATAACATAACTAACTAAGTAAAGAACCAAATTTTCCTACCATAATTCATCATCGTATATAGGTAAACTTATTATACAAGAAAATCACGCCCCAAGATTCAAATTTCCATATTAACATACAAAACCCTATATATAAAATGCAACCAATACATGCCACAAAACAAAAACAATTAGTTAAAATGAGTACTCTCTTCGACAAAGCAAAAAGAAGCAAGCGCCGCGCAGAAAAAAAGGCGGCGTCTTCGACATCTCGACCACCACCACCCCTAGAGCCGGAGCCGGAGCCGGAGCCCACGCCTTACGGATGGGAACCGAACAACGGAGAAAGAGGATTTACAGGCTATTCCAACAATGATACTTGCAACTATAGTAGCAACACTATCCGCCGCCAGCACAGCAAACCCCTCCGAGGTTGGATTACGGAAGCTACTCCTCTTACCAACACGGACGAAGATCAATGCTTTATCATGTAGTTAGGGTTTTTCTTCACTTTTTATTACTACGTGGTTTTTGTGTTTCTTAATTTCCTGAATTTCATTTAGTTTTTGGACTTGGAGTATGTTGTCTTTGTTTGTTTTTCGAGATTATTGAAGGATTTTAATTTACTAATTACTACTATTATTTTGTGGTTTTTTAATTTGAGAGTACTATATTTTTTACAATTTTGGGATAATTGTTTCAAATTGTTATGATTTGGGTAATTTAATAGTTTTCACGATTTTTAAAATATAGAAAGAAAGATATAAATAAATAAATTGAATGACGAAAGGAAAAGATCGGATTTTAATTTACTAATTACTACTATTATTTTGTGGTTTTTTAATTTGAGAGTACTATATTTTTTACAATTTTGGGATAATTGTTTCAAATTGTTATGATTTGGGTAATTTAATAGTTTTCACGATTTTTAAAATATAGAAAGAAAGATATAAATAAATAAATTGAATGACGAAAGGAAAAGATCGAGGCTTTATTAGGTATGATATATTCCATGTTTATTATAGAAATTATGGAGTCGTTATGGAATATATAAACCCTCAATGTTTAAAAAATCATTTCCATTTGACAGATTTTAACATCAATACTCACACCCAAAATTCAATTAGACTCACATTTTCGTATTAACGTAATCTGTGATCCCTATACAAAATCCTCTATATAAACACTTGCAAGAACTAATAATCTAAGATACCAAGCCAAAAAGAACGGGTTTTTTTGCAAAAAGAAAAGCAAGAAAGGCTCAAAATCCGAGGCTCCCTGATAGGATTAATTAGGTCGCGAAGTAATGTTAAACGTTACTCCTTCCGTCCCAAATAATTCGACCCAGTATTCCATTTCGGGCTGTCTCGCATAATTTGTTCCATTTCACTTTTATCATTTTTGGTTTGGATCCTATATTCCACTAACTCATTCCTACTCACATTTTATTATAAAACTAATACTTTAAAAGTATGACCCACATCCCACCGACTTTTTTCAACTCACTTTCCATTAGATTTCTTAAAACCCGTGTCGAGTCAAAGTGTCCCAAATTATCTAGGACGGAGGGAGTTAGGCCATTCGCAACGCTGTCTCTTATCCGTCTCTTAACCGTCTCATCTCTTAACTATTCATGGGCCCCACTGTACTTTTCAAAAATTTCATCTCTTAACTAAGAGACAACACCTGCATCCCTCCATCTCTTAACCATCTCTTATCCATCTCTTAACTATTCATTCAATTTCATTTTTTAATTTTTATTTCCAACAAATTCAATTAATAAAAACACACTTAATTAAATAAAATAAAATCACAATTTAAAGGCCTAAAAAATTATAAAATACATAATTATAAAATACATAATTAAAAAATAATATAATTAAATAAAATAAAAATTACTACCTCCGTCCCCCAAAATTTGCTACATTTTGACCCGACACGGGTTTTAAGAAATGTAATGGAAAGTGAGTTGGTGGGATGTGGGTCCTACTTTTAAAATATTAGTTTTATAATAAAATGTGAGTAGGAATGAGTTAGTGGAATATGGGGTCCACTACCAAAAATGGTAAAAGTGAAGTGTATCAAATTTTCAGGGACGGACCAAAATGGTAATATGTATCAAATTTTCAGGGACAGAGGTAGTACAATTTAAAGGCCTAAAAAATTTAAAAATGCATGATTAAAAAATACATAATTAAATATTAAAATTTACAAATTTTTTTTTCGAATTTTCAATTTTTTTAAAAAAAAATAAATTTATGACGTCATAATTCCGACGCCCACTCGCGGGCCGGCAAGTGGGCGTCACGCCATCGCTTAGCGCGCGCCACGTGGCCGCGCGCCTCGTCTCGCCAGCTCGAGGCTGGCCTCTTCCGAACGCGTCGGGCGTCAAGACATCTCGTCTCGTCGAGACGAGACCGAGACCGCAACGAGGCAGCGTTGCGGATGCTCTTAAAAGTTAAATCTCACAAATTATATAGCATTTGATTAATGACAAAGGTTGTTTAAAAATTATATGGTGCAGAACCCTTTGTCTAGGCAAAAAAAAATTCCTAAAACTAAAAGAAAATTAAATGCATAAGAGCTAAAAGAATTTTTTGAACTAAGGCCAATAAATATAGTTCCACAAGAGCATTATTTGGGGATGGAGGCTATATTTGATCTAAGATTTTTTTTTGGATTAGAAATTTTTGATCCCATCCTTTTTAATTTATCGAACTATTCGTAGATTAAATATTCACAAATATATCCTAGATGAAAATACTTTTCACTAAAAGTGGCAAAAATCTAGAAATATTTTTCGTTAAAAGTGGCCAAAATATAAATTTTACCTCTCCAATTTTCACACAATTTGCGTGTAATGTGGGCTTAATGTGCAATAAAGACGTGATTAAGTTAGTGAAGAAATGAGAATCCCATTTTCCTCACACCTTTTGCATTCCACCAATTTTAAAACGCAGTAACAATAATTAACACCACAATTACACTCAAAATAAAAGAATTATACACAAAATTACATTTAATTTTCTTGAAATTAAAACACTTGAGTTCCTCATGCCATCAGTCGGGCAGGCTACCCCCAGCCTATCCCGTCGCCAAATTGTGAAAATTCATCTGGGTTTTTCTCTTGGGCCCGTTTGATCTGAATTTTCCATCTCATTTTCTGGAAAAGTTTGAATTTTTATTCGGAATTTTTTATCTGGGTGATTTGTAAAAAAGTTATGGAGGAGGGTAGGTTTTGTCAGTGGAGTGTAATCCGATCGGTGTTGGCTATTCTTCAATGGTGGGGTTTCAATGTCACTGTTATCATCATCAATAAATGGATCTTTCAGGTTTGATTCTTGATGCTTTGTTAGAGAAATTGAAGGGAATTTGGTCTTGAATTTTTTAGTTTTGGTTTGTATGTGGAGTGGGTTTCTGGATTTGCTTCTTTTTGGGGGGTTTTTTGCTGAACTTTAATCGGTGGGTTTTTACTGTTTCTTTAAGTTTTGTTGATTCTCAGCTGGAATTATGGTTTCTTGCCTTTCTGTTATGCTTTATAAATTGAGGAATGGAGTAATTTATAATTCTTGTTAGAAATTAGTATTTGTTGGAATCATTTTAGTACTGTTCTCAATTTTTTGAACATTGTGATTCTGTACATATTCTGAGTATTTTAGAGCTCTGTTATCAGTTGATGTATCATTGAAGCAATTCTTGATACTGTGTGTGTGCGTGTTATTAAATCACATTTCACAGTAATGATGAAGCTTCTTTCCAACTGTGTGTGTGTTTTCTTGAGATCATTTTTTAGTATTTTACTGCTTTTGGGATGTGATCTAGTTGAGCCATTACCTCATTCAAATTGAAGAAGTTGTTTCCTCTTAATTTCAGTCCTAGTGTATATTGCTGCTACTGTTGGATGGCATTAGGTCAATATCTTTCAAGTCCCCGAGCAATTAAGATGGCTAGGGAAACGTTGATCCATTTGATGCGTTTAGTCCTCATTCAAATTAAAGAACTTGTTTCCTCTTTGATAGTATTAGATTGATATCTTTCATGTCCTTGATTGGGAAGGGCGAGGTGACATTTTGGGTTACCTATATCAAACGAATCTCGGTTAGATTAGATTGATTGTTTGTCATCCCATTGTGTTTGTTAATGAATTTACCTCACATTGCTATGTGGAAATATAGATGATGAATGTCTTTGATTGCAGTTGTCTTTCCTTGTCGTTTATCATAACCATTTCTTATGTTGTTATACTTGGCAGAAACTGGACTTTAAGTTTCCATTGACAGTGTCGTGTGTTCACTTTATATCCTCGGCCATTGGCGCGTACCTGGTAATTAAAGTGTTAAAACTTAAGCCGCTCATTTCAGTGGATCCCGAAGATAGATGGAGGCGGATCTTTCCTATGTCATTCATATTTTGTATCAACATAGTGTTGGGGAATGTTAGCCTGAGATACATACCTGTTTCCTTCATGCAAACCATAAAATCTTTCACCCCCGCAACGACAGGTGAGTAGTAGGAGTGCTGTCATTGGCTTCGATGAGTAAATTATTCTTGTGTTTTTGTGTTGACGATACAATGGTAAAATGCTTTCTGTTTTCTCGTGCTCTTGGAACAGTGTTATTACAGTGGCTTATCTGGAAGAAGTACTTCGACTGGCAGATTTGGGCTTCGTTGATTCCAATTGTTGGAGGGATTCTTCTCACGTCCATCACGGAGCTCAGTTTCAACATGTTTGGGTTTTGTGCTGCTTTGTTTGGCTGTCTTGCTACTTCCACGAAAACCATTCTTGCAGAGTCTCTGTTACATGGCTACAAATTTGATAGGTAATATACGTCGTTCCAGCGTTCTTCCCATCTCATCATTGTCGTTTTTCGTTCTCAATTCTATATGATCAAATTGAGCTAAGTGTTTGTGCTTAATTTGGCCAAATGATGCCGGATTACTTGTATTGATTGTTCGTTATCAAAGTTTTTCGTTTTTTCCTATGTTCGACTTTCGAGTCATCTGTTCTTTTTTGTTCCGTTTGCAGTATAAACACAGTGTATTATATGGCACCATTTGCAACGATGATCTTGGCCGTGCCTGCCTTGTTGCTCGAAGGGTCAGGTGTCGTGGTGTGGCTCTATACATGCCCTTCTCTTTCCTCGTCTCTCGTCATCATATTTGGGTCCGGAGTGTTGGCCTTTTGCCTCAACTTCTCCATCTTCTACGTCATCCACTCCACCACTGCCGTGACCTTCAATGTTGCCGGAAACCTCAAGGTGAGTGTTTCGTGCCTTCTCTCGCCACATTTATCGTACATATATCGAGTATTTTGACGAATCCAGTTCCTCTCTTTCGTACATAGGTTGCTGTTGCCGTGACATGTTCGTGGCTGATCTTCCGCAACCCGATCTCTATGATGAACGCAGTTGGATGCTCCATAACCCTCGTCGGATGCACATTCTACGGGTACGTGAGACACATGCTCTCGTCCCAATCGCCCGGAACCCCCCGTACGCCTCGGACGCCCCGGACCCCACGAAGCAAGATGGAGTTGCTCCCATTAGTAAGTGACAAATTAGATGACAAAGTTTGAACCTTGTTTGTAGCAGAAAACAGTATTACTTGTAGAAAATGGAAGATTTCTTCTTCCTTTGTTTTTGGATAGACTATAATCAAATGGAGAATGGATTAAGATTATTACATAATCTTGTGCAAGAAATTTCTACATGCTTTCAACTCCCTTCCTACCAAATTTTAATGAGTCAATTTTCTTTTTTGTAAAAATCTATCAGTTTATTTTCTTTCTACTTTATTCTTTATTTTATTTTCTATTTAATTATCCACACTATTTTCTATTCACTTATTTATTTTAAATAGAGAATTGGAGTAAGATGCAAGAAATTTCAAAATGCTTTACTCCCTTCATTCCAAATTAAGATGCTGAAAACAAAATCCATCGAACCAAAATCTATCAATTAATTTAGAAGGAATGGAGTATTATTCGAAAACTAAGCAAAATGATAGACAAACATAGGGATCAGCTGTCATTAAAAATTACAGAGTGGTGTTAGTGGAAGAGAGAAGAGAGAGAAGAAATCCTAAGCTAAAAGCCAGAAATTTTTGTGCCATCTTGTGGTGATGAGGTATCCACCAACTGCTTTGCTCTGCTTTCTTACACCTATTGCCAAACACTCCAAATTATTGATGCATTCTTCCACAAACACCTCTGAGCTGCTCTTCAAACACAAGCTGCCAATTTTGAATTAATTCAAAGTTAAAAACATAATCTTGAATATTAAATTAGTACTTATTAATTTATATTAATCTCACCAGTTGAGGAATGGAGAAGGCTGCTTCTTCTGGCCTAGGACTAGAACAGAAACTTCAAGCTTCTTAACCTGGCTTATTACAGTATCCATTTTTGGTCCTTGGATTACCAATGCTTCCACTTCAACCTATGTTCAGTCAAATTCCCACCCAAAAATAGTGAATTATGAAGAATAAGAGGCAGTTTCAAGATTAGTTCGACAAATCACAAAATTTCAAATATTCACAAGTATCCCATATGAATAAATTTGGGAAAAAATGAAACTGAACAGACGGATGAAATCAATGGTCTAGTTTGAAAGCAAGGTAAGAAAGCTGCAAAATTGAGTCAAGAATCATCAAGCACTTTCACTAGTCCAAGAAAAAACTTAGGACAAATTGCCAAAAAAATTTCTGAGTCAAACAAATCATAAAATTCATAATTTTCTCATTTCGAAAAAAAAGTAGTTGTTTCCAATCAAATGACAGTACTAGTTCCTTAATAGACCACCTCAATTAACTTTTAAATTCACTAACCAACCATAATTCAATCAAAATATAACTTTTCCGACAATTTAGGAAAAAAATCCAAGTTTTGAAAGCTAAGAGCCTGTTTGGAAGCAGCAGCAAAAAAAAGCGGAAATTACGGCATGAAAACTGACCTCGGGCTTACACGCCTTACACAGAGAGCCGAGTGAGGTGGCGAGGTAGTGAGAGGAGTAGGCGTCGGAAACGACGTGGAGAAGAGTGAAGATGTCGCCCTTGTCGGCGACGTGGTTGAGGGCCCACATCATCGCGTGTTTGGTGTGCGAGGACTGATCCACCACCACCATCACCCTCTTCTTCATCGCAAACATCCCATTCTCTCCGCCGCCGCCCCACCGCTTCGATGCTGACTCCCACATTTGGTAGCCGCTGCCTACCTGCCGCACAAATGAATCGGAACTCCCCATTTTTTGTGTTTTCCTGATTTTTTTGGTTTCTCTCTCACTCTCTCAAAATTGCACTGCACTCTGCATGTATTTCATTACATATAGGGGCTTGCTTGTCTGTGGGGCCCGCGTCTGGATATCAAATAAATTTTTTTTTATTTTTATTATTATTATTATTTCATTTTTGGTTTGAATAAAGTTTCACGTGTGTTGTCCTCTAAAGCGTTGGAGAATATCAACCCATAAACAAAGGGTGGCCATTATACATGAAAAGATTAAGAGCATCCACGTCGGTGGGGTGGACTACACCGTGTGCCCTAGTCACACTTTGTTTATGGGTGGCTAGGGCGAGGGCTAGTCCACCATCACGTACAACTAACAGGGAAGACGGAAAAAGAAAGCGCCCTAGGACGAGCACACTAGCCAATTTTATTTTAAAATTTTTTTATACCCATTTCATTTTTTTCTATATTTTTTTCTTCAATTCATTTCATTATTTTTTTCTTCTCGGGATAGCTAGAGCATTGACTCTATTGCTAGGCTGTTGCTTGGTTAGGGCATTGGCTAGACCGTTGCTAAACTATGATAATGTGTTAGGAGGAGTTTTAAACTGAACTATTGCTAGCTAGTCCACACCGCCGTGAATGCTCTAAATTCTTATTCATTCATAATTGTGATATTATCTCAGGTCCATAAAACAGAATTCGTTAAATTATGATCCATCATAATTGTGAATTTGTGATATTATCTAAGTTCATAAAACAGAATTCGTTTTAATTTAAATAATTTTGCGTTGATTAATTTAAAATTTATTGGAGAGTCACGGGAATCACTGAAATGAAAATGGTAAGCAAATAAATGATGGATAGTCAGCTTTGCGGCTGAAATTTGAGCATCTTTTTTTCTGCCCATCAATCACTATCACAAATCTTTTCACAATTTCATTTCCTTCTTTCATCAATACAACCTACCAAAACTATTCACCATGCTCACGAGCTTCTTCCTTTTCTAATTAAATTATGAATTTTCTTTATTGCCAAATCAAAAATTGGATAAAGAAACATTTATGTGGAGATTTGTACGTTTGGAATTCCACGGCCACCCATATGCTGGCAGACTTAAATTCAATTCCAAAACAGTTAAATTTTCATTTATCAGATATACTATATCACATCATCTAATCCCAATTCAGTCACGGATTATGAGGTATAAGCAACGTCATTTTAGTCCCATTTTAACCATTTTAGCTCAACTTTATATAATATCTATAAAAATAAGACTAATTTAATCATTTTGGAATATACATCTTTTAAAATTAAATTAATCTAAATATAGAAAGTCTTTAAAAAATAATAATTCTATACATTATACTTTATAAGATGGATTCCACAATTAACTAATACTCCTTCTGTTATTCTTTTCCATTTCCTTTTCCTTTTCCTTTTTGTTTTTTTTTTTCTCATTTCTATTTTATTTTATTAATTACTACCTCCATCCCTGAAAATTTGACACAATTTACCATTTCCGTCCGTCCTGAAAATTTTGACACAGTTTACCATTTTAGTCCGTTCCTGAAAGTTTGACACACTTCACTTTTTACCATTTTTGGTAGTGGACCTCATATTCCACTAACTCATTCCTACTCACATTTTAATACTCCATAAAACTAATACTTTAAAAATAGGACTCACATCCCACCAATTTTTTCGACGCACTTTCCATTATATTTCTTAAAATCCGTGCCGAATCAAAGTGTGTCTATATTTGGGGAATGGAAGTAGTACATATTAAAAAATTTGTACGGAGTATAATTTATAAGTTTTTTTTAGGACGGGGAGTTCTACGTAATTTAATTAATTCAAGTCGATTGCATTAGTATTAAATAAATGTAGTATGAGTCGATTGTTTTCTGAATCATGTGAAGTGTCCTGTTTTTCAGGTGTTTTAATGATTTTGTTTTAATCTCTATGACCTATCCTACACCTGCAAAATTAATATTTAATGTCTCTTTAGGCCTATGCACAGCTTAAATACCAATTCTCAAACAAAACCCATCAACTGTCAACTGGATTACGTAGCTCTAGAGCATCTCCAATGCAGACTAGCCAACCGGCTAGCCGATTCGCTTCGCTAGCCGGTCGGCTAGTCGAACCATTGGAGGCGGTCAGCGGGCGACCGGCGAAAATTTCGGCGTGGGCTAGCCGAACGCGCGTCGCTAGCCGATGCGCTGGCCGCCATTGTGGCGGCCCGATCGGCCAGCGACGATTTTTTTTTTTTTTTTTTTTTAAAACCTATATAAACGCGATTTTAGTTTCATTTTCATTTGCACACTTATTTTAACGAGTTTTCTCTCTCTCTAACTTTCTGTACAAGAGCATCATCGAGCGATGGATCACAACAACGAGTCCAGTCCGGCGACGAGTGGATCTCGGACTCCCACGGTACCTTGGAATCAGCTGATGGGGATGATGGCCGGAGCGCCAGGGGGTGGGAACATGCCGTGGGGTATGCCGGGCGGCGCGGGCGAGGGCGGGAGGTATGCCCCCGATGCAGCAGCGGATGATGGGTATGTATCCCGGGATGCAGGGGTCACCGGGGGGGACACGGTCTATCGTCCCTCTCTGGATTTTTTGACGGCTTCGTCTCACACGTCGACCCCAGTGGAGACGCAGTTCACTGGCGATGACCTTTTGTCATTGCATGACATGGGGATCGATCTCGGCGATCCGGACACTCCTGTTCCAGCGGGGCGGGCCGCGGCGAAGAAGAAGAAGACGAGGGGGAAGGGCAAGGCGGTCGGTGAGTCATCGCAGCCCGTTGGTGACGACACCCCCGGCCGGAGGAAGTGGACGGAGGATGAGTACGCCGAGGTGGCCAGGGGTGGTTGGAGGTGCGTGACGATCTGCTGGTTGCGAACAACCAGCGGGTCGTCAACATGTGGGCGAAGATTAGAGCTGCCTACAGGAGGCACTGCCCGCACGGGAAGGACTTCAGCGGGGAGGAGGTCCGGAAGGGGTGGGAGCGCATCGGGGGGCTTGCGCGGTCGATCGTTTTTCGGTGTTGTACGCCAACGCCCTCCGTCAGCTCACTAGTGGGCGGAATGAGGAGGACGCCCGGAGGATAGCCGAGAGTCAGTTCCCCTTGGCGGGGAAGTACAAGGATTTCCACTTCTAGGAATGCTTTGAGTTGCTGAAGGAGTCCGAGAAGTTCCGTGCGGGGTGCGACGCTGGGTGGCCGAAGAAGCAGAGGCTGAACTATACCGGCGACTACAGCGGCAGCAGCGGCGGATCCCACGACCTCCCCCCGGATGCTGAGGAGTTTCCATCCCCTCCTTCATTCGCTGGTCGCCCTCGCCCGGTTGGACAAAAGCGGGCGCAACGGGCTGCGAGGGGAGGATCCCCCCTATCGCCCCATGAGGTCCAGTCCGCCGCCCTCCCACCCGCCCCACTCGAGTACACTCTCTATTCGCGTAGCAAAACGCGGGAGCAGATGTACAAGGTCTTCCAAGAGTGGAAGAACGCCACTGACCCCACGGAGAAGATGTTTCTTCACTCGATGTGCGGGTTGATTTGGATACCGCGAGGGCACGGATGGGGGGTTCCGACGTGGGGTCAGATACCCCGGGTGGCGGCAGCGGCGGTGGCGACGGCGACGGCGACGATGAGTAGAGAGTGGCGGGGCTCGGTGTGGAAGCCTTTTTTTTATAAAAAAAATCATGTATTTTTTTTCAAATCTTTGTACTTTTTTGAATGAAATGAATTAATTTTCACGTATCTGTGTCGTAAATTTAATCCATAATTTAATCGTAATTTTAATTCCGTAAATATAGTATATTTTAAATTATTTTTATTGTGGCTGGCCTATGACTAACCTATGGCTGGCCTAAATCTGATGTGCCAGGTGGATTTTTAGTGCTGCTAATGTGGTGGGAGAGAGAGGCTGGCCTATGACTGGCCTATTTGCGTTGGAGATGCTCTTATAGTGTAGTACATATAAAGTTATAAACTGTCGGAATAAAATTTAAGAGAGAGAAATAGAGTGATTTATTTTTATTTTGTAATCATTGTCCATAAATATTATTGGCAGGATATCTCAAAATAATATTCACGTGATATGGGAATATGAACTGAGTTTCTGATTTATTCACGGCTGATTAACTTGGATTAAATTAAGCTAAATTAATTAATCTGTAACTAATTGCTCTTTTTTTATTAATTAATTGGATAGTGACTAGTTGAGTTTTTCACTATAAATAATTGAAAATACATTTTAAATTGCATAATTTAACACATGGGAATATGAATAGGGCCCAACCGCAGAGCTATGGCCCAACATGTGCCAGTGATGAATGATTCATTGTGGTAACGTTACACTATCTAATTATATCTCTATGAGTAATTCGTATAAACTTTCTTGTCTAAGTTCATTAAATATCCAATTTATTTGATACATTATAGTATATTTTATTCTATATTATTAACCTTAATATTTTTCAATGTTGCCTTCAATCAAGCATAGAAGAATATTTTCCAATAAACATCACTTAGGCCCTAAATATGGGCCTTTGACAGCCCATATCTGTTACAAGCATTTCTGAACCCATTAAATAACACAAAGAGAGATGCAAATCTACGTAGGCCCAACAAATAATCATAGGAGTTATTCATTTTTTAATTTCTGAAAGATACGTTTGATATTATGTACACGTATTCTGAATTTTGTAGGCCCAACATTTATAGTCATATTGAACCTGTGTATTAAATTTATAATATCACGAGTAAGAGTATTAAAATGGACTTAATTAAGTTTTTTTAATATAGTCATGGCTTGGAGTGAAAATAGAAAATAAAGGAAATGTAAGACAAAATTTATAACATTAAAAGCTGACTATATGATTAAAATCACACAACGGGATTATTACTTAAAAATTTGTATTTAAAAATTTTCTGTAAATTCAAATATAAAATCATGAAATTGTACATAAAAAATGTGGTGCGATACACCTCATATCTTAGTCTTTTACCTACTGTCCAAAGAAATATGTTCCCTACCACTATTACCCCTTTTTACTACTCCATGAAAAAAATGGAAATTCGTACTTATGTAATCAAAAGTATATGATGTGTGCATCTTATTTTCACTTTCACATCTCAGATCACGCCCCAAGACATGAGGTCCTTTTTGGACTTTCCGCCCAAATAATAAATAGGAGTATATTTTTTTTGAATTTTTCATCCAAGTATTATGAAATAAGTATGATATTTTTCTCATGTTTGGATCCTTGAAAATTGAAATGGTATTTTATAATCATGCAAATTGCTAGTAAAGTCATGACTTTCAACGTAGTTTGGATTTTCCTGTAAACTTTAAATGTTACATAAAAAGTCATGAATTTTATCAAATTCTGTAAATTTTTCATCCGACCCGACCCGATAGATTTCTGACACAATTACTTATCTTACGTGGCGTGCTGGTAATGTGACTTGGCAAATGATAAATTTAGGGTTCAATTCGAATTGTGGAATTGATGCTACTTTTGTTCTGAATTTGATATGTGGAATTCGATTTGTATATTTACATTTGTTATACTTGTATGTCTGTGATAGTCCAAAGTCAGATATTGCAAAGATAGAAGAGAAATAATGAGAATAAGTGGAGACTTATCAAGTTACGTCTTCAGCGCGCCACGTAAGATAAGTAATTGTATCGGAAATCTATCGATCGGGTCGTGTCGTATGAGAAATTTACACAGTGTTATAAAGTTCATAACTTTTTATGCAACATTTAAAGTTTACGGAAAAAACCAAACTACGTTGACAGTTTTAAGACTTTACAAGCAATTTACCATTTATAATTAATCTTATTAAGTGCAATATACACGTTACAAATGTGACAGTGCAAACTCGAGGAAGTAATAAATTTGTACTCTATTTAAAATCAGAAATACATACACACCCGAACATATCTTTGCTCGACCCACCCCCCACTCATTATAGTTTTAAAAATTTAAATTTCTAAATCCTAATCTACCCAACACATATTTCTTGCCAGCCTCCAATTTGTTCGGCCAGCATCGCCAGATGGAAGGAAGGTTACAATAGAGGCGATGGGGTGGGGGAAGGCTACGAAGACAACGGTGGATGAGGCAACATGGAAGAGAGAAGGAGAAGATAAAAGGAGGTGTGCAACATGGAAGAGAGAAGGAGAAGACAACGGTGGATGAGGCAACATGTAAGACCTTGCAAATGCGTACCTCTCGCCATACCTCTAGTCACACCTCTCATTTGCTATATCACCATTTTCCTTAATTTCTATATTAACCAACAACTCCTACAAATTTATAACCCATGACTCTCCTCATATTTTTCTCCTTAATTTTAATTTATTAATTTCGTTTTTATCACCAATTAAGTTATAATAAAATCTACTAATATTAGGCCATCCACAAATAGGGCGGAGGATGCGACGCCCTAAGCCCCGCCATGCTCTGCCACATCAGCATTCTATCATCCGCCCCTTCCACCTGCAATAGAACGGACTGCTGCCCTAAGTATTTTATTTAATATTTAAATATTTAAACAATACAAAAATTAGAAAAAACAACTTCATTTCATTGAAAGTTCAAATTACAATATATCAATTAATTAGCAAGAATACATTTTTTTTTAATGTTTGCAAATTCATTAATCCTATTTTTTATATTTGCAAATGTATCAAATAGCAAGAATAAAAATATAAAAACACCAAAGGCATATCCTATTGTCAGTATTTATTTTTTATTTTTTATATTTTATGCTTGCAAATATGAAAATCTCTCATTATTGAATTTAGAGAGAAATTGAGATGGGAAAGTGAGTGGAGTGAAATATGTGAAATGAAGTAAAAAAATGGTGATATATACATAAAAAAATACAAAAATAAAAAAAGGTAAAAAATGTGTGCATCGTTCGGCTTATCCTCCGTATCCCCCACAATGGGGTGGAGGATGAATCCTCCGTGTCATAGTCCGCGGAGGATAGTGTATGCTTAGTCCGGACCCCTACAGTGGCGGACTAAGGGGCAGAGGATGCATCGTCCATCGCATCCTCCGCCCCATTATGAATGCTCTTATAAATAACACAATTACTCAATTAAAAATCATAAAAAGTAGAAAAGGAAATGAATTTGTATTTATTGGCTAAAATTTCAAAGAATTACAAAATCTAATTGCTGAGTCCTCCCACACGCCCTGCAGCGGTGCGGAGCCCTCCCTAAAAAACGTGACTTGTTAAATTACAATTGAAAACGTCAAAAAATGAACAACAAGTCTACCCCACAGGATGTGGAGAAAGAGAGGGCAAAATTGTAAAATTGGCAGATGTGCATAGGATCTTCACTTTTGTACACGATGATCGAGAAGCTGACCACTGTCTGAATTCCCACTCTCTCTCACACACCCCTGAAACCTCTCCCACACTGTTTCAAAATTTCAGCTTTTCTCCCCTCTTTTGATCCCCAATTTCCGCCCTCCCCACCAAAATGCAGCTCCTCGCCGCCCTCCTCCTCCTCCTCCTCCTCACCTCCGCCGCCGCCAAATCGACCATCGAGCCCTGCTCCAACTCCGGCTCGTGCCCCGCCCTTGTCGGCTACACCCTCTACACCGACCTCAAAGTCTCGGAGCTGGCCTCCCTCTTCTCCGCCGACCCCATCTCCCTCCTCCTCGCCAACTCCATCGACATCTCCCTCCCCGACGTCGAGAACCACATCCTCCCCTCCCAGCTCTTCCTCAAAATCCCCGTCTCCTGCGCCTGCGTCGACGGCATCCGCAAGTCCTCCTCCGTCACCTACAACACCCGCCCCGCCGACACCCTCGCCTCCATCTCCGCCGCCGTCTACGCCGGCATCGTCTCCCCCGACCAGATTCGCGACGCCAACCCCACCGCCGACCTCTCCGACCCCTCCGTCATCGCCGTCGGCACCCCCCTCTCCGTCCCCCTCCCCTGCACCTGCTTCAACAACTCCGACAACAACCTCCCCGCCGTCTACATGTCCTATGTCGTCAAAGACGTCGACACGCTCTCAGGCATCGCCGCCAGATACGTCACTACTGTTAGTGACTTGATGAATGTCAATGCGCTTTCCTCCGCCGAGATTAAGGATGGCGACATTCTCGCCATTCCTCTCTCTGGTTAGTTAATTTGGTCAATTTGTGGTCTTTTCGAGCTCAATTTTGAATTTGACGAAAATGGGTGCTCTTACTAAAATGGGGTTAAAGTTGTGAAATTTCTTTTAGCAGATAACCCTGATTGGTAATGTTGTGTTGATGGCCATCTATGGAGTTTGATTAAGCTAATTGATGCTTATTTGAATGCGTAAATTGTGTTGATGGGCATTGTTTAGTTCTCGGTTCACACGGCTGTCATATCGGATACGATTTGGCCCAAAAGATTCCATCTTTATGGTTTTTTCGAGCTCATTTTTGAATTTGCGTGTTTTCTAGCAAGTTGTGAAATTTCTTTAGTAGTTAACCCTGATTGCTAATGATGTGTTGAGGACTATCGATGGGGTTTGAATGCCTAGTTTAGTGATTTGTGGGAGAGGAAAGACTTAATGAGGTAATAAATGAAGGAGGATCTATGTTGGAGGCTTTGTTTTGAAAGAATGTAACATTCCTTGACTTTTCTAGACAGTCTTCTTTGCTATGTTTTGTTGGTTGTTCTCTGTATATGGATACTTGACTTGGGATCAACTTATTCGGTTTATGGTTTAGTTGCTTGTCGTTGTAGTTTTTGTGTGTTTGTTACGAACCTTAGTACTGTGTCGAAGAACAGCTTTCGTGTACTTTATGGGTGATACTATGCAACTTCTGCTTTACACCTGATCTAAATATATAATCTCTCGTTTATTGTCTCCCTCTCATGTAATCTGAGGTGATTGACGGTAGTAACAAAAAGTGATCACTTAAGGCTGTTTTTGTGTTGTTTTTGTTACTTGTTGTGCTTTGCTCCGCTACTCCTTGTGCAGCTGATATACTCTGTCTATCTTGTTTGGTTTCTACATCGCCTACTTTAACTTCGTTATGCGCGTTTTTTTATAGCTTGTGCTTCAAACTTCCCAAGATACTCCTCCGACTACGGCTTGGTTGTGCCAAACGGGAGTTATGCTATAACTGCTGGCCACTGTGTGCTGTGCAGCTGTGGACCAGGCAGTCGCAAGTGAGTGAGCTTTTCTAGCACTAAGAATCAGAGCGATGTATAGCTAATTTCTAACGGCTGATTTCTGCAGCTTATACTGCCAACCGGCTCCGCTGGCAGTGTCTTGTTCAAGCATGCAGTGTAGATACAGCAATCTGATGATCGGAAACATTACCGCACAGCCATCAAGTGGCGGATGCAATCTCACTTCTTGCAGCTACAATGGTTTCGTCAACGGAACCATTGGTTCAACGTATGTTTTTCTGCACTTGATCGTTCCTAGTAACATGACGACTCTGAATCATCTTATTCTTTTTTATGTGCAGGCTGTCGACGTATCTCCAGCCTCGATGCCCAGGTACTATCGTTGATCCTAATCCGACTTATATGTTCATCAAAATTTTAGTCTTTCACGCAACTTTAACTTAAAAATATTAATCGGGAAAATCACGAGATTTGAATTTGTTCACATTTATCCCAGACGGAAATTTATGTGCAATATATTGTTGATGTTATTCAATCAAGCGACGTTTCTTCTTGAATAGACGACATCGTTTTGGCGGTGACGTCCTGATTGATTTTTTGTTCAATTGCCATGTCGGATAATTGTTGCTTCTTTGTTTAGGGCCTCAACAATTTCCGACACTCATTGCTCCGCCTACATCGCTCCCGGATTCGTACTTTGCTCCAGCACCATCACCATCAGAAGCCGGTGGCATTCCATCAACGAACCCCAGGTCCGTAGTACCCTCGACTGGCGTAGCTTTTGGACTCCCGCCAGCAGGTGGACCAGCCGGAAGTGCCTCTGGGGCCTCGGACGCTCGCTCACTGATGGATCGAGTAACGGCCTTTCCCGTTGCCCTCGTGTTAGGTCTCGCTGTCAAGTTCGTACTCTCAACGCCCTTATAAACTCCGATCTCCTCATTCAACTCGTGGGATGGGACCTTATTTTGGTTGGTTTAGGTCTCATGGAATTCAGACAATTGTTGTTGAGAAAATCAGCTTTGGCTGTGCCATTCCTTATTTTCTTTAAAATTCTGCTGTTGACACTTTGTAGAAGAATTGATGTGTAGCTATTGTCCTATTTTCATTTTTTTTTGTATCATGTTTCATTTAATCCAACAACATAATTTTTGTGGATCGAGTTCCTAATTGATAATGTTTATTTGAGTAGATTCCTAATTAATGAAGTTAGGAGTTCTAATTTGTCCTATTTATAAAGTTAATTGTGTAATACTGAAGAAATTGGATTATTCTATTAAAGTTTTGTATAGAGGATGCAAAAATATAGCAGACATTTGGATTATTATACTTCATTCATATCAACTTACACGAGTAGTATTACATTATAGAGAATGTAAAAATATAGGACTCCCTCTCTCAAACTTTACTAATTTTCTATACTTTTTCTTTATAAAGTCAAATAATTTCTTAAAATTTAGGTAAAAATAAAATGACTTTTTAAATAGTGAATGGGAATAAGTACTATTATTTATTCATAAAGAAATGACGTGGTTTATTTGAAAAATAGTATATTTAGACAATCAAATATGTAATGGCAAAATCTATAAACAAATTCAAATGATATAGTTTGAACAATTGAAGAATTAACCCCATAGTATCAGTACTCAATTGAAAAATGACCAAACTGTCAATCACTTGTTAATAAGAAATAATGGCAAAAGGCCAAAAACATATGGGAGGGGTATTACGGGATTACCTCATAGTATCAGTACTCAATTGCAATAATCCAAATCTAAAGTAGCCATCAAACATTTATCATCACCATTTTACATAGCCAATTATACGAATTCCGTAACGCAATCACCTTCAAATTTGGGGAAATTTCTATCCTCAGAAACCCTAATTTAGAAAACCAGGAGATTGAAGACATGGTTGGCCACGTTTCAATGGAAATGGCGAAGACGGTGATTGAGGTAGCTGACGTGGCGTGGACCGCCGTCGAGAGCTGCCACCACCACCGCCACCACGACGCTCCGAAGCCATCGCCGCCAGAATCCAAAGAAGGAGCTGATTTGGATATCGAATGCACACGAGCGGAAAACGAACGCCTTCGTCTATTGCTCGAGAAAAATCTCAATCTTCTACAGGAGATATCGAGTTCACCTACTTTGATGCATAATTGCCCCTCCGATGTATGTAATCAATATTCCTTCATTTACATATTTTGAATTGGGGGAAATCAGTGATGAGTTTGTGTGAAATTTTAATGAATTGCAGCTCAATGATCGGATTTTGAGTGCTGTTAAGTCAGAGAGCTTCTTAAATGAGCTTGATTTGCTCCGTCAAAACTCAACTTGCACATTTCCTTTCGATGAGCCATCAGGTTTTGCCTATTTTCTTTGTAAATTAGGAAATTTTGTTTAACTTGAGGTGCTGGAGCAAGTTCGATTCCTAGCAATATATTAATGGAATGTATGCTAAATAGTTCTCCTAGTGTTTTTGGTTCAACATGATAGTATGTTTTTTATTCTCTCTCTGCAACTGTTGAAAATTTGTGATTCGTTTAGATATCAGTGGCATGTATGATATATCTGTGCAAAATCTGTAGTGATATGAAGTGGAGATGCTAGTCTTGCTCTCGAAGAGTATACGTGTTTAAATTGATGCGTCTTCTTTCCCTTTTTGAAATGTAATCAGGCGCGGATTTGGAGAAAGCTGAAGTATTGATAAAAATGGATCACGATGAGCCAAGCTGGTGGCTGTGGGTCTCCGATGATATGGTCCATAAAAACACTGAAGAGAAGAGTGGAATCGACAATGAAAATTATGTAATTGTAACTGAGGAGCATGTGGTGGATGGAATTGCTACCTTTTTGGCTAGATGCATATTGGCGAATCCAAAATCTGTGGTTTGTTAACCCAACATTGTTCCACTTTTCCTTTTATGACACTACATATTGATTAGCCTCACAATTAATGCTCTTGTTTTTGGCAATGCAGAATTTGACTCCTTCGGAGCTACAGAAAGGTAGGATCATTTTCCAGATGCTGAGAGCAATTTGATGCTTACGCACAATCACACACACACAATAGTATTGTTGACCTGAAGGCTACTATAGTATCCTCGCCACCCTACCCATCAGGCGAGCATGTGCCATATTTGGTGCCTATCTCATATGTATTTTATATCTTGCAGCCATGATGAAAGCGCTGAAAGGCATGAATAAATTCGAGAAAATGCTAGACATTTGGCACGCAGGGATGTTATTTTACACCCTAGCCATGTGGGGTCTTACACTAGCGAGGTAAGCTCCGTAATTCTAAGACCAGCATGGTGTAATTTTACTTGCACTAATGTCTAGCTCAGAGTTTGATCCTTTGAGTAGTCCAGGCTTTTCTAACTCCCACACAGCTTTGATTTGGCTAGTCTCGTTGTATATGAATGCTAGTCATACCAAAGCATGTGATTTTAATTGACGAGGATAGTATTTCATCGTGATAATTTTCAATAATGATTCTCCATTAGGTTAGCAAACAACAGTCTAGATGTGTATGTTCATTCATTTTATGGATGTGATTTAGTTGATCTTTTCCCACATTTCATTTGATTAATTGAAAGAGATTCTTATTTTTAGATGTAAGTTGTCACTGCAAATTTACATTGAAGAAGTATTACTATCGATCTTCTTTCATAGCAACCTCTGTGGTTTTTCATTCTATCATACTTAGAAGGAACCAAACTGGCCGTTTAAGTAATTTGAAACATAAAATTCGATTTCTTTCTCTCCTGGCTCGTGATCTTATTCACCTTTTCTTGAGTTGTACAGAGAGTAAGTCGATCTTATCAATTGCAATTTCATTGTGCAGTTTATACCAAGGTCGTGCTATTCTGAGACTCGCTGCACTTGGGGTTCACCACTCGAGCAAAGCAGCTCTGAAGATCCTGTAAGAATTGGACGTATGGCGATTGTAATGACTTTACTTTCTTCAAATGTGTACATGTGTAAAAAATGGTTGCAAGAATTGGATTGCTCTTGTAGTCGTGTATGTTCCTATTATTTGTTCTCTTCATGTTTAACTTCTGTAAATATCTACTTGCTGTCATATTATCAAATGTACATAAAGTGTGCACAAATTGCATGATTATGCTGTCTGAAAATGAGTTTTTTTTTTCATTAACAATTACTATCGTTGTTCATATTATGAGAGATTAATTGCTGCAAGAATATGACAAAATAGGTAAACATAGATTAAGGACAAAACTTGGTTTATTGACACAAAACCAAATTACATTAAGCAAAAGCAGCATGAAAAACACCATACTGAACAATTGAAATCAAGTCAACCACATCTTCCACATGAGTGATTGAACATTAATTGAACACTAATTGAACACAAATCTCTCTTCATCAAGGCTCTTCATGAAGGGAATTAATCTTCGTTTTGAGAGTAGTTCCATTGATGTTATTGTCTGAAGCACCCATGTCTATGACCACCGGTAATTGTTGCGATTTAATGTCCTTCGCAGCAGAGTCCTCCTTCGTTTTGCCCCACACCACGCAGTACAGCCCACTAACTATGATCACTGCTCCGATCACACTGTCAATATTCAAAGTCGATGTTAGTGTTGGACAAGTGATAACTGTTCAACGTGGATAGATAGACAGACAGATAGATAGATACCTTCCGAGATGGAGCGTCTCGGCGAGAATGATGGCTGACAAGAAAGCAGTGATGATCATGCTTAGGGGGCTAAATGATGTCACAAACACTGGACCTTTTGCCTTATTCACCACACTTTGCAAGTAATATGCTATTCCTGAGCATACAAGTCCCTGCAAATTCAATCGTCAATTAATTAGCAAAAGTCTCATTTTTTAAGCCCGAATATCTTTATATCTATTTTTTTTGTCATTTGTTGTTAGAATTGCCAAACTTTCGGGTCGGGTGGATCAAACCGCCTTTGACCCGAAGTGCGTAGCAAAGTTACGCTCGAATTTGTTCAAATTTTATCATGCTTGAAAATTCGTGATCCGACATGACTCGGAATTATGGCTAACCTATGTATTGGACATATAACGTGCCCCCATGAAATAAAATATAATTAAATTAATAAATAAAATATTCACAATCCATTATTGTATAGCAAAAATCACATATTTTTAAGGTAAGATGTAAAATATGAGAAAAATGATTGGAGTATTGTTCGTTAAATTGAAAAAATAGGTAAGAAAATAAAGAAAATGAAAAACATGATTATTGATCGTGGACAAACATATTACTCCTACTATAAAATAGAGATGGACTGACTGAATATGTAGCAGCGAGCAGCCGAGCATCAAAACCAATAGCCCAGGCGCTCGGCCTCCGCTCCATTATCGCTGCCACGATGCCACCTTCCACCGTCCCCATCAGACAAATCAATGTCGTCAACGACAGCTCGGCCGGGTACTCCTTCAACGTATTATTCTGTCCAAATATACCAAAATTTTATGAAATCAAATTATATTTAAAACTATTTTTTTAAAAAAATATATTAAAATGAAGAATATATATATTACTTGTAAGATGAAGAAGGCGGCCCAGCCGACGATGCAGCCGAGCAGCATGATCGTGCCGGTGACCCAGTGCTGATCGGCGGCAGTGCTGGCGGCCTCATGGTGGCCGCCGTGAGAGAAGAACAAGATGTTGATGGCGGGGCCTTTGTACAGTGTCATCAGCATTGCTCCGATCACCGTCACCGTCGTTCCGATCACTTTTGCTAAGCTGTGGACTTTTTTCAGATTCACCTTTTCCAACCTGTCACATATTTTAATTTTATTTATTCCAATTATAAGTATTATTTTCTGAAAGAAATGGTTTAAACTTAATTTGATAGACTAATTTTTGTGAAGGGATATTATAAAAATGTTACTATATCGTAAGGTGGTTCATTTCATAACTTTTCTTAAAATTAGAACACATAATTATATCAATTCTAAAATACATCAATATCAGATGATATTGACTCAATATTGTTCGTTGATTTATTAATATCATTCAATACAAAAGAATTGATATTATTTTCAACATTTAAAGTTTTCATTTTAAAAAATTTAATCATTTATTGTATGATGTCAAATCTTGCCTAACTTCTTTAAACAATACACCACGAGGATAATTAAGAGTTCTATCACAAAAAGAGTTTTGAACTTTTATATCATTCGCACGTGCAAAGCTTTTTTTTTTAAAGAGATGATGATTTATGTTAGATTGCATTATTTATGTCGCACCGATTTAATTTGAGAGAGGGAGAGAGAGATGACACCTGAGCCATAACTTTATTTCTAGTTGCTTATTCTACCTGGAATAAAATAAAAAATTAAAGGCGAATATATATTAAATTGAATATACCTGAAAACAACAGCCATAATGAAGGTGACGGCGGGGAGAATATTGACGGTCGCCGCCGCGAACGTTGCTGACGTGTACTGGATTCCGACGCCGTACAAGTTTTGGTCCAAAACTGGCCTATATTTATTTTTTAATTGTCAAAAATTAATCCATCTATAAATGCAACATTAACACGAGCAATTTCGTAGATTGCATTTCTACACATTCAAGAAAAAAGAATTTAAAAGTTAATTATGTAGTTATAAGAAATTTGATGTTAATCCTTAAACACAATATAAATAGATAAATCAATAGACATATGCACACAATTTGTAGCTAAATAATTTAATTTTAATATTCTTATTGGGTATTGGAAATATTCTTATTTATGCACGCACTTGTATATTATATCAAATCCTAGAGTTATAGTTCAATATTTTTTCAATTCTTTTTATTTCATGTATCGTATCACGTGCGATAAATAACATATTTACCGATTTTTAGTATAAATTGAGCAAAAAAATGTAGACAGACGGAGAGAGAAGGATTAGTGTAACAATTAACTTATAAAGAAAACAATAAGTGATATGATTTATTAGTGTGTTTAAGGGCATTACTCCAAGAAACCAAGCAGCATTATCTTGAAGAATATTGATTTCGTCATCTTGGGCCTTATTTTCCTGCACATAAACAATATAATCACGCTCAAAATCGATATATAATTAATTCCAAATAAATAATTAATTCAAACATAAGCCAAAATCTTACTTCTCAAAATAGTATGCAAAAGGAGCAAAAAACACGGTTGCAACTGCGTGACGATAAACAACGAAAACCCAATGACTAAAACCTCTCTTGAAAGAGAGCAAGAGAACAATATGCATTCCTGCATACCCAAATTGAAGAGAAATCATAGCCAAATATGGCTTCATTTTGTTGAAAGTTTCACCAAGAACACACCCCATTTTTTGCTCAGCCATTTAATTAACTCTTTAGACTCTTGTTCTCACTCTAGAAAGAACTCATGCATTGATGCACAAAAATGGGAGGCTCCCTTTTTATACACACAAAAAGATAGGATAAAAGGGAGGAAGCTTTGCATTATTTGAATATGTGTACACCACCTTTGCATGGTGGCACTCACTTTCCTTTTCTTTCTTTTTTAGAATTATTATTCACCTTTTAGATTCTTATCACGTAGTATTGAGTAGAAGTGCATTTAAGCCCGTTACGATACGATACCCTGTCATCAGTGACAGATACAGGAAACGAAACTCGTGGGTTGTAAAATGAAATCACACACCAAAAATGACATTTGGCTGGTGATAGTACAAAGTAATACTCCATCCGTCCGCCATTAGAAGTCTCATTTATTGGCGGCACGAGTTTTAAGAAATGTTAATAAAAGTGAGTGCAAAAAAGTTAGTAGAATATGAATCCCACTTGTATATAATTTAATTGAAATGTGAGACCCTATTAACATTTATAGTAAAAATGAACTGAGATTCTTATTCGCGGACGGACTAAAATGGAAAAATGAGACTCCTTTTCGCGGACGGAGGGAGTAGAGATTTCTCAGAAAATCTAAGTTCTTAATAATAAAATTTATTATCAAAATCATAAATTTGCTTCAAAACAGTTTTTCTAACTATTAGTCTATTACATAACCCTAACAAGTAAACCAAATTACGTGAAATTAAAATTAAATCAGGAAAATGGTAAAATGACGTTTTGTTTCCCCCTCCCAAATGACCTCTGATTGCCAAAAATAGGGTGTCGATCTAAATTCATCAGCCCGTTTCACAAGTTTCGAATGAATTTCAAGTCATTATGTGACTATGAATTTTCCAGTCTCGAGCGAATTTTAAGTCATCTACAATCTTTCCTATATATCACTATGTCATTAGGTTACTATCGACATCTATATTATTTTATTATAGACGTATCAATTTTATAATAGAAATAACTCAGACGCTCAAGTCAGCACAATTACAATCAAGAAGGCCTAATTAGGTGCTCTATTAATGATGAAAAATTGACCAACACCCATACAACCTGCAACTACTAGAAACGAATTAACATTTGAAAGTGATTATGAAGAAATAATATCTTGATGGAAATGTTTTACTAGTTCTATTTGAAATTGACAAATACCAACAAGTTACCAACTGTTATACTAGTTCTATTTGTTAGACAGATTCTTATATAAGTTTCATTTCTAGAATATCTTTTAACTCAATATTTGATAAATCAAAGTCATTGATAATCAATAATAATAAATTTTGTATGAAATTTTTGGACCATAAAATGATGTTAGGGTTTGGGTAGTGGATGGAAATGTTTAACTGACGATATGGTTTCCTTTTGTGGATGACGAGTGGACACTTTTTCTTGAAAATGGCTTATTAAATTATTACTTATCTTTTTCGAATTTTTCCATCATAATTCTTTCTTAATTATACATGATCAGTGGACTCTAGTATCATCAATTTTTTAAACTTCTAACAAAAATTATATATATGTATAGAAATTAGTAATAAATTTCTAGTACTACTAATTAGTGAATTAAGATTAATATATAGCTCGTTTATGTGGAAAGAGAGAGTAATGGATATACTATCATAGTTTCTATCACATCTTTTAGATGTATTGGGATAAGTGTGTCAATGGTACACCCAATAAAGCAATAACCAATCTCAATATATATATTACTCCATATGGATAGTGATGATATAAATGTTCCCATATATATTTTCGATAATTTCTGATTTTTCCTACAATTATTTCACTATCTGAATATATTCATTTTAGTTTCGTCTGTCCACAACTAATACATGTCATGTCACATTTTTTCATAAATTTTTTAATAAATTTTTTTCCTCTCGTATTCTATCAATTTCGCACTAGTACTATTATAGTGGACGGAAGGGTATATACTATAGTAGTACTATTAGATATCGTTTTCTGCAAAAATATTGTGAAGAAGTACGTGGTCGATACATTTTGAATAATTGATAATAAAAAGATGCGAAATAAATATTAATAAATGTGTGAACAAAGTTGCAGGATAGGGAATGGAAAATAAAAAAATAAAAATTATGTCAATTTTCATGAGATGGAATACAAGTTGAGTTTTTCAATGTATCGATAGATAGGGAATTATCCTCTTTAAGCCTTACGTTGCGTGAGGAAACCTACTTGAATTATTTGGGAATACTTTTTATAATATAATATATACAAATATACACAAACATAAATATTATGGTCCACTGAAATACCAGTATTAATCACTATTAGATCATGTTGATTACTTAGACATATTTTATTTCGTCACAAATCAATATTTCGTGTTGGAAAGAATTGAAAGATACCAATGAGATAGTAGGTCATCTTGTGACATTTGGTAGAAAACGAAATTAATTGAGGACAATTTTTAAATATGCTGAAACATTCAAATCTTTCGCAAACTATTTAAAAAATCTTATTATATGTCCTCAATTTCGACTATTTATTATTCAAATTATGCGAATTTATATCGTCTTTTTTATGTATCTATATTCTTCACAATTAATTGTTGAGAATAAATAAAATGCATTTTCTTTTGCACATACGTGTACGTACTCTAATTAAAGATTCTTTAATACATAATGTGGAAAAGAATATACATGGGACCAATGAAAGCTAGCTTGATTAATTAGCTACAAATAGTTAGCACATTTAAATATTGAGATATTGTTGATAAAATTTTAATTGGAGTTCATGTAGTAGTAATAAACTATTAGTAGCTCTTTATTTTACCTTTATTAGATGTCCCATTTACACGTAATATTTAGAAGAAAAAAAATATGTGGCAGAATAAGAAAAAAAGGGGAAAGTTCTTTTTATAAGAATGAAATAAAATTGGAAATAGTAGGCTACAAAAGTTGGGAGACAAAGGCAAATGAAAGAAAACTTTGGTGCTTTCTTGGTAAGATTCCAATATTGTTGAATTGTGTGGAAAGCACAAATTGAAAGCCTTTGATATCGGCACTGATCATATCCGTAGCTATTATTGATACAATCATATAATTAAAGATATTAGATAGAATATTCAATATATTATGATTATGGTTTGTTGTTTAGTCATTTTGTCTTTGGATCTTGCATGTTGTGTGAATTTGCTATGTGTTTTGTGTTATTCGTTTGAATGAGTGTGTATTCTCATTTAATTATATTGACAAAAATATACTCAGTACTTTTTTTTTTCTCACGTTACTTGAGTCAATTTATTTTTACATTTATTTTTAAAAAAAATACTAATAAATAGTTAAAGTGGAAAAAGAGAGAGTAAAGTAAGAGAGAGAATACGAACGAGAAGACTCTTTCACACATTATTCTCTCTCTTACTTACTCTATCTCCATTGTAACTATTTATTATCATTTTCTCAAAATGAGTGTGGAAAATAATTGACTCAAGTAACGTGAGACAGATGAAGTATTTATATATAATGAAAGATACTTTTGTTTGACTTATATTTGAAATTTTAGAAAACTATAGTAACCTAACATACATTTTGAATAAGTTTAGACTATTCACATGCAATAATTGACGAATCATATATAAGTGCGATAAAGTAGAATACAACAAAATCGTTTCGAAAGTCTCTTTAGAGAGAGTTTTGGTTAGTTAGGGAATTAACCTCTTTTAATTCGTTTCAGTTATTGTGATATACTGATATTTTCTATAAAGAGACGTAGGTAAAAAAATTCATTAGATTAGCATATTCTTTTAATGTGATTAAAGGCTAAGTACAAAAGGTAGAGAAATATAAATATTTTAACAAAAGTTTTTACCATTTATATAAAATACTATATTTAAACCAAGACCTCTTTTATTTTTGGGTAGACTATGCTTAGTATATATGTAGTCTGCATTTTAGGTTGTTCAATATTTATATGTTCCACATTTTATTATCTAGGTAGATAGAACCTTGTAATTGTGTCGATCTACCTTATTAGTATTTGATCTTTAATGTTATGATGAATTCACTACTCTCTCTTTATGCACTAGGCTTGATGGCGGATAATGTAGTGCTGCTCTTTAGCTTTTATTATATAGTTCCGTACTAGTTTTAAATAGAAAACTTGTTTCTTTGGGATTTTTGTTGTTGTGTATACTGCTAGTTGGTCATTTTTTAGCTTGGACATTTAATTTGTATTATATCGAAATAAAGGAAGTTGTATTTTGTGAATTAGTTAGCTAGAGAGAATAAAATGGAAGGACAAATAAAATAGATAAGTAAAAAGATAATACAGTAAAATGAATTATTAAAGTTAATTTTTGTCAAATGAGAAAAAATATACTACTCATTTACACTGAGACATTCGAAAAACAATACATCTATTTTGTTGTGGGATAGTTGGAGTATTCATATATATCGACAAACATATTGTGCTGACAATGCCACTGATTTTTGTCTCAATTATAGACACTACTGGAGATTTCCTTTAGCATTTCGAGATCAAAAAGGCTCTAGATTCAATTGATTGAAATTCAAAGATTTATCTATTTTTGTCGTCAAAATTTACACAATTTATGTCTTATGTCTCACATTTTTTTTTCCAATAGTATCCACTGTTCTATTGCAATTCTGTATTACATATTGCACACAATTAATTTTTAGTGTATAAATTTCAGATTCAATATAATGTTCATAAATGAAACAACATCAAATGTGACATGTATAATAAATTTCACCAACAAAGCATAATCTCAAAGATAAAATATAGTAGTAGTATATATTTTAAGTTTGAGTGTATAATAAATAAGAGAAGTTAATAAAGAAGCCCATAATTAAATTGATGAGGCGAATCGTTAGTGTGTAATTTATAAAGATGGTATTAAATATTACAATATAACTTGAAAAGCATTTGGTCAAACCATTATCACAACAAGATAAGATCACCAACCCTACTTGTTTAGTGGTTTATAATTGACCAACATGTTTGTTCTATGTGTAAAACACTCATAAGCCATTCATATAATTTAATGCTTCATATAATTTAATGCTTCAACAAAATAATATCTCAAAAGTATGCTTTTTATCAAGATCCATAATTTAATTGGTAGTACTATTTTTAAAATTATATGTCCTTGTTGTATAGTGATTCTTAAGATATAAGTTAAATGACTACCAAAGTATGTAGCTATAATTTTTTGTATGAAGTGGGAAGAATAAAATCAATTTATTTTATAGAAATTACGCAACACAAACACACTTACACGCGGTCTACCGTGCACGCATAGTGAGTTCATGCATTTTTCAAATTTAGGTGGGGGAAGCGGCAATGGAGACGTCGACCGGTGGCGGACGCAGAATTTTAATGTTGGGGGTCCAATTATATAGTAACTAATCATGCTATTTTTTTTTATAGTGGCGCAGCCAAAAATTTCGACATTATTAAGATGTGATGAAGATGAGTAATGAGATAAAATAATTAAATGATATGGAAATTAGAAATGAATAGGAGAGAGTGTGTGCATAGGAGTATTTGTCTTTGGATACAAACACACACTTACATTTGAAGTTTCTTGAAAAATTAAATAACTTGGGCCATATGATGATATTTCTACTAACGGGAAGTTCTATATATTCAAGAACATAATTAGTGAAATTTTGACCTATTAATAATATCTCTAGCATTCTAAAATGGAAAAAGTAGGCAAATTAGGCGAGAAAGTGGAGTATTTTTTTTATTTTTATATTTTTCTTATACATTTGAAGTTATTTGAAGAGATATAATGATAAAATAAAAATAGACATTATAAAATACAAGCCATATATTTGTATAACATTATATGACGATAAATCTATAATTTTACAAATAATTTTAATATTAAATAATAAACAATAGTTTTTTATCGAAATATCTAATTAACATAGCAACAAACTAAAATATATAAACTCGTTCGATAATTATCTCTTTTTACTTTCATTTCCAACATTAGATTAACTCAATTCAAGACATCAAAGTTATCGTAAGATTACTAAATGCATTAGAAAATTTATTTGAAAAAATAAATAAATAAAAAATCCGATTCAACCGTCATCGATCGATTATTAAAAATTTAAAATAAAAAATACTACCACAGAAGAAAAAGGAACACGATTTCTACAACTTAAAGCTAAAAGCGCATTTGCACTCTAGTTTTCAATTTTTCATCTCACGAGAAATAAAAGGAGACAAAAATCTTTTCGAGCGAGAAAGAGATATTGAAACAACAATGGCGGTCAGGATAGCAATCGGAACAGCCACAAAACCTCAACTCATTCATCATTTCCGATCATCTATCAGTTCCACCGCCGGAAATTATAGATTAGCGGCGTTCAAAGCTTCAGCTTCCTTTTCCTCTTCGCCGGAACCGAAAAAACTGATACTTTACTCAAAGCCCGGATGCTGTTTGTGCGATGGCCTCAAAGAAAAACTCGACGCCGCATTCTCTCTCTCCAGCCCCAATTCAATCGGAGACATCGATTTGCAGGTCCAATTTGAATTTCCACGTTTTTTCCCTGTAAATTCACTTCTTAATTGATTCCAAGTGAGGTTCAAAATGCGGATTTTGTGTGTTTGTTGGCTTTGTCTTGTTTGGAAGAAATAGAAATTGTGGATTATTCTGAAAGTAGTGAGATTTGTAACTGTTAGCTTGAGTTTTGGTTATTGGAAAACTTGATTTTGGAGCTCAAATCCTTGTGAGAGTAATGTGACCTGAGCTTGTGCAGGTGAGGGATATTACGACTAATCCGGATTGGGAGAGGCTTTACCAATACGAGATACCGGTGTTGGCTAGAGTCCGGGAAGATGGCGTGGAGGTTAGTTTTTTCTTATTGCTTACATTGATATTGAATCTTGTTTGAATTTGTTGTAAGTATTCAAATGGCTCTTAAGCAATCGATTGTTATTTGTTTCGTAGCATAGTTCGCCGAATTGAGCTGTTAAATCCTTGGATATATCAATATGCAAGAGTAGATTAAACGGGATGTAGGTGGAGTGAAACAGTGGAATGGAGATGATATATGTGTCTATTCTAGTATTGGCTTTGGCCCTTGCAAATGGAATGAAACAGCAGTCGAGTAATGCTACCGCGTTATTGTTTCTCACCTTGGTTTGCTTGAGTTGAACATTGTGGTAATACTGGTAGATGGAGATGAAATTATTAGGGCATACTGTATAACTTTTGGAATATACGAAGTTTAGAATCTCTGCTGACTCTATTGATATGGTTGTCCTATGTGTAGAATGTTCTCACAGAGAGAGGGGAATGCGTTAGTCTAAAGCGTTACGGTCTGTCTAGTGGAGATCATATTCACTTTGGTACCGTTGTAGGTAGAGTTGAAGGATAGAGGGACATTACTTTAACTTTGTTGAAACAAAAAAATGCCCTTTTCTTCTTTTCTTGAGGTAACTTTGTTGTAGCTAGAGAGAGAGAGACGTGGAATGCACTTCGTTGTACTAGCTAAAGTGTTGTGTCTGTCCGGTGGAGAGTATGCATCTTTGTCGAAATAAAAAAAATGCGCTTTCTTCTTTTCTTGAGGTAATTCAGTGTAGCTACAGAGACAGAGAGACGTGAGCTTCCTTGCACTAGCTAAGGCGTTATGTCTGTCTGTTGGAGATAAACTTGAAGGAGCGAGAGACATTACTTTAGGCTTTGTTGAAACAATTTTTTTGGCCAAAGTTTATTACTTTCTTGAAGCAACTTCGTGTGGATGCTGTTAAAATAGCTAATTTCTGTCACTTCATAAATTCGATGCATCGTCTTACTTCAGTAACGTGTTTCATGCTCACAATTTACCCTTGCGTTTCTTGATCAAACTGACCATGTTCTCTGTTACAGGAGACACTTCCTAGATTATCTCCCCGTCTTGGAGTCGAGCTCGTTCAGAAGAAGATAGCAGCTGCATTTGATCAATGAACGGGATACCCTACTGTGGTCTAGTCTCTCAAATGGTGTAAGAGCTACAAATGTGTAACCTTCATACATTTACTATGCTTAAGATGACGTGGTGTTTTTTTCAGTTAAAATCAGATTAATTGATTCTGAATTTCACAGAATTAAATTTCTGAAATAATTGAAACAAATGTATCAAATGTCACATAAAACTCTTGCCCTTTTCTTCACTAAACTCTTTCCTAAATCATTGGATTTGTGTTTGTCTAAATGAGTTTTTTCTTGCGGAAGTATCGCCTCAAATACAACAACTGGAGAGCTGAAACAACGATGCAGAGACCGAGAGACGCCTGGCTGTACCGTGCCACACGAGCGTTTGTTTGAACACTCGCATACCTAATCCCCAAATCCCTGCACGAGCATGAACATCAAAATCTAAGCATTCCATTGCGTCCCTTCTCTAGCGAAGAAAACGAAGAGCATATGTGATGGATGAATCATCTTACTTGCTCATCAAACGATTCATGTTGTCTTTGATGGCCTGCACATTATCCTGAAGCTTTTTCATCTCAAGATCCAAACCCTACACGAACACGATCATCGTTAGTTTCATTAAATAATCCTCTCACCATTGATAAGTAATGTGTTATGTACCTCAATTTTTTCCTTCTTTGCAACAGAGTCCCAATCCTTAGTAGCAACTCCAGTTTTCCAGTCTAAGCCGACCGTGACTGTGTTACCATTGTGATCGTCGTTGTCGACTGTGAGGCATGCTGCGTAGGTCCCTGGCTCGCTGGCCGTGAAGGCGAACCGGCCGTGCCCCGACTTCTCTTTCTTATACAGGTTTGATCCGTGTGGGGATGACACCTAACCATGAACACCAACTCTTCATCATACAAACTAGTATTTGTTGAAGATCACAAGGTCTTTTCTCCAACTTTCTCTAACTAATATTCTACCAAATTCTCTTTTATTAAGTCAAGATTCATCACTAACATGACTATCTTTGAAAGTTCAATCCAAATTATTGAACCTATAACTATGATAATATCCCAATAAATGGATAAAAAGAATAACTATGGGTCAAAACATGAAATTTTCAATAAGTAAGGATTAGTAAAATTTTCTAGAACAAAATTCCTTATGCGTTATACATCAAACTTCCTATATAAACAAAAAGCATCGGGATAATTACAATATTCATACAAATTTGCATAAACTATACAAATAGCTTCATTCGCGTTTCTTTGTAATATATTTTGTCATGTGTTTAAATGTCGTGAACCTAAAAATTGAAACATGAATGGCAACATCCAAACATGAATGGCGGAATGTAGTACTACAATGAAGCTCTAATAAACTTTTCGTATCATTTATACAAACTTCAAACTTTTTATACCAAAATAAAACAATATTGAAATATTTTGTATGAAAAATATAATAACCCCAAATAAAGATTTATTCATTTTTCAAATTTGATATGCAAATGATTCAAGAACGTATCCTAATTCTCATAAAATCTAACAAAAAAGTCATAAATTTAATTAGAAATTGAAAGAAAGAGAGACCTTGATGGTGAGGGTTGGATGTGTAGTGTAATTATGATCGCCGTCACCGTAGAATGAATGGTAATCGCCCAAAACGACGACGTTTGTCTGCAATTCCTCGTAAACGCACTTCCACCCCGAACTCGGCATGTTCAGCCACACGCCACGCGCCGCCGGAAGCAACGCCGCCACTGCTAACATCAACGCCCAAAAACACCGCGCCTCCATCATCATCGGAAATGCACCTTTTTCTGCGCCGGAAATTTTGTTTTTTGTGGGAATTGAAGAGGGTTTATGAAGAGGTGACGGGAATTAAATTGTAACGGAGGCGCGTGTGGTTGTGAGAGTGGGATTGGGCGGGGGAGTGACGGCGCCACGCAGTTGTGTTTTCCTCTCAGCCAATTAGAAATGCCGAGGTATGGACAGGTGTACGGTTTCGGACCATGATACGGTCACTGTCACGCGCTTGACTTTTAAGTGTACGATTTTAATTTCATTAAAATAAATTAAATAGCAAAAACACCTTGACGGAAAAATTGAATATAATTCAGACGTTATGTTTCGTTAATCGATCTCTAGCTTTCATAGGAGTTGGTTACTTTTTTCCCCCTTTTTTGCCTCCTCGCTAAATTTATTAATTTACATATAAGCAAATCTAATAATGAAACTATTCAATTTTTCCAGACAAAAAAATCCAAATAATTTCTAATAGTTTTATGAATAAGTTGTTGCATGCCGTTAATTATAATTTGTGCCTTAATTCAAGAAAATTTATGTATAAGTAATTGAAATACCATATCATATTTTTTTTTATCTAAATTCTTAAATTAATCTCTCAATATTTTGGAGATATTTCAGATATATTTAATGTAAAATATTTGTGTATTTTCAGCATTCATTTGATTGATATAATACTATTAACTTATGCCATGTGGCATACCTTACGTGAGTATCATCTCGTTAATGTATGTTTAGCCTTGTTTGTTCTGTTTTATGCATTTAGTTTAATTTAATGCATCAAACATTATTACTGACATTTTTTATTTGTATATTTTTTATAAAAGTCAAAGCTTAATTTGTCATTTTATCAATGACTTCAATTAAATTAATAAAATGATAAATCAAGCTTTGTTATAATGAAAATAAAAAAATAAAAAATACCAATAATAATTTTTAATGTATTTGAACCAAGTAATTAAATGTTTAAAACTAAACAAACAATGACAAACATACATTAAAAGAGCTTGGTGCTTAGAAATAGTGCTTATATAAGATGGAGTATCTAGCTAGTGTACCATTTACATCGAAAACGAGCAAATCCTCTATTTATTAGACGGACAATCTTATATTCACCAATTTATCAATATTTGAGATCTATTTCAACAGTGAATTTACGTTGTAACAAGAAGACTGTATAGTTGTACTCCAATTCTTTTAGTAGTATTATTACTCCTATTAAATAATGTATCTTCAACCAAACTCTTATAATCGATGTGACATTAAAACACGAGTCAGTCCATAAGATATTTCTCTACCACCCAATATGTTATCACGAAGGTAAATGGGGAACCATTATTAACTCTCCTAAAAAAAGGAAAAATAACACATGCACTCACATAACTCTTTCAATTTTCTCTCTAAAATTCCTCACTCATGTTGACATGGATTTTTCCATTTAGATCTTTGTTTTTTGTCCATAGGTGTTTCAGATCTGTAGATGGGCTATTAATTTGCAGGAAATCAATTGTTTGGTGATACAAAAATTGATTCTGGTTTTTTGTCTGTGTGGCATCAAGACATTAAAATTTAGAGATGGGATTCTGACACTGTGTCTACAAAATGACATGACAAAGTGCATACATGTACATTTCTATGTTTCACTTTGCATATAAATCATTGTGCATTTGTAATTGTCTGCCTCAGTAGTAGTAATATTTTTTCTCTATAGTTTATGAGATTTAGTCCCAACCAAAAGCTCATCATCAAGATATCATGTCTCCACAATCCTATTATGTGCAATAATACTAAAATTAAAATGTAGCTCTTGACAAATACCACAAATTACAACATTTTCAGATATGTTAAACCCTATTAATATCTGGAATTGCCACTTTCACAACCAGGTTGGGGGCTTCAGCACCCCCAACTATTTTGATTTCGTCTTCTCACGATATATGTTAGTTTATCCATATATTTATGGAGAGAGATAGAGAGAAGCTTCTTGGTAATTTCTTGGTAACATGTTGCCTCTTGAGAGTCTAACAAACATCAAGATTCAGTGCTTCTGTACTGCACTTTGGCCATCCATTTTCCCCTTTTAAAATACTCCTTAATTCTACCGTCTATAAAAAATAATCTTATTTGTGAGTAACATGTATATACCGTGTACACAATAAGTATATATTGAAAAAAAATGGATAAAATATAGAAAAATGATAATTGGATTTTCACAAATAAAAATGAGATTAAGTTAGCATACTACTTTTAGAAAATATTATAAGATTATCTTTTATGGATAAAAAATACTACTAAATCAATTTCTACAATATAATAAAATATGAAGAGCAATAAGTGTGAAACACAAACATTTAATAGCCAACAACACCAATATCTGTAAGTTGAGCCCATTTGACCTTTAACAAAACTCCGTCTAAAGGTTAGCTGGCTTGCATTATTAATTTTTCTGAAAAAGAATTAATATTAGTGCCTCGTTATAAATAAAAATATACATGTACTGGATCAAGTACGGAAGGCAACAACTTCCCACACTTCCATACATTTCAGTGAATATTGTTTAAATATTTGCTGGATCAATTGCCAAGAAATTTAGGTAATTTGCAATTTTAAATTCCTATAACTTCGTGTGCATATGATTCAAGAGATAGAAACACATCTCAATTGATAAGACATTTTTTTAAAAGATAGGAGCTTCAATTCACTAATTTTGTTAGTTCATGAATAAAAGTCTTATTTCACTTTTAGTATATATGCCATTAACTTATTAGAATTATATTTCAATATAAAACTCAATATAAAAAGAGACATATATTCTACTAAATTAAAAATCACATTTCTTATAACTTGTACTCCTTGAATTGCAAGAGTTAGAGGACTCGATCCTAATACCAAACAAAGGAGTAATATTTTGGATATATTCCAAATGCATTAGCCATACCTAAAATAAACAACACAATTTAATAGAATAATTATTGTATGTAAAAATAAAAATATAAGTTCTCCATTCATCATCTATTTGTAACAATCTATTTGCCACATCAATTTATAGTAATTTTTTACTTAAAAAAGAGGTGAGCTCCTTATTTTCTACTCATAACACATCCAACAAATTAAATTAATCAAATTATTATAACTCGTGTGAGTCGGCATATAATAAGAAAATTGTGGAGAGAGGGAGAGAGAGAATATATACAATAATTACAATAAAATTTAAATCTATCAAGTGAAAATTCCTAGTAGTTTCCAAGAAGCTAGCCCTTTAGCATGTGAGTGGCTTTATACAATAATAATGCTGTCAGCCACCTGAAAACATACCAAACAGCAACTCAAAATAAATTAAAATTTCAATTAACGTGACTAATTGGGGTTTTATTTGATTTAGTGATGATTAATGTATGATTCCCTCACTTAATAATAGCTTGTGTTCCCATTTGTGTCTACTAGGAAGCAAAGATGTACGGATCGACCCGACACTTTCCTCCTTAAACATGTTCTTAACTTGACAATATAATTATGATCATCAAATTCATTTAAATATTAAGTATATAGTATTATAATATATTAAGTACATATCTTTTGTTGGTTGAGAAACAAATCAAATTATTAGCATATGCATTGAGTTTGAGAGTGATCTCATTTTTAAAGTAATTAATGCTATTTACATTTCAATATTCATTATTCAGAGTCATATTTCAAATAAGATTCAACTAGAGATTTAAATCCAAATGAATAATATTATCCGTCCCAGAGTAATCGTAACACTTGGAGATGACACATCGATGTTATTAAGTGTGTTAAATATATAAAAATATATAAAGAAGTACTGTAAGTAATAATGAAGATACATAAAAGGTTGAATGTGTTTATAATATATAGTTTATTTTTTAATATAGAGTAATGTGCATTTTTGTGAGAAAAAAAGAGGAAAGTGTCACATTTACTCTTAAGAAGAATGAATTTTATATGAAATATAATGATATATCAAAATTTAAAGAAAAATATTTAAATCATGTTATAAAGCTAGGATTGACGAATTTACTATGAATAAAAAAAGTTTGGCCCTTCGTAAAGTGTTTTAATTACAAGTAGGGTAGGATCTTACTTTCAACAAAGCTCATATATTGAAAGTTAAAGAGTAGAATGTATTTATTTTCTTTTATACAAAAACGTCAAATCACTCAATGATCTCCATCTAATTTCATTTAATTTGATTATTAGTTTGGAATAATTTAGAATTGTTGACTGAAATAGTTATGGCAACTTAATTGTTTGAAAGAAAATCATGTAACACGTTATTTGTAAAACCAATCCTATTTATAGGGCACTAAGTTGTCTTTACATTTATACTATGGAGTAAATATTTATAGTTGAGGTTGTTTAACAGTTTAAGGATGTGTTTTTACTTCAATTTTTTGTGTTCATTTACAGTTTTTCTTCTATTACCGATTTGGAATAGCGCGTTTGTTTTCATTTATATGTTGATTTCGTTGTCTTTTTATGCTGCTTGTGTTTTGAATTGATGAAATAGTGCGTTTGTTTTCATTTATATGTTGATTTCGTTGTCTTTTTATGCTGCTTGTGTTCTGAATTGATGAAATAGCACGTTTGTTTTCATATATGTGTTGACTTGGTTGTTTTATATACTCTACTACTTTTATTTTGAATTGGTTCTATATCATATGATGCATGTCATTTCATGGCTCGAGCATTTGTACCGCGTCCAAAGAAATTAGTCTTTTGGAATTAATTAAGTTTTGGGTATTTGGCCCTGATTTCTACTCGCAATAAGTGTCACCAACTTAATTTGTTTATCATTACTATCGCAATGACACCATATTATGTCCCTTACGTATGCAGTATGCTAATGAATTTTGGTTTGTATTTTCATAATTCATAATTTATTGGTAGATATTAAAATATTCATGTACATTGCACCTGCACATTGTGCATAATACTTTGGATAAAATTTTATAAAATATTGCATCCCTAATAATGTTAAATTTTCAAAAACATATGCATTTATACAGTCATATATAAAAGAAAATATTTATATAAATACCATCAAACTCTGTATGAAGTTTTATATATATGCCGCCAATAGATTTTCTATGTACATAGTACTAGTATTTATTTTCTTTTTCTTTTTCATTTTGATATTAATTATTCTTTAATTATATAACATAAATTATTGTGACATCAAATTTATAAATTACATAAAAAAGTTCAATTTATTTTTTAACTTCAAAAAATTGATGAATAAATGAATAGAGCGTGCTTTATTTTATGTAAATTGTAAGCTTTAGTATCCTTATAACAATTTATGAGTATTAAAATAATAAATAACATTGAACAATGGCGATGTAAACTAAATGAATATGTGTTACATAAAATATACTCTACATAAATATATTGAGAGACATTGGATCAAATAAAAACCAATTTCAGATATATCGGTCATTCACCATCAATAGTCTTGGTGGTAAACAATATGAGTTTTATTGATAGATTATATAAAGAGCAAAAATGGTTAAATATTATAAGTTGAAATGAATAAAGAGAAAATAGAGAGGGAAAAAAGTAGAAAATGGAGAGAAAAAAGGCAGGACAAAGTTTCCAAAAATAAAATGAAACTTTATTTTAGACGGATTATAATAAATAAATAAAAATTGAACAGAAAAAATATTAATTATAAATTATTTTCAATCATAAATTCAATACTTTGATGAATAGAATAAATTTGTACTTATGAATTCAAATCTCATAGACAATGAAATACTCCCTCCGTCCCATAAAAGTTGAGACAAAACTTTTGGGCACGAAGATTAAGAATTTATATTAAGTAAATAGGAGAGATGAAAAAAGTAGGAAAGATAAGAGAAAGTAAAGTAAATGATGGAATAAATTAAGAGTGATTAGATGTTTTGTCTTTAGTTAAAAAAGGAAATGACTCAACTTTGTTGGGACGGACTAAAAAGGAATACGACCCAACTTTTATGGGACGGAGGGAGTACTATCAATTTTTTAATGCTTCATTTCCACAATCTGTATATGGATCTTATCAATATTGTTTTAATTTTTTTTTCCTCTTTTTTTTTTGTATAATTTTTCTTTGCTAATTTGGCAATAAAATTTATACTGTTCCTAAAATATTTATTTCTATTGGATGAGAGAGTATTAATCATCATTTCATAATAATAAGGCGTACATAGTTTTTTACTGTGAGAATCTGTTGAATAACAGTCTATGGGTAGCAGTGTGTGTATGTAATAATATTGCATGGGCCCACATGAAGAATAGTGTGTATATAATTATATTTCCTTGCTTGAACCGTACAGCAGCTGAGTACACTTTTTTAATAAAAAAATATATCCAGTAAAATCATATACTCCTAATTAATGGTATGAATGAACTTCAAATTTGCTTGAGAAAAATCTTACTACTAATTAACTGAGGTGTATTTTTATTCTCGTGAATATATTTTTCAAAAATTAACGCTATAAATGCTATTTGTATCAATGTTATGATTATATTCGACAAAAATATAATTATTATACAAGTACATCGCATGAGTATAACACTGTATAATACGCTAGAAATAGAGATAAGTGAGAGATGCTGTGAAAACGCGTTATAGAGTGAGATGCATGACAGAAAAGCACCAGCTGTTTTAAATTTATAATTTTTTATGTTTATTTCTATGGATTTTATGCTGACATGCACACTCTCTTTAGTAACCATCCTCGAACCTTCTTCATTTTCATTTTATTGTTTTTTTATTCTTTTTTCTACTTACTATATATAAACAATCTCACGCGGACATTTATATTTATATACTTATCTATAATTTGTGTATCATTTTATTAGAAACATTCATATGTATATGATATCATGTCAAAGAGATGTTTGTTTAGTTCTTTGTTCTATAGTTTATTCAATTCCTCACTTCATGTAACTAATAGAAAAAATTTAAGATTTCTGCAGCTATTTTTAATAATCTAATTGTGAGAAAGTAATGGAATTAAAAAAAGATAATAAAATTAAATTAGAAAATTTTGTCAAATTCTTATCAGATTCACACCGTCTGAAAAATGAATATTAATAAAGTTTTAATATTTTTTGATTGCCAACTCGTGGAAATGTAGGTGAAATCGACGATTATGTGATGATCGCAATTGCCTACATGGACCAGATGAAGAAGGGGAAGTTGGCACTAAGGGTAAGGAGACGGGAGGTTTGGGAATTTCGACTGTCACATTAATGTTGGTTTTATTTTAATTTGGACATACTAGACAACTGAAAAAAATAAAAATTGTACTCCATATAATTTAATATTTTGAGTTAAATTATGAAACTGAAAAGAATTTAATCTAACTTGATAATGTAAATGACTCTCATTCAAAAAAGAATAGCATTCTTCTCAAAGACTTGTAAGAAAGACTTACAAAGCCCTTGAATTTCCAACTTATTCTTGACTTAATTAAGATACGAAAGCATACCACTCAATCTCAACTAGCTATGTTTCAATAAACACATTTGACATTTCCCCTTAATCCTGTATTACTTCTTACTGCTGATTGAGTTAATAAAGCATTAATCACCCAATTGTAGACCAAGAAGCAGTCAAAACCAATAAAATAATCTTTAACAATAATAAATCTAATCTAGCACAGTAATTAAATCTACACAGAGAAAAAAGTCAGTACACTCTCATGTTTCATGACATACATTAGCTTCATCAACCAAAAAAAAATAACTGGAAAACATCTGTCTCCCATTTTCATCCCTGGCTAATTCTAATTACATTCAATTTCATTGACTAAATTAAATAACCCCCACCCCTTTCTATAAATATCATGAATCAAGCCTATTCCACATCAAACCAACTTCACTCAAACACCACCCCAAAATAGAAACTAAAAAAACACACTTATAATGAAAATGGTGAAGAAGGAATCCAAGATTCCGTCGTCGTCGTCGTCGAAGAAGAGATTCAAGGGTGTGAGAATGAGGACATGGGGATCATGGGTGTCGGAAATCAGAGCTCCGAATCAGAAAACAAGAATCTGGCTGGGCTCATATTCGACGGCGGAGGCCGCCGCCAGAGCCTACGACGCCGCCCTCCTGTGCCTCAAGGGCCCAAAGGCCAATCTCAATTTCCCCAAATCAATCCAAACCCTCAGCATTCCCGACGATCAAACCGCCCCCATGTCGCCCAAATCCATCCAAAAAATCGCTGCCGCCGCAGCCCTTCTAGAAGCTTCCGAAGAAACGAATCCGCCTTCGCCGGATTCTTCTTCTTCTTCGTCGTCGTCATCATCATCGTCGTTGTCGCCGTCGATTTCTTCGTCTTCGATTGATGATGATTTGATTCTATTGGCTGCTGCTGATTGTGACGGCTGCGGCGGCGGCGGTGGTGGTGAAGGGGAGATGGCGTGGTACAACTTTGAATCCCCCAAGTACTACGAGATGATAGATGGGGTATTTTTTGATTCGAGTATGGTGACTGGGTCTGGGAGTGATTACGGTTGTGTTGAGGAAGAAGAAGATATTAGATTATGGAGCTTTTGATTGATTGATTGAAGAAGAGGAATTTGGACGATTTTTTTATTTGTTTGATGATCTTCACATTATTTCTTGGAGACATTGCTGACAGCCACGGGATTTTTTGTTCTATTTTAGTATGAATAAGTTTATTGTGAAATTCCAAGGATTTTACAATGAAATTCTCTTTTGGTGATTTAATTCGTGTAATCCAATACACAAATCATCTTTCATATATTTAGTTTAATTTAAAGTATTTTATTACGCAAAATAGTAGCTTTGCTTTATGACTTTTATGTTACAGCTTTGGAAATGATTAATTTGTATGGTTACCTTAATCGAAAGTTCTGTTCTTTTTAGAATTCTTTATCACAAAAAAAATTATAATCGAAATTCTTAGTGTATTTTTGTCGCGTATAGGTTGATAGTTTCAACATGCATCCTTATAATTGGATTCTAAATCAATAAAAAAGGTAACAAAAATCTAAAAAATGCCTAAGAATATCAAATGAACAAGGTAACAAATACAAATTGATTTTTTTTATATAAAAAATAAAAGGTTGAGTGAAAGAGCGGAGTCAACAAAGCAGTCGACAAATATCAGCCACAAAAATAAATTCAATAACCAACAACAAAGACGAAAAAACAACTCTTATGCGTTCTAAGCATGCCGATGAACACCTCCGATAAATCTAAAAGCACTAAAGTGAGAAATAAAATTAAATTAAATTTAAAAAAACAAAAGAAAAACAACATACACAACCCGTCAACAAATACAAAATGGCAATTATTGTTATAGTAATAATTATAAGTATTATTGAACTCTCTATAATTTATTGTTATTATTATATATTTTTATACATTTTGTTAACAAACAAAAACCACAAGATATGATGCCTACTCCCTAAGCAAACGAGTAAAAAGTAGCAATAATTGTGATTAATAAACAAATTGCTAGTGTTTGAAATTGTAGGGTAGCCCCTCTTACATTGTACTTGGCCTTTTGAAGATATATCGTGGGCCATTACCCTAGTTTTGGATTTAATAGAATTTGTATTTTTCGAAGACAAGAAGAGCATGGTCAATGGAAAATATGAGATATTATTTGATATAGTATACTATGTTTTTGAAAAATGTAGAGATATGTATACAATTTGTGCATAAATTTATTTTGATAGCAATGATTGTAAGAGTGGTATATTTTTATCATTCAAATTAAATTAAGCCTTTGCAAAGTATGTTTGGTTACTATATACCAAACATAGAACTACCACGAGTGCAGGATTTAAAACTAATGCTCCATTCATAAATATATATCTCACTTGTAACTTGATAGTTTTAAGAAATAGTATAAAGCGAAGTTGGTACTCGGTAAAATATGTTAGTGAAATGTGAATCATACTTTGATTTATCCAAAAATAGTAAAAGTGAAAATATGGAGTAACATTTAATGGTGAATATTCCAAAATATAGAATACGACGGGAGTATTATTTATAAATCTTGGCTAAAGAAATGTTAGAATTGAAATTACATTGCCAAGTTAAATAATGCATACAAACAATAGTAGTATGACACTAATGTGTTGTCGTTAAGTGATACTATATGTAAGTTGAATTTTTATTCTTTATTTATGTTTTGCTTTTATAGTATGGTTCAGATGGCAGGTTAATTTCATCGTATAAATTATCATCAAATTTGGTACCATATTATTAAAAAAAAATGGTACTACTATCTTATTTGATTAGGTCTATGGGAAACATTTTTGCTACGGCCCATTTATATTTAAGAAGCCCAAAATAGATCTCGGCACACACAAAAACTCAATTAGATTTACCGGGCTCTCTTCTCTCTACTTTTAGGCCCGTTTTCAATATCAATGCGATTCAGATTGTGTTGCATGTTGAAGAGAGAGACGACAACCATGGTGATTGGTGAAGGAGGAAATTCGAGAAAGACATCTCATCTGCTAGATTAATGTACTGGACCCATAATTAAAGTGGTGTAGGTGGGGATGTGAGGAGAGAGAGGAAATGAGCAGTTGAGTTGTTATAGATTCAATCATCTTTTTTTGGACAGTGAATGTGATCAACATACTGATGAGTTGAAAATACGTTGTATAAAAGCATGTTTGGTAGAAAATACTTGATTGTGTTAGATGATATTTGGAGCACCAAATTCTGGGATGAGATAAGGATGTACTTCCCAGACAACAACAACGGGAGTCGCATTCTGATCACCACTAGGGAATCTGATGTGGCGAACTATGCTGACTCTTCGGGGTCGCAGCATCAAGTGCAACTGCTTAGCGAGTCTGAAAGTTGGAATCTACTTCGCCAACTCTTGTTTGGAGAAGAGGAGTGCCCTCTTGTATTATAAGAGATTGGTCGAAAGATCGCCAAGGATTGCGGTGGGCTTCCTCTAGCCATAAGTGTGATTGGGGGGCTGCTATCTAAGATGGAAAGATCAGAAGATGTTTGGAAGAAAATTGGGGACAATGTAATAGCAGCAATTTCTGGAAACCACTTGCCGAATCACTTGAAACCATGTTTCTTATACATGGGAGCTTTCCCTGAAGACTACATAATTAAAGGTTCCAAACTCATACATTTGTGGATGGCAGAAGGATTTGTAAAATCAAATGGAGAAAGAAGTTTGGAGGAAGAGGCCGAGGATTGGCTAAAGGCACTAGTAGAGAGAAATCTATTTATGGTTAGAAAATACAGAAGGAATGGAAAACCAAAACGTTACAGCATGCACGATATGTTGAGGGATATATGCATAAGAAATCTGCTGAAGACATATTTCTTCATGGTCCCAACAAGTTCACATGCTCTAATCCACGCCGCATGCGTTTTCACACATTAGGTGAAATGGAAGATGTTAATGATTCAATAGAGTCAATGTCACTAACTCGATCCGTCATATCCCTTAATTTTCTCAATCTCTTTATTTTACTAATTTTGCGTTAAAATCTTGTGATATACAAATATGTCTATTTTTGGTGGACTGTTACTGTTGTTATACACTGTTGACAAATGAAAAAACAAGATAGTATGATGTTTAAGAAGCCCAAATTTAATGTTTAAGAAGCCCAAATTTATTTTTACTATTAAATTGAACAGTTTGCATTTCTATGTTTTTATAGTTTCTGATGAATTTACTGATTTCAGCATCAACGTTTCTGTTGAATTTACTGGAACTGATGTCAGCATAAAATATTTTGTAGAACTATTTTGTTGGCTCGTTTTTTATTACTCTCTCCGTTCCGCGGTAGTTGAGTCATTTCTTTTTCTACACTCGTTTTAGAAAAATGATAATAAATAGTTAAAGTGTAGAAAAAATAAAGTAAGAGAGAATAATGTAGTTAGACTTATCTACCTTATTCTGTCACCTACTTTACTCTCTTTCCATTTTAACTATTTATTATCATTTTCGCAAAACGAGTGCAGCAAAAGAAATAACTCAACTACCGCCCTTATTCTGTCACCTACTTTACTCTCTTTCCATTTTAACTATTTATTATTATTTTTGCAAAACGAGTGCATCGGAACGGAGGGAGTATATGACTACGATTGTAAATTATGTTAATTAATTTGGTAATTGATAGTTTATGCTAAAAATTCTGCTCTCCATGAGTTGGAAATACATTTAGGTTAGATTTATAAGCTGCTCATATATATCTTGGCAGTAGATTCAGTCTACTTTGATATCTTTTGGTGGTATAACTATGATTTTATTCAGAATTTTCACAATTCAAATTCATTTCTTTGAGATATGAGAAATAGGAGACTTGCTATGAAAAAGAGCCAGTACTGGATATATAGAATTGCTGTAAACGTTGAATGCTTCTTCCAAGATCACATCTCAGTTCATCTATCTATCAACATCATAACATGTTACCTTAATAAAATTATAACCCAACTACACAATATTTTATCATACCAATTTTATATTATTGCTCAAGTCAACAATGAGCAGTTGAGTTGTTTTAGATTCAATCATCTTGTTTTTGTGCGATTGCAGTTTTGCAACAACCTTTTTTCCTTTGTGTTTCCAAGCAACAAGAGATCTGAAAACAATGGCTTACAATCTTCAACCACTCATCACCATTCTTGAAGGAACCCTTGATCCTCACCAAACGCGATGGATCGTTGATGAAAACAACCCTCAACTCCATTCCCTTTACAACAAAGCTACTTCTCTTCAAAAGCTCCTTGATAGTAAATCTTCACTCACCAAACTAGACAGCCAAATAAGAGAAGTAGCACATCAAGCTGAAGACATCATTGAATCTCACATGATTCATCACATGTTGGTTCAATGATGTCTTCTGCTTGAATTCTACATGGTTGATTAAATGCATTTATCTATGCTCACCGAGATTTATTTTTTGCACACCGGATCTGCAGCAAGTAGCAAGAGATCTTGATTCTGTTATGGAGCAAGCGGAGAAGCTCATGGAGATGGAGGATAAGAAGATGCCGCGAGAGCTTCATTCTGCTATGGGACAAGTGAAGCTCGTCGAGAAGAAGATGCGGTCTAGCAGTTCATCATCCAGTGTTGTGGTAGGAATTGATGAAGATCTGATGCAGCTCAAGGATCGGCTGACCCGTATGGAGAGGAAGCTGGAGATCGTCCCCATCGTTGGTATGGGTGGAGTAGGTAAAACAACTCTTGCCCGGAAGCTTTATGAAGATCCATTGATTGTTTGTCACTTTGCATATCGTGCTTGGACCACAATCTCACAAGATTACAATATGCCACAAATTCTGAAAAGTCTTCTTCGTTGCATAACTGGAAAAGAATATGATAAACAAATTGATGAGTTAAAAGTCATATTGTATAAGAGTTTGTATGCTAGAAGGTACTTGATTGTATTAGATGATATATGGAGCATGAAATTATGGGATGAGATGAGGATGTACTTCCCAGATAACAACAACGGGAGTCACATTGTGATCACCACTAGGGAATCCGATGTGGCGAACTATGCTGACCTTCGAGTTTGCAACATCAAGTGCAGCTGCTTAGCGAGTCTGAAAGTTGGAATCTGCTTCAGCAACTTGTGTTTGGGGAAGAAGATTGTCCTCCTGAATTGCAAGTTATTGGTCGAAAGATTGCCAACCATTGTAGTGGGCTTCCTCTAGCCATCAGTGTGATTGGAGGCTACTATCTAAGATCGAAAGATCAGAATATGCTTGGGAGAAAATTGGAAACTATGTAGTTGCAGCAATTTCCGAATCAGACGAGCAATGCTATAATATATTGTCTTTAAGTTATAACCACTTGTCGAATCACTTGAAACCATGTTTCTTATACATGGGAGCTTACCCTGAAGACTACAAGATTAAAGGCTCCAGACTTGTGCAATTGTGGGTGGTGGAAGGATTTGTAAAATCAAATGGGGAAAGAAGTTTGGAAGAAGAGGCAGAGGATTGGCTAAAGTCTCTACTAGAGAGAAATCTATTTATGGTTAGAGAATACAATAAGTACGGAAAAGCAAAGAGTTACAACATGCATGATATGTTGAGGGATGTATGCATTAGGAAATGTGATGAAGACAAGTTTTTGTATGTGATGAATGATCACAAGGTCACTTTCTCTAATCCTCCACGCAGGGTGAGTCTGGACATATCAAATGGAATGGACGGTGTTAAGGGTTCAACAGAATCCATGTCACTTACTCGATCTGTTATATGCATTGGTTCTAGGTGGGTTGAGTTTCCACTTTGTATCTTTTCCACATCAAGATTGGTAAGGGTGTTAGATTTTATGAATATTGAATACCTTGAGTTCCCAAGTGAAATATTTGAATTTATCAACCTACGCTTCTTAGGTTTCAATTGCCTAGCAAGAATACCTAGAGGAATATCAAGATTGTGGAATTTGCAAACCTTTATTGGTGAATGCGTGTTTGAGGTACCATCTGAGCTATGGGAGCTCTCTGAGTTAAGAAATCTAAAGATTCATGGAAGTTGGTTGTTAAAAGATGAGGAAATGAACTGTAGTGTTGCTAAGAAGCTACAGATGATTTCAATTATGTATTTGAGTGAAGAGGAAACTAATTTGGATGGGATCCTCCAAGGCATTCCAAATGTCAAAAAGTTGAAAATTGAATGTTTCCGCGAATTTATTGTTAGGTTTGGTATACTGAAAAGCATGTTTCGAGCAGTTTCGCTCATTGGTATTTTCTGTTACATATGCATTTTTATAATGAAATGTAGTTTAGTTATATGGGGTATGAATTTTTAATCAGTTAAGCGGTTATATATAAAGATGTATTTGGTGTCAAATTACATTGAAAATTATGTTTAGTAGTTTCTAGAGAAAAATGGTTAAACCAGTGCGTCTAATTATATCTATGTAACTTATTTTTTTATTTTTTAAATTTATTTGGATAGTTTTCAATTTAATTATAGCATGTATTTTTTGATAGTTATTTGAATAGTTTTCTATACGAGATATATGGAGATATTAATAAGTTACACCTTCTTTTTTGGCATTTATCCCTAAAATATCGAAAGTTAAGAGTGTACCTCGCCAATCTTAATTAAGTCTAATTAGACGAGTGGGTGTCATTGATCTCATATGTTATGGAAGAGATTAATAATAATGGGATTAAACTATTTGAATTGTATGGACGTGATTAAATTATTGGAAATTTCAATAATAAAAATTCACACTTTTTCGCAAGTTGCTACCTTAATAGTTTATCGCACCCATCTTATATCTAAAATGTGTGGATGTCATTGATCTCATATTATGATCCACAAACAATTTAACATGCGCGATGAATAATCAAACTAATACTATAATCCAATAATGAAAGAGATTAAATTATTGGAATTTTCAGTTAAAAAACTTCACACTTTTTTTAAAGTTGTAACCTTAATGCTTTGCATACCACTTGAGATAAGCATCTAAAAAGGTGATCACTGCTTGATTCTTTTTGATTAACTTATCTTGAACATATAAATAAATAGGCTATTTGGCACCTAAACATGCATGTTTCTCATGTCGACTGTCGAACTACTAATTATATCACCATATGCTTCAAAGTAAATTTAAGGTAAATAATAGTGGGACTAAATTATTAGAATTTGTATGAATGTGATTAACATATTACCTAAGAAGTAAGATTCATATGTATCATTAGATTTCCTAGATTTTGTCAGCTAGAGATTAATAATAAATTAATAACTCCAAGTAATGTGAGACACTTACCCACTTATAAATAGAGAATATGATAGTTTATCCTCCCACCCACGTTTCTTCCCATCAATGGAATTTTCTCTGAAGATTTTGTTTACTTTTATTGTTAGCGGTTAAGTGGTAGCATCAATTAGTCACAACTATGGGGTGCTATTTGTCTAGGGTTGGTTTGTCGTTTCTTGGTTGTTGGGCGTGTTTGCTAAAATGTTTTGTTGGTGGTCTGTCAAGTAGCTCTTGAGCTAATTATGACATTTCTCTTATTTGAGAGATTTGATCGCTGGACATGTCTGCTAGACTTTTTCGGAGCCTTTTTATGTATAAAAAAATAATTAGTCAACTTTATTTCTTACTACAAACAATTAAATCAACTGAATTCACTAATAATTTTTTTGATGGTACTTAGAATCTAGCACCCTAATTAATTAGTTTTTTTTACTTTATCAATTTATTTTGTTTTTAATAATTTTTTTATTTAATTAGTATATAATTTTTTAATAACACGGTGGAAAGCATATGTGGTATACCCTACCAATAGTATTTGATGGTATACCCTAATTAATTTTCTCGTAGTTAATGAGTATATATTGGGTTCTCGAAATTTTCATATCAAACCAATTTTTTGCCGTTAACTAATTGTATGGTAATTGGATGGTAATTAATGTGCATATATGTGTGTATATGGAGCTATATTATCTATGTATGCACATGAGAAATTTCCATAATTGCGTGTGTGTCTATATGTCATTTTAGTTGGAGGTGAGACCAATATGCACATCTATTTGTCAAAATACTATTGGTAGGGTATACCACATATGCTTTCCACCGTGTTATTCCGAGACCACTGAATTTTTTCTCCTTACTTTATTCTCTCTTCATCTCTCATACTTTATTCTATTTTATTTTATTCACCATCCACTTGACTATCCTTGAACTATGTATATAAAAAAAACGCCTTTGAAGGGAGTAGTAGTTAAAAATAGAGAAGGCGCGAGCAATCGACGATTCTTTGAGAATCAAATCGGTAACTCTAAACCGTAGAATTCATGTTTTAGGATTTACTTTCTATGAGCATGAATTATTTGCGTTCTAGCATGCAATTATCTGTTTAACATGTGAATTGATTAATCGCATAATCGGTCAAATAGATCCGTATCTGATTTATTTGTTTTGTACAAGTCTTCCGCTGTGCAAGGGGCACCAAACCCCATCAATTGGTATCAGAGCCAATTTTTGGCTCTGATCATGTGGATTAATTTCATGTTATGTGAATTGCTTGAATGCATGAGTTTCTTCGTTGGTTTGTGTGTTTGTTTTTCTTGTCACAATAATGAAGAATCGTGTACGATTGCGTTGCCAAATTGGCAAGCCACGCCGTCGAGAATAGCCGTGATGTGCTGGAAAGTTTTTCAAATTAGATGTAATCAAAAATTAATTATTATGTAATTGACCTGTTTTGAATTACTATGTAATGATTAATTGCCATGATTACATGACTCCCACCTCTAATTGTTTGCTGCTGCACGAGAATTGCTTAATTCTCAATTTGTAATTGCGGCTGCGGTGGTTGATCATTGTTGATCGGCGGACACCGAAATTGCTGAAATTTTGACGATCGCGGGCCAGCAGAATTTGGGTTTCGAATGGGAGCTCCTTGTGGGCAGTTTCCCGGGCTCGGAAAACCACCAAGACAGCAGCCGCAGCGCAGAGATTAATTTGGAAATAAGATTTGAATATATCTTTTGTGGATTTTATATATTATATGAGATTTAATTTATGAATTAAATCATGGATTAATTAGATTCTTTCCTTATTTAAATGGATTTATATGGATTTTATTCCTAGATGAATCCTAGTTATATTTGGAAAATAATAATCTAAGTTTTTATCTATATCCTATAGATTTATGTGGATTTATTCCTAGATGAATCTTAGTTGGATTTAGATAATGAAAATATTATTTTATTCTTATCCTATGAGTTTATATGAATTTATTCATAGATAAATTCTAGATGGATTTGGATAGTGATAATGTAATATTTTATTCTTATCTTATAGATTTGTATGGATTTGTTCCTAGATAAATCTTGGATAGATTTGAACAATGATAATATAATATTATCTAATTCTATGGATTTATATGGATTTACTCCAAGATTAAATCCTAGATGGATTAGGAATAATATTAATATTAATTTATTTTATCCTATGGATTTGAATAGATTTAATTCTATTAAGACAAATCCTAGATGGATTAAAATAAGTGTTAATCCAAGTTATCCTTATCTTTTGGATATATATCCTAGATAGATTAGGATGTTAATGATATATAAGAAAATCCTTATTTAATTGGATTTAGATAAATTTGTTTGTCTAAGAAATCCTAAGCAATGTTTGATATATTCTAGATGTCTATTCTAAATAGTATTAAGATTTGTATAAATCTTGGTTGATAGGATTTTATTTTTATCTTATGGATTATGATGGGATTGTTTCTATCTAGTAATATCCTAGTGCGATTTAAATAATGATAATCCTAGATCAACGTTATCTTGAAATGTAGGATTTGATTTTATCGAAATAAAATCTAGAATAATCCTAAGTGGATTTAGATAGTTGACTCTATCTTGATAAATCCTAAATGAATTTGGATAATTATTATCCAAGATAAAACTTAATTATTTAATTGATTCTCCCTTGACTAGATTAAATAATTTTCGATAATTATCATGTGTGTTTAAATGCCATGCATTAAATGGATTTATCTGTTTATTTGGTGTTTATCTATTTTAAGTGGATTATCTGCTTTATCTGCTTATGTGATAATTATGCAAAAACCATATAAAAATATCTAAGTGATGATTACAACAAGTGCGTTGTATACGGTCTCCATCGGTTGGTTTGCAAATTTATGAAGCTAGTTTCTAATATTATCGCCACCCATGCTGTGGGGACAATAATCCTAAGAAATAGCAAGTTCATAAGGGCAGACTTCTCAAATATAAATAGTATGAACTAGAAAGTAGTTTCTAATATTATCGCCACCCATGCTGTGGGGACAATAATCCTAAGAAATTACAAGTTTCAGAAGTTCAAACAGAATTTATGAGATAGCTTGGTTTTGTTATCAGCACATGAGCATTGTTATGGGAGTGTGTTGTAGAAACAAGATTCTGTAATGCTAAATCTGATGGTCGTGCTTAGGCAACATTTGGCGGCCATGCCGTGCTGCGGTCTCTGGACTATTCGTCGGTGTTGTGACCAGTAAAAATGCTAAAATTTTAATGCGTATTGACCTCTGCTTGAGGGTACAAAATTTTAATTTTACAGTTGCAAGATACATAATTGTTTTGTGGTTATTTGCGATTATGTATTGAGCATGAGTATGTGATAATAAGTTTATTTGCCAAATCTTCATTATGTCATTTAATATTTGTCTGCGATCCTTAAAGAAAGTAAACTCGAATGCCTAAATTATGTAGACCGGAAACGAAAATGGATAAGATTCTCATCGCTGAAAGCTTGGAGTTTATACTCAATGATTCATGTCCTCCATTTCCTCGACATAATTCCACGAAGAATGTTCGAGAATGCATTATGCATGTACTTGACAAGCTCTTTGAGGAATAAGGTCAAGCTATTTTCCTTTTAAGTAGCTCGACAAGTCTTGGTTAATGACGATGAAAGATGGATATAAATAGAATATTATTGTTGGTTGATCTGAGTTTGGAGTTGGTTTGTAAGAAATATGTTGTCGATCGGTTGAATCTAGATAGACTAGTGAGGATCGGAGGTGGAAATGATGTTTGGTTGTTGTGGATGGCTTGGATCCGGAGTGGATTAAGCGTTCCGTAGTTGGATCTGCTTGTTTTTGTTTCATTCGATTGTTTAAGTTCTGTATTCTTGTTTTACCTCATCTAGTAGCCGTAGATCTGCTTTAGTTTTAACTGTTCTTCATTTCTATCGGTTTAATTCCGTCTACTTTGCTTTGATCTTCGTTCTTGCTCTGTTTTAACTGGTTGTTTCATGATAAATGTTGGAGAAGATGATGTCGCTGTTAGTTAGTCCTTTAGTTAGTTATTTTGCAGCTTTTCGATCGTACTCTACCTTTTCAGAAAATGGTCCCCGACATTTAGTTGCTTTCCCAGGTCTAGGTTAATTCAGGAAATTGTTCGTTCGATCTAGTAATTGTCTCGCTATATTTCGATTAATATGCATGTTTTTATGTTTCTGCCTAGATCTAGCTGTTAGAGTAGAATATTTCAATTATCAAGTCTAGGAATTAAAGCTCAACCCCAAAATTGCGTGGCAGGAACCAACAAAAAAATAGTTCCCGAGTCTTTGAACATGTTTACTTGCACATTTATCTCTGTGGATTCGATCCCTACTTCCACGTACTAGTTTTCTTAATTAAAGCGGGTTGAGGGTTTTGAAGATGGAGTTAAGGTAGTGATTGTGTGCCCAACGACAGGTAGCTCAAGGTTCTCTGAATTCCTAGACCCAGTGTCTAGCGGATTTCCTGGACCGAGGGTTTTCTTCATTTTTTTTAGAACACGCTTTCGCTAACCATCATTAGCTTCTAAATCCAGCCTCTTCATAGGTGTTGTTTTGTTTCTGGTTGTACGGCATAGCTCGCTTCTCTTGGCTCGAGCATGTGAATAATAAAAAATAATGTAACTTAATTTTTATTATTTTGGATAGTTTTCAATTTAATTATATGTATTTTTTGGATAGTTATTTGTATAGTTTTCTGTACGAGATATATGGAGATATTAATAAATTACATCTTCTTTTTTGGCATTTATCCCTAAAAAATCAAAAGTTCAGAGTGTACCTCGCCAATCTTAATTAAGTCTAAGATGAGTGGTTGTCATTGATCTCATATTATGGGAGATTAATAATAATGGGAATTATGGGATTAAACTATTTGAATTGTATGGACGTGATTAAATTATTGGAATTTTCTATAATAAAAAAAACTAATCTTGCAACTCCTCATATCTTAGAATCAAACCAATGATCTCAATAGCTAGTCTTGAAAGGCTTATAAACCTTGAGATCAGAAACAACTCCAGCAACTGAGCCAGCAGCAGCAGCAATAGATATGATCAAACAAGCCCCACTCAACATCTGCAAACAGATCCATCTTGAGCTCCACTTAGGAATCTTGTGGCTACTGATATACATCTCGACCGGGAAGAAGACCGTGAGGGGCCAGAACCCCAACGCCCCGAGTAACCCCACGACGTCATTGAAGAACGGCATGATCATGGAGATCACGGTCGTTGTCACCACGAACACGGTCCTCCACACAAGCCTGAACAGGTTGAGCTTGAAGGGGCTCTTTAGGCCTGGGACTGGGACCGGGATCTCCTTGTTTATGACGGAGAACGTGCTCTCTGGGAGGTGTTCTTGTGCGAATTTCTCAACGAAGGCAAATAAGGGCTGGCAGAAGACCTGGTAGGCACCAACGAGGTGGATGATTATGGCTGCGTTGGCGATGTCCAGGAGCCAGAAGGGGTTGTAGAATCCGAAGCCGGTGAGGAGGTTGCCCGGGGACATGTCACCGAAGGCTGCGTAGCCGAAGCAGCCGCAGAGCATGTAGAAGATGGTGGTGACAGATACACTTATCATGGAGGCCTTCTTCATTGTCTTGTACTCAGATGGTGGGGATTTGATTGTGTCCTGTCATGAATAAACAATGTTTTGTAAGATTATTACATGATAGTAGTATGATTTAAGTAATAAAAGAGGTTTCTTTTTCAAGAAATGTACCTGAATTTCAATGAGAATCATTGAGTAAGAATAGGCAAAAGCCATTGCTCCAAGTGCTTGGAAGCTTCTCCAAACCTTCTCCATTTCTGTGACTTCACCAATGCTCACTCCTGTGAGGCTTCCTCTGATTTGCCCATTTTCTAGAAACACACATAACAAACACTTTAGAATCAAGAATCAAGAATCAAGAATTGGAGATGGAAATTAGTATACATACCAGCAACTTTGGAGATTCCAAGGCCTAAGCCAATGAAGGAGTAAGTGAAGGACATGACAGCAGCAACAATAGAGAGCCACCAAATCTCATCAAAATTGGGGATTTGTGAGAGAATCACTTGCAACACACCAAATGCAATCATGTAAGAATTGCTAGAGACTTCGCAAGGATCTTCATGCCCTTTTGTGTGGAAGCAATTTGACCTCTCAATAGCCCTATTCCACATTCCAAATATTTCAACAAACACATCCAAACACTAACATATCCAATAATCTCAAACACACATACACAAAACTTACATCATGCTTATAGAAGCAGCGATGGTGTAGCCAATAGAAGTCCCAAAGAGATTCAAGTACTGAACTGCCCCACATAGCTTAACATGCACCCCACCTGAAAATCCAACACAAAATTACTCCCAAACTCACATTTTTAGCCAAAATTACCACATTTCCACAAATTTTCCAAACATTTCAAGAACACAAACCTAGGTTGGACCTAACAGCATCCATGTAAGTATAGTTCCTCTTGCCGGTGTCGGGGTCGCCAGAGCGGTAGCATGAGGCGAGAAGGGTGGAAGCGTAGTATGTGACAAAGGAGAACATGAAGAGCATTGCGGGGCCCGCAATCCATCCCAATTGAGCAGTGGCCCAAGCCAGAGACAGAACTCCCGATCCGATCACGGCGGTTATGATGTGTGAAGTAGCCGTGAAAAGGGTTCCTATACATATATATGCCAACAAAAGTTAGCCATTGAGGAAAAAATCGACAGAGACGGCACAAAAATTGAATCTTTTTTGGAGGGAAGTGAGAAAAGATACTATAAAAATTGAATCTTTTTAGGAGGGAATTCAGAAATGATACTTATAAAAATTGAATCTTTTTAAGAGGGAAGTGAGAAATGATATAAAAATTGAATCTTTTTAAGGTGGGAGTGAGAAAAGAGAGGTCTTTGTTTGTGGGATTACCAGTTCGTTTGGGACGGCCATCGTCGTCGTAGAGCTTGGTGGCGCCGCCATGGGGGACGTCGATTGAGATGTCGAAGATTTGGTTGTTATGATGGTATAATTCCCCCATTTTCGTGTGGTTGGGAAACAGCACTAAAGAAGAATGGGATTATGAAGAGAATTTAGTTGTGTGTGTGAAACGAGTGAAGACAATGTTTCAAGTTTTCCGAGGATTCTGTAAGAACAGAAGTCAATTATCACTGTCTCTCTCTTTCTCTATGCAATTGAAATTGATGGTATTGATTGTTGATGAATCTGGCATTGTGTTGGTTGGTATTTATAGGAGAAAATGTTGGTCGAAACGCGTGTGTGGCACATTCTTGAGAGAGAGAGAGATTGGGTGATGTGGCACAGTGGAGCACATTGGCTGAGGATTCATTGTAATCAATTAAATTGGCACATATGTTTATAAAGTTGGCATCTTAATTGCTATGTGAAAATTGAAAGTAAATTATGGGGAAAATTGAATTAAATTCTTAAATCGTCTCATTCAACCCAACCAGATTCTTCATTTAATATGACCAAATTCATAACAGTACTAGTACTAAATTTTAGCTGAAGTTGTTGAATGTTTTAAATGGAGATAAAAAAAATATTTAAATAGTACTATTTTAATAAAAAAATATAGAAATAAGACATCTTAGTTGGAACAATTAAAAATACTTGTTACTTGAATTTAATGACCACTTAGTATAAATGGTGAATTTGTACGTAGCTCGTCACAAACTTCACTGATTCTTAAAAATGGTGAGCGTTTGGAGCTCTCGTGGAAAATAATTCCTCAATTATATAATCCAAACTAAGTTTTAATTTAGGAGTAAAGCAAAAAAAAGTAAAAGTAATACTACTCCGTATCTAGTTAAAAGCCATTAGTAGATATACGTAGTTGGCAAATGTTTTCGTATTAATTATATTCATTAAATGCTCGTTTACTATGCATGTAAAAGTCCGAAATATACATAGTAGGAGTAGTATACTAGTACTACAATATTATACCCAAATAAGGCGTTTGCTAGAAAAATACAAAGTTCGTTTACTAGTACTACAATATTATACTACAATCATTTAAGTCATGTTAAATGATTGGATTTTATTCCAATTCAAAAGGTCATAGGTACAATTTTTTTTGCTAATATATTGTTTTCTATGAAATGCTCATTTCACAGCAGGAAAGTCGATGAGCAATTTACAAACTTCAATTCAACTGGAAAAAAAAACTCATGTTTGCTTAGTAGCAAGAAGAGGTCAGCCAACTACCTAAATAAAAGATCAAGAAAACCCAAATAACAAAAAAGATGTACTATTCATTAGTTGATAATATAATTTTAGTTTGGACTAAAACTTAAAGTAATAGATGTTCCTCGAGCAACACATTTATAAGAGTTACTAGTATATTTTTAGATAAATGGAATTAATGAATTATAGAAGTGACATTGTGATTTCATTTCAATATAAGTAAGTCAACAATGTTAGTAGGAGTAGTAGTGAGTGGTATTGGCACTCATATCACAAGTGGCACTTATTAATATGAAACACGTGTTTTATTCAAAGATGAAACGTGTGCCCTCATTACCTGCAAAGAGTAGTTGAACCCGATATTTTTTGAGCTATAGTTTAATTAGATATTTTTGTTATAGTTAAATTAGATATTTTAGACATTCCTATTTGTTAGTAGCCTGAAGAATGTTGAGCTTCCAAAAATGAGAAATGAGAGGTACTCCCTCCGTTTCAGTTGAGGCGGAACTTTTCGGCACGGAATTTTAGAAAGGAATGTTGGGTGTGTTAAATAAATAGATAAAAAAGTAAAAGAGATGAAAATGTAGAGAGAATAAAGTATAAAGTGAATAAAGTAGAGAGAATAAAGTAAAAGAGAGTAAAGTAAGAAAGAGAAAAAAGTTACCATATATGGAAATGATCAACTATGAAGAAACTTCCTGAAATGGAAAAATGACTCAACTATGAAGAAACGGAGGGAGTATCAAAATCGGGGTGAAAATATTAAGGGTAGTTTGGTCAATTCAGAAGACAAAAAGATAAGAAGAACATATAAAATCGAAAATCTCTTATTCTGAAAAATTCGCATACCACGATCTCATATTCCGAAAGTTTCGGATCGGCAAATTTAATCCCAAATTTCGAAAGATTAACGAATTTAATCCATTTTATTTATGAAATTTCTCATATTTTGTCCCGACCTTCCTTATTCTAGTAAGTAGTAATGTGTGTTGGGTAGGGATGTCAATCGGGCCAGCCCACCGGGTTTCGGACCGGCCCTACTCGGGTTACGGGTCAATCGGGTGCGGGCTAATCGGGTTGTGAATTCTTTCGGGTTATAAAAGTTCAACCCTAACCCTAAAAGTTCGGGTTTCGGGCTAGCCCAGCGGGCTAATCGGGTTGCTACCGATAAGATTAACAAGCGATCAATCCAACAAATAATGATGAATATTCATAAAATGTAAAATATTTAATTATGATAAATTTGAGATATATATTCAAACTCAATCATAAACATGATCAAATACTAATATTTGAGATATATCGTGAAATTTTAATGCATATTTTAGAAATTTAAATAATTTTTTTAAGTGAATTTAAAGTTTTTTATTTATTTATCAATTATTATATTAATAAATATTCAATATATAATTTGTATATTTAATATAAAATTAAAATTTATTTTTTTAGTTATCTATATTATAAAATTAATCAATGAAGTGTCAAATAAGAAGTAAAAAATAGAATAATAGAAATTTTATCGGGTTTTCGGGTCTGGCCTTAACAGGCCGCGGGTTAATCGGGTGCGGGCTAATCGGGTTTTAATTTTATCGGGCTAGAAATTTTCAGCCCTAACCCTATTAATTTGGCGGGTTATTCGGGCCAGCCCAGGGGTTGCGGGCTACATTGACATCCCTAGTGTTGGGTAAATAGTTGTTCAAGCAAATAGGGAAATATAAAAGGAAAAAAATTACTATAGTTTATAATTATATAATGATAATGATTATGACTCTGAGTAATTTCGGTATGAATTCTAATTAATTACCAATCGACAATTCATTTATTTAATACAATCCAAAATTGGTTAACATTAGCATATTCCATTTATTATTGCATAAATAAATAAATACAGTTGCCATTATTGTATGGACATTTAACAAGTATCCTATTCTGTCATGTATGATTCCCTGACTATTATTAAGAGCATCTCCAAGGGGAGAGATAAATGGAGAGATAAATTAATATAACTATCATATTTATCTTTTTTTATGAAAATTCATTCTCAAAGGGGAGAGGTATATGAGAAGGTATTATACATTTTTCCATTTTGAAGAGGTATCTTTACCTCTTCATTGATGGAGTGGTAAAATTTTATAACTACCACATTTGTCTTCTTTTCATGAAAAACCATTCTCCAAGGGAGAATGTATTTGAGAAGGTATCACACTTTATGTTTTTTTAATGCATTTTATACTATTATTTTATTTTTAAAAAATCATTTACCTTTCTATATACTACCTTTTTCCTTTAGAGCATGTTTCTTTTTGGAAGGATATATTTAACTTTTTGAGGAATTATATAGATAATATACCTTTATTATATACCATCTTCTCTTAAAGATGCTCTAACGAAGGGCTATTACTTTGTGACAATAGAACTATGCTTTTCAAAAATTTATTTTCTATTTTCACTTTATATAAACCCTATTATATCTTTGTGACTTTGTCTGTAGACATTCCTTTTATATATTTTAAGACAATTATGATATGATTTTACACGTTAAGTCAAACTAAGTTAGATATCAATGTTAACATTGAAATTTTAATTAATCGCAGATTCATAAAAAATTAATAGTTTAAGAATTTAAAAATAAATTTTAAAACCTATATGCCAACTTATAAGTTGCAGAAATTAAAGAACTTACAGACAAATACTCCTATTCGTATATACTCCCTCCGTCCAATAATAATGGAGGTGTTTCTTTTTCGCACGAAGATTAAGAAAAATTGTGTTATGTGAGTTAAGTAAATGAATAATAAAATGGAAAATGAAAAATGTAAAGGGATGAAGAGAGAAAATAAGAGAGAGTAAAGTAGGTGTGGAAAAATGTGTTACTTTTACTAAAAAGAGAAATGACTTTATTACTATGGAACGTACCAAAATTACAAAATGACTCTATTACTATAAAATGAAGGGAGTATATACATAAACCCACATATATTCTACTCCTATTACCCAACCATCCACGAATAAGGGTAGGCATATGATAGGTCAAATAAAAATTTGTAATATCGCATACTTTACAATATACTCCATCCGTCTGTGAAATGTTGTTCACGTTTAATTTGCTGCAGATTTTAAGAAATATAAAGAAAAGTGAGTGATAAAAATTAGTGGAATGTAGGTGTCATATTTATATTAGTTTTATAATAAAATGTGAGGGTAATGGTAGAAAGTCCATTCACCAAATTTAAAAATGTGAAGTGGACAACATTTAGCGGACGGACCAAACTGACAAAAATAGACAATATTTCGCGGAAGAAGTAATAATCTACTGACATTTGTAATATCACGTACTTCAATAATAAGCATAGATCGAAATTGATCTATTTGACTGCTATAATATTGATTGATCGTTATGGATATATTATGACGTTGTATTAGTACCAAATTAGTTTTAAAACGATAAACGTCGAAAATATTATTATATAATATTGGGGTTCATTACAACTTTATTTGTAGTTCATTAATGGCAGGGGATTCAGACACTTAAAAAACAGTGACATCATATAGCGTAGTTTAAAATCTGGGATTAATTATAAATTTGTTATTACTAGTTAATGAACTTAAAGTTATATTATAAATGTTCTTCGGCGTTTAACATTTTAGAATGGTGTGGTACTATTAATTAGAGTCCTAGCTATATATATATATATATATATTCAATATAGTGACATCATATAGCGTAGTTTAAAATCTGGGATTAATTATAAATTTGTTATTACTAGTTAATGAACTTAAAGTTATATTATAAATGTTCTTCGGCGTTTAACATTTTAGAATGGTGTGGTACTATTAATTAGAGTCCTAGCTATATATATATATATTCAATATTCTCGAAAAAGAAACCAAATTCAACTTTATCTTCGATTTTATATTCCTTCTTTGCTAGAAGTACTATATGTTTTAAACATTTAATTTATTAATTATTTTCCAAAAGAATTTTAATTTCTTTTCTTTTTACGAACTTTAAACTTTATACCTACATTAGTCGGCTAATGTGTAGCCAACTTTTCTTACTAGAAATGATTCATGGAATCTAACTCCTTGGTTGAAAGAAATTCTATCTTATAATGGTATTGTAGACCTTTCGAGATGCCAAAGCAAATAAATTAATGTTATGATGTCCAAGTGGAAGAAGCATTCTTTCTAGTATTTACCTATAAATTTGGAGATAGCATAACTTTTCCACTTAACTATTGTAAAGTAATATTATTTTTAGCAAAGGAATGATTAAAGATCACGAGAATATACCAACTTATTAAATGACTTAGGTAAACTTATTGATTTTAAGATAAAAAGCATTTTACCTAATCATGGTAGATTGAAAGATATTTAACTTTTTTCCTGGTGG